>NW_027223341.1:5723626-5734468 GCF_030449975.1 Polyergus mexicanus
GTTAGGTTAGGTTAGGTTAGGTTAGGTTAGGTTAGGTTAGGTTAGGTTAGGTTAGGTTAGGTTAGGTTAGGTTAGGTTAGGTTAGGTTAGGTTAGGTTAGGTTAGGTTAGGTTAGGTTAGGTTAGGTTAGGTTAGGTTAGGTTAGGTTAGGTTAGGTTAGGTTAGGTTAGGTTAGGTTAGGTTAGGTTAGGTTAGGTTAGGTTAGGTTAGGTTAGGTTAGGTTAGGTTAGGTTAGGTTAGGTTAGGTTAGGTTAGGTTAGGTTAGGTTAGGTTAGGTTAGGTTAGGTTAGGTTAGGTTAGGTTAGGTTAGGTTAGGTTAGGTTAGGTTAGGTTAGGTTAGGTTAGGTTAGGTTAGGTTAGGTTAGGTTAGGTTAGGTTAGGTTAGGTTAGGTTAGGTTAGGTTAGGTTAGGTTAGGTTAGGTTAGGTTAGGTTAGGTTAGGTTAGGTTAGGTTAGGTTAGGTTAGGTTAGGTTAGGTTAGGTTAGGTTAGGTTAGGTTAGGTTAGGTTAGGTTAGGTTAGGTTAGGTTAGGTTAGGTTAGGTTAGGTTAGGTTAGGTTAGGTTAGGTTAGGTTAGGTTAGGTTAGGTTAGGTTAGGTTAGGTTAGGTTAGGTTAGGTTAGGTTAGGTTAGGTTAGGTTAGGTTAGGTTAGGTTAGGTTAGGTTAGGTTAGGTTAGGTTAGGTTAGGTTAGGTTAGGTTAGGTTAGGTTAGGTTAGGTTAGGTTAGGTTAGGTTAGGTTAGGTTAGGTTAGGTTAGGTTAGGTTAGGTTAGGTTAGGTTAGGTTAGGTTAGGTTAGGTTAGGTTAGGTTAGGTTAGGTTAGGTTAGGTTAGGTTAGGTTAGGTTAGGTTAGGTTAGGTTAGGTTAGGTTAGGTTAGGTTAGGTTAGGTTAGGTTAGGTTAGGTTAGGTTAGGTTAGGTTAGGTTAGGTTAGGTTAGGTTAGGTTAGGTTAGGTTAGGTTAGGTTAGGTTAGGTTAGGTTAGGTTAGGTTAGGTTAGGTTAGGTTAGGTTAGGTTAGGTTAGGTTAGGTTAGGTTAGGTTAGGTTAGGTTAGGTTAGGTTAGGTTAGGTTAGGTTAGGTTAGGTTAGGTTAGGTTAGGTTAGGTTAGGTTAGGTTAGGTTAGGTTAGGTTAGGTTAGGTTAGGTTAGGTTAGGTTAGGTTAGGTTAGGTTAGGTTAGGTTAGGTTAGGTTAGGTTAGGTTAGGTTAGGTTAGGTTAGGTTAGGTTAGGTTAGGTTAGGTTAGGTTAGGTTAGGTTAGGTTAGGTTAGGTTAGGTTAGGTTAGGTTAGGTTAGGTTAGGTTAGGTTAGGTTAGGTTAGGTTAGGTTAGGTTAGGTTAGGTTAGGTTAGGTTAGGTTAGGTTAGGTTAGGTTAGGTTAGGTTAGGTTAGGTTAGGTTAGGTTAGGTTAGGTTAGGTTAGGTTAGGTTAGGTTAGGTTAGGTTAGGTTAGGTTAGGTTAGGTTAGGTTAGGTTAGGTTAGGTTAGGTTAGGTTAGGTTAGGTTAGGTTAGGTTAGGTTAGGTTAGGTTAGGTTAGGTTAGGTTAGGTTAGGTTAGGTTAGGTTAGGTTAGGTTAGGTTAGGTTAGGTTAGGTTAGGTTAGGTTAGGTTAGGTTAGGTTAGGTTAGGTTAGGTTAGGTTAGGTTAGGTTAGGTTAGGTTAGGTTAGGTTAGGTTAGGTTAGGTTAGGTTAGGTTAGGTTAGGTTAGGTTAGGTTAGGTTAGGTTAGGTTAGGTTAGGTTAGGTTAGGTTAGGTTAGGTTAGGTTAGGTTAGGTTAGGTTAGGTTAGGTTAGGTTAGGTTAGGTTAGGTTAGGTTAGGTTAGGTTAGGTTAGGTTAGGTTAGGTTAGGTTAGGTTAGGTTAGGTTAGGTTAGGTTAGGTTAGGTTAGGTTAGGTTAGGTTAGGTTAGGTTAGGTTAGGTTAGGTTAGGTTAGGTTAGGTTAGGTTAGGTTAGGTTAGGTTAGGTTAGGTTAGGTTAGGTTAGGTTAGGTTAGGTTAGGTTAGGTTAGGTTAGGTTAGGTTAGGTTAGGTTAGGTTAGGTTAGGTTAGGTTAGGTTAGGTTAGGTTAGGTTAGGTTAGGTTAGGTTAGGTTAGGTTAGGTTAGGTTAGGTTAGGTTAGGTTAGGTTAGGTTAGGTTAGGTTAGGTTAGGTTAGGTTAGGTTAGGTTAGGTTAGGTTAGGTTAGGTTAGGTTAGGTTAGGTTAGGTTAGGTTAGGTTAGGTTAGGTTAGGTTAGGTTAGGTTAGGTTAGGTTAGGTTAGGTTAGGTTAGGTTAGGTTAGGTTAGGTTAGGTTAGGTTAGGTTAGGTTAGGTTAGGTTAGGTTAGGTTAGGTTAGGTTAGGTTAGGTTAGGTTAGGTTAGGTTAGGTTAGGTTAGGTTAGGTTAGGTTAGGTTAGGTTAGGTTAGGTTAGGTTAGGTTAGGTTAGGTTAGGTTAGGTTAGGTTAGGTTAGGTTAGGTTAGGTTAGGTTAGGTTAGGTTAGGTTAGGTTAGGTTAGGTTAGGTTAGGTTAGGTTAGGTTAGGTTAGGTTAGGTTAGGTTAGGTTAGGTTAGGTTAGGTTAGGTTAGGTTAGGTTAGGTTAGGTTAGGTTAGGTTAGGTTAGGTTAGGTTAGGTTAGGTTAGGTTAGGTTAGGTTAGGTTAGGTTAGGTTAGGTTAGGTTAGGTTAGGTTAGGTTAGGTTAGGTTAGGTTAGGTTAGGTTAGGTTAGGTTAGGTTAGGTTAGGTTAGGTTAGGTTAGGTTAGGTTAGGTTAGGTTAGGTTAGGTTAGGTTAGGTTAGGTTAGGTTAGGTTAGGTTAGGTTAGGTTAGGTTAGGTTAGGTTAGGTTAGGTTAGGTTAGGTTAGGTTAGGTTAGGTTAGGTTAGGTTAGGTTAGGTTAGGTTAGGTTAGGTTAGGTTAGGTTAGGTTAGGTTAGGTTAGGTTAGGTTAGGTTAGGTTAGGTTAGGTTAGGTTAGGTTAGGTTAGGTTAGGTTAGGTTAGGTTAGGTTAGGTTAGGTTAGGTTAGGTTAGGTTAGGTTAGGTTAGGTTAGGTTAGGTTAGGTTAGGTTAGGTTAGGTTAGGTTAGGTTAGGTTAGGTTAGGTTAGGTTAGGTTAGGTTAGGTTAGGTTAGGTTAGGTTAGGTTAGGTTAGGTTAGGTTAGGTTAGGTTAGGTTAGGTTAGGTTAGGTTAGGTTAGGTTAGGTTAGGTTAGGTTAGGTTAGGTTAGGTTAGGTTAGGTTAGGTTAGGTTAGGTTAGGTTAGGTTAGGTTAGGTTAGGTTAGGTTAGGTTAGGTTAGGTTAGGTTAGGTTAGGTTAGGTTAGGTTAGGTTAGGTTAGGTTAGGTTAGGTTAGGTTAGGTTAGGTTAGGTTAGGTTAGGTTAGGTTAGGTTAGGTTAGGTTAGGTTAGGTTAGGTTAGGTTAGGTTAGGTTAGGTTAGGTTAGGTTAGGTTAGGTTAGGTTAGGTTAGGTTAGGTTAGGTTAGGTTAGGTTAGGTTAGGTTAGGTTAGGTTAGGTTAGGTTAGGTTAGGTTAGGTTAGGTTAGGTTAGGTTAGGTTAGGTTAGGTTAGGTTAGGTTAGGTTAGGTTAGGTTAGGTTAGGTTAGGTTAGGTTAGGTTAGGTTAGGTTAGGTTAGGTTAGGTTAGGTTAGGTTAGGTTAGGTTAGGTTAGGTTAGGTTAGGTTAGGTTAGGTTAGGTTAGGTTAGGTTAGGTTAGGTTAGGTTAGGTTAGGTTAGGTTAGGTTAGGTTAGGTTAGGTTAGGTTAGGTTAGGTTAGGTTAGGTTAGGTTAGGTTAGGTTAGGTTAGGTTAGGTTAGGTTAGGTTAGGTTAGGTTAGGTTAGGTTAGGTTAGGTTAGGTTAGGTTAGGTTAGGTTAGGTTAGGTTAGGTTAGGTTAGGTTAGGTTAGGTTAGGTTAGGTTAGGTTAGGTTAGGTTAGGTTAGGTTAGGTTAGGTTAGGTTAGGTTAGGTTAGGTTAGGTTAGGTTAGGTTAGGTTAGGTTAGGTTAGGTTAGGTTAGGTTAGGTTAGGTTAGGTTAGGTTAGGTTAGGTTAGGTTAGGTTAGGTTAGGTTAGGTTAGGTTAGGTTAGGTTAGGTTAGGTTAGGTTAGGTTAGGTTAGGTTAGGTTAGGTTAGGTTAGGTTAGGTTAGGTTAGGTTAGGTTAGGTTAGGTTAGGTTAGGTTAGGTTAGGTTAGGTTAGGTTAGGTTAGGTTAGGTTAGGTTAGGTTAGGTTAGGTTAGGTTAGGTTAGGTTAGGTTAGGTTAGGTTAGGTTAGGTTAGGTTAGGTTAGGTTAGGTTAGGTTAGGTTAGGTTAGGTTAGGTTAGGTTAGGTTAGGTTAGGTTAGGTTAGGTTAGGTTAGGTTAGGTTAGGTTAGGTTAGGTTAGGTTAGGTTAGGTTAGGTTAGGTTAGGTTAGGTTAGGTTAGGTTAGGTTAGGTTAGGTTAGGTTAGGTTAGGTTAGGTTAGGTTAGGTTAGGTTAGGTTAGGTTAGGTTAGGTTAGGTTAGGTTAGGTTAGGTTAGGTTAGGTTAGGTTAGGTTAGGTTAGGTTAGGTTAGGTTAGGTTAGGTTAGGTTAGGTTAGGTTAGGTTAGGTTAGGTTAGGTTAGGTTAGGTTAGGTTAGGTTAGGTTAGGTTAGGTTAGGTTAGGTTAGGTTAGGTTAGGTTAGGTTAGGTTAGGTTAGGTTAGGTTAGGTTAGGTTAGGTTAGGTTAGGTTAGGTTAGGTTAGGTTAGGTTAGGTTAGGTTAGGTTAGGTTAGGTTAGGTTAGGTTAGGTTAGGTTAGGTTAGGTTAGGTTAGGTTAGGTTAGGTTAGGTTAGGTTAGGTTAGGTTAGGTTAGGTTAGGTTAGGTTAGGTTAGGTTAGGTTAGGTTAGGTTAGGTTAGGTTAGGTTAGGTTAGGTTAGGTTAGGTTAGGTTAGGTTAGGTTAGGTTAGGTTAGGTTAGGTTAGGTTAGGTTAGGTTAGGTTAGGTTAGGTTAGGTTAGGTTAGGTTAGGTTAGGTTAGGTTAGGTTAGGTTAGGTTAGGTTAGGTTAGGTTAGGTTAGGTTAGGTTAGGTTAGGTTAGGTTAGGTTAGGTTAGGTTAGGTTAGGTTAGGTTAGGTTAGGTTAGGTTAGGTTAGGTTAGGTTAGGTTAGGTTAGGTTAGGTTAGGTTAGGTTAGGTTAGGTTAGGTTAGGTTAGGTTAGGTTAGGTTAGGTTAGGTTAGGTTAGGTTAGGTTAGGTTAGGTTAGGTTAGGTTAGGTTAGGTTAGGTTAGGTTAGGTTAGGTTAGGTTAGGTTAGGTTAGGTTAGGTTAGGTTAGGTTAGGTTAGGTTAGGTTAGGTTAGGTTAGGTTAGGTTAGGTTAGGTTAGGTTAGGTTAGGTTAGGTTAGGTTAGGTTAGGTTAGGTTAGGTTAGGTTAGGTTAGGTTAGGTTAGGTTAGGTTAGGTTAGGTTAGGTTAGGTTAGGTTAGGTTAGGTTAGGTTAGGTTAGGTTAGGTTAGGTTAGGTTAGGTTAGGTTAGGTTAGGTTAGGTTAGGTTAGGTTAGGTTAGGTTAGGTTAGGTTAGGTTAGGTTAGGTTAGGTTAGGTTAGGTTAGGTTAGGTTAGGTTAGGTTAGGTTAGGTTAGGTTAGGTTAGGTTAGGTTAGGTTAGGTTAGGTTAGGTTAGGTTAGGTTAGGTTAGGTTAGGTTAGGTTAGGTTAGGTTAGGTTAGGTTAGGTTAGGTTAGGTTAGGTTAGGTTAGGTTAGGTTAGGTTAGGTTAGGTTAGGTTAGGTTAGGTTAGGTTAGGTTAGGTTAGGTTAGGTTAGGTTAGGTTAGGTTAGGTTAGGTTAGGTTAGGTTAGGTTAGGTTAGGTTAGGTTAGGTTAGGTTAGGTTAGGTTAGGTTAGGTTAGGTTAGGTTAGGTTAGGTTAGGTTAGGTTAGGTTAGGTTAGGTTAGGTTAGGTTAGGTTAGGTTAGGTTAGGTTAGGTTAGGTTAGGTTAGGTTAGGTTAGGTTAGGTTAGGTTAGGTTAGGTTAGGTTAGGTTAGGTTAGGTTAGGTTAGGTTAGGTTAGGTTAGGTTAGGTTAGGTTAGGTTAGGTTAGGTTAGGTTAGGTTAGGTTAGGTTAGGTTAGGTTAGGTTAGGTTAGGTTAGGTTAGGTTAGGTTAGGTTAGGTTAGGTTAGGTTAGGTTAGGTTAGGTTAGGTTAGGTTAGGTTAGGTTAGGTTAGGTTAGGTTAGGTTAGGTTAGGTTAGGTTAGGTTAGGTTAGGTTAGGTTAGGTTAGGTTAGGTTAGGTTAGGTTAGGTTAGGTTAGGTTAGGTTAGGTTAGGTTAGGTTAGGTTAGGTTAGGTTAGGTTAGGTTAGGTTAGGTTAGGTTAGGTTAGGTTAGGTTAGGTTAGGTTAGGTTAGGTTAGGTTAGGTTAGGTTAGGTTAGGTTAGGTTAGGTTAGGTTAGGTTAGGTTAGGTTAGGTTAGGTTAGGTTAGGTTAGGTTAGGTTAGGTTAGGTTAGGTTAGGTTAGGTTAGGTTAGGTTAGGTTAGGTTAGGTTAGGTTAGGTTAGGTTAGGTTAGGTTAGGTTAGGTTAGGTTAGGTTAGGTTAGGTTAGGTTAGGTTAGGTTAGGTTAGGTTAGGTTAGGTTAGGTTAGGTTAGGTTAGGTTAGGTTAGGTTAGGTTAGGTTAGGTTAGGTTAGGTTAGGTTAGGTTAGGTTAGGTTAGGTTAGGTTAGGTTAGGTTAGGTTAGGTTAGGTTAGGTTAGGTTAGGTTAGGTTAGGTTAGGTTAGGTTAGGTTAGGTTAGGTTAGGTTAGGTTAGGTTAGGTTAGGTTAGGTTAGGTTAGGTTAGGTTAGGTTAGGTTAGGTTAGGTTAGGTTAGGTTAGGTTAGGTTAGGTTAGGTTAGGTTAGGTTAGGTTAGGTTAGGTTAGGTTAGGTTAGGTTAGGTTAGGTTAGGTTAGGTTAGGTTAGGTTAGGTTAGGTTAGGTTAGGTTAGGTTAGGTTAGGTTAGGTTAGGTTAGGTTAGGTTAGGTTAGGTTAGGTTAGGTTAGGTTAGGTTAGGTTAGGTTAGGTTAGGTTAGGTTAGGTTAGGTTAGGTTAGGTTAGGTTAGGTTAGGTTAGGTTAGGTTAGGTTAGGTTAGGTTAGGTTAGGTTAGGTTAGGTTAGGTTAGGTTAGGTTAGGTTAGGTTAGGTTAGGTTAGGTTAGGTTAGGTTAGGTTAGGTTAGGTTAGGTTAGGTTAGGTTAGGTTAGGTTAGGTTAGGTTAGGTTAGGTTAGGTTAGGTTAGGTTAGGTTAGGTTAGGTTAGGTTAGGTTAGGTTAGGTTAGGTTAGGTTAGGTTAGGTTAGGTTAGGTTAGGTTAGGTTAGGTTAGGTTAGGTTAGGTTAGGTTAGGTTAGGTTAGGTTAGGTTAGGTTAGGTTAGGTTAGGTTAGGTTAGGTTAGGTTAGGTTAGGTTAGGTTAGGTTAGGTTAGGTTAGGTTAGGTTAGGTTAGGTTAGGTTAGGTTAGGTTAGGTTAGGTTAGGTTAGGTTAGGTTAGGTTAGGTTAGGTTAGGTTAGGTTAGGTTAGGTTAGGTTAGGTTAGGTTAGGTTAGGTTAGGTTAGGTTAGGTTAGGTTAGGTTAGGTTAGGTTAGGTTAGGTTAGGTTAGGTTAGGTTAGGTTAGGTTAGGTTAGGTTAGGTTAGGTTAGGTTAGGTTAGGTTAGGTTAGGTTAGGTTAGGTTAGGTTAGGTTAGGTTAGGTTAGGTTAGGTTAGGTTAGGTTAGGTTAGGTTAGGTTAGGTTAGGTTAGGTTAGGTTAGGTTAGGTTAGGTTAGGTTAGGTTAGGTTAGGTTAGGTTAGGTTAGGTTAGGTTAGGTTAGGTTAGGTTAGGTTAGGTTAGGTTAGGTTAGGTTAGGTTAGGTTAGGTTAGGTTAGGTTAGGTTAGGTTAGGTTAGGTTAGGTTAGGTTAGGTTAGGTTAGGTTAGGTTAGGTTAGGTTAGGTTAGGTTAGGTTAGGTTAGGTTAGGTTAGGTTAGGTTAGGTTAGGTTAGGTTAGGTTAGGTTAGGTTAGGTTAGGTTAGGTTAGGTTAGGTTAGGTTAGGTTAGGTTAGGTTAGGTTAGGTTAGGTTAGGTTAGGTTAGGTTAGGTTAGGTTAGGTTAGGTTAGGTTAGGTTAGGTTAGGTTAGGTTAGGTTAGGTTAGGTTAGGTTAGGTTAGGTTAGGTTAGGTTAGGTTAGGTTAGGTTAGGTTAGGTTAGGTTAGGTTAGGTTAGGTTAGGTTAGGTTAGGTTAGGTTAGGTTAGGTTAGGTTAGGTTAGGTTAGGTTAGGTTAGGTTAGGTTAGGTTAGGTTAGGTTAGGTTAGGTTAGGTTAGGTTAGGTTAGGTTAGGTTAGGTTAGGTTAGGTTAGGTTAGGTTAGGTTAGGTTAGGTTAGGTTAGGTTAGGTTAGGTTAGGTTAGGTTAGGTTAGGTTAGGTTAGGTTAGGTTAGGTTAGGTTAGGTTAGGTTAGGTTAGGTTAGGTTAGGTTAGGTTAGGTTAGGTTAGGTTAGGTTAGGTTAGGTTAGGTTAGGTTAGGTTAGGTTAGGTTAGGTTAGGTTAGGTTAGGTTAGGTTAGGTTAGGTTAGGTTAGGTTAGGTTAGGTTAGGTTAGGTTAGGTTAGGTTAGGTTAGGTTAGGTTAGGTTAGGTTAGGTTAGGTTAGGTTAGGTTAGGTTAGGTTAGGTTAGGTTAGGTTAGGTTAGGTTAGGTTAGGTTAGGTTAGGTTAGGTTAGGTTAGGTTAGGTTAGGTTAGGTTAGGTTAGGTTAGGTTAGGTTAGGTTAGGTTAGGTTAGGTTAGGTTAGGTTAGGTTAGGTTAGGTTAGGTTAGGTTAGGTTAGGTTAGGTTAGGTTAGGTTAGGTTAGGTTAGGTTAGGTTAGGTTAGGTTAGGTTAGGTTAGGTTAGGTTAGGTTAGGTTAGGTTAGGTTAGGTTAGGTTAGGTTAGGTTAGGTTAGGTTAGGTTAGGTTAGGTTAGGTTAGGTTAGGTTAGGTTAGGTTAGGTTAGGTTAGGTTAGGTTAGGTTAGGTTAGGTTAGGTTAGGTTAGGTTAGGTTAGGTTAGGTTAGGTTAGGTTAGGTTAGGTTAGGTTAGGTTAGGTTAGGTTAGGTTAGGTTAGGTTAGGTTAGGTTAGGTTAGGTTAGGTTAGGTTAGGTTAGGTTAGGTTAGGTTAGGTTAGGTTAGGTTAGGTTAGGTTAGGTTAGGTTAGGTTAGGTTAGGTTAGGTTAGGTTAGGTTAGGTTAGGTTAGGTTAGGTTAGGTTAGGTTAGGTTAGGTTAGGTTAGGTTAGGTTAGGTTAGGTTAGGTTAGGTTAGGTTAGGTTAGGTTAGGTTAGGTTAGGTTAGGTTAGGTTAGGTTAGGTTAGGTTAGGTTAGGTTAGGTTAGGTTAGGTTAGGTTAGGTTAGGTTAGGTTAGGTTAGGTTAGGTTAGGTTAGGTTAGGTTAGGTTAGGTTAGGTTAGGTTAGGTTAGGTTAGGTTAGGTTAGGTTAGGTTAGGTTAGGTTAGGTTAGGTTAGGTTAGGTTAGGTTAGGTTAGGTTAGGTTAGGTTAGGTTAGGTTAGGTTAGGTTAGGTTAGGTTAGGTTAGGTTAGGTTAGGTTAGGTTAGGTTAGGTTAGGTTAGGTTAGGTTAGGTTAGGTTAGGTTAGGTTAGGTTAGGTTAGGTTAGGTTAGGTTAGGTTAGGTTAGGTTAGGTTAGGTTAGGTTAGGTTAGGTTAGGTTAGGTTAGGTTAGGTTAGGTTAGGTTAGGTTAGGTTAGGTTAGGTTAGGTTAGGTTAGGTTAGGTTAGGTTAGGTTAGGTTAGGTTAGGTTAGGTTAGGTTAGGTTAGGTTAGGTTAGGTTAGGTTAGGTTAGGTTAGGTTAGGTTAGGTTAGGTTAGGTTAGGTTAGGTTAGGTTAGGTTAGGTTAGGTTAGGTTAGGTTAGGTTAGGTTAGGTTAGGTTAGGTTAGGTTAGGTTAGGTTAGGTTAGGTTAGGTTAGGTTAGGTTAGGTTAGGTTAGGTTAGGTTAGGTTAGGTTAGGTTAGGTTAGGTTAGGTTAGGTTAGGTTAGGTTAGGTTAGGTTAGGTTAGGTTAGGTTAGGTTAGGTTAGGTTAGGTTAGGTTAGGTTAGGTTAGGTTAGGTTAGGTTAGGTTAGGTTAGGTTAGGTTAGGTTAGGTTAGGTTAGGTTAGGTTAGGTTAGGTTAGGTTAGGTTAGGTTAGGTTAGGTTAGGTTAGGTTATGGTTAGGTTAGGTTAGGTTAGGTTAGGTTAGGTTAGGTTAGGTTAGGTTAGGTTAGGTTAGGTTAGGTTAGGTTAGGTTAGGTTAGGTTAGGTTAGGTTAGGTTAGGTTAGGTTAGGTTAGGTTAGGTTAGGTTAGGTTAGGTTAGGTTAGGTTAGGTTAGGTTAGGTTAGGTTAGGTTAGGTTAGGTTAGGTTAGGTTAGGTTAGGTTAGGTTAGGTTAGGTTAGGTTAGGTTAGGTTAGGTTAGGTTAGGTTAGGTTAGGTTAGGTTAGGTTAGGTTAGGTTAGGTTAGGTTAGGTTAGGTTAGGTTAGGTTAGGTTAGGTTAGGTTAGGTTAGGTTAGGTTAGGTTAGGTTAGGTTAGGTTAGGTTAGGTTAGGTTAGGTTAGGTTAGGTTAGGTTAGGTTAGGTTAGGTTAGGTTAGGTTAGGTTAGGTTAGGTTAGGTTAGGTTAGGTTAGGTTAGGTTAGGTTAGGTTAGGTTAGGTTAGGTTAGGTTAGGTTAGGTTAGGTTAGGTTAGGTTAGGTTAGGTTAGGTTAGGTTAGGTTAGGTTAGGTTAGGTTAGGTTAGGTTAGGTTAGGTTAGGTTAGGTTAGGTTAGGTTAGGTTAGGTTAGGTTAGGTTAGGTTAGGTTAGGTTAGGTTAGGTTAGGTTAGGTTAGGTTAGGTTAGGTTAGGTTAGGTTAGGTTAGGTTAGGTTAGGTTAGGTTAGGTTAGGTTAGGTTAGGTTAGGTTAGG
>NW_027223342.1:630402-1011967 GCF_030449975.1 Polyergus mexicanus
AAGCAGTGGTATCAACGCAGAGTACTCAATGTTTGCAATTCGCTGTCTTCGAACATTTTCGGTGGTCTTGCACGTTCTTCGTTTCTCACGTCAAAATCGCCACTTTTGAATCTTTTAAACCGCTCAAAGCACTGTCATTTACCAAGAGCATGCTCACCGTAAGCTTCGACAAGCATTCGATGCGATTCTGCAGCAGTTTTCTTCAAATGGTAACGGAAAATCAATGCTGTCCGCAAATCGTAGTTTCCAGGCACAAAATTCGACATGTTCGACGCTATTAAAAACTATGCCGTTGTATGAAACTTGTATTGTTGCGAGTTGAAAATCTTTATCAGATGTCAAAACAAGAAAATGGCTCCAATGACGCGATTTGACGGTAACTACATTGACAGCTAGGGCCAGCCATGGGCAAAATTCCGGTTTCATATTTATATACCTGGTATATATGACTGCGGTTTTTTTCAACCACAAGAATATACTCTCGAATCTCTTTTCCAATATTTAAAAGACTAACAATAAATTGTCGTTATAAGTGTCGTTATAAAAAATATTGTTAAGAAATATAAAAAAATTAATATAATTATTATTAATATACAACTATTATAAAAAAAATTATTTAACGTTATAAAAAGTTTTATTTTAATATAAATTATTCGTTGGTAATTTGAGCAAAGCGACTTTTGTCGTGCAAAGACAAAAGAAGAGACGAGACGTCGTCGACGTTTCGCGGATAATCAACGAAGAGATAAAAGAATAGAAACGTCGTTTGTCGAGTGTCTTGTTAAAGAGACCTGGCGAGGTATCCTTTGCAAGCTTCGCAGCGTTTTATCGCGAGGCAAACGAACGAGGATGAAATATAAAGCGCGTACGCTTGAGTAACAAAGTTGGCCGTAACGTCGTTTCGCCGGTCGATCGAATATCATCGAATAGCTCATCGATACCTGACTGGGGGAGCGAACTGATCTTGCGATGCGGGATTTACCGGAAAAGCGATCCCGGAAGACGAGTACGGACTCGAGAGAAATTACGGGGGATGGGAAGAGAGCGGTAAATGGGTTTCCACGTGGTCGGTTAAAAACCCTGCGTATAGCCGTTACCTTGCGTCCCACCTCATGGCGAAATCCCGTCCAAATCTACCCCGTGAACGTTTACGTTCGGTGATTAAAGCAGCCCCGAACAATTATAAAATCTCCGGAAGAGAACAAGCGGGATGTGGTCGTCGTAGATGGCAAATTCCAGGGTGCTGCCTTATATCTCGTTTTACGAAGGTGAGAGCATACATAATGCAAATGTAGAAAAATATCTCATGTGTCAGTGGCTTTTCGTAAAATTCTTCTAATGTACGCGTGGCTAAAATCATTATCGTTAACACAGTAAGCGAGTATTTTTTTTGATCGAAGAAGATAAAAAAATTCAGGGAAAGGAAAAAAAAAAATACATCGGTAACTCAATAAAATCAGATTAATAAGATCAATTACAGGGGAGATTATTTTTTTATTATATTCGACTTGTATGGTTTTACTCTAAAAAATAATTCTTTCCAAACTACAATAGACTAGAATAAGTTACATCATCTTCTTTTATACTTTCTATTCATACGATCGATATGAAATGGCTTTTACCCGGTCCAAGAAAAGTCGACAAAATTTTCGTCGGGATTATTCTCTTCTTGACGCGGAGGCGCCATTAGAACGAGGCTTGTCCGATTAATCGAAATAGATGGACGTACGAGAAATCTGCAATTAGCAGCAAGGGGGGGAGGGGGAGGGAGGCTCCCGAAGTATATCGAGACATTTGATCGGGAGTTTCGTTTCTGCGAGCCAGGCTCGCTCGCTCGCTTACATCGCAGGTCGAGTCGGGGATCAGTTTGCTGGTTGAATCAGCGCCGGCGGAAGTGCATCCTGGAATCGCATCCTGTGCCGCTGCGTTCGCTTTTTCGCGAATGTTACGAGGGGATAGGTAGCCCCGTTTCAGGTCCCCGTCCCAGCCAGCGGATCGGGGGTCGGAAGGTGGGTACGATCGTGATGTGAAAACATTTCGACGAGTATCAGCCGCGCGGGTGGAAGCGAAAAAAATCCTGCGGGCAAAAGCGACGTGATCGTTGTGAAAATAAACCGGAATAGCGGTTGATTATGCTGGCGGAAGTGAATTTCTGCCTTCAATTTTCGTAGCGACAAATGTTCGAGAAAGCGGTCAGAATTTTTTCTTCGGCAGTTCGATAAAAAAGATTATCGTTTCTTCAATATAACAGAAACGCTTGGATCTTTATCGGACTTTTATCGATTTATTTATTTATAAATAATGTATATATATATATTTATAAATATTCTATAGGGAGAATATTCTATCTATTGGCTTCAATGTGTGACGCGGGACATTATTCTCAAGTTGTAGTTGATTACCCAAACGCCAATTAACAGCGTGATACACATGCTTGTGCACTTGTGCACTCCACCCTGTTATATCACTTAATGTCACTTCACACGATAGCTCTAAGCTTGATATTAATGCGGTAGACAGTCAGCTATTTATCATCGTAACGAATTGTTCATTAACCAAATAGAGAAGCGTCAATTCAGTTTCACATTGCATTATATTGTTTAGTGATATGGAAAATTTTAAATTTTGCCATCAATTTTATGTATTAGAAATGCAGAATTTTTGTATATAGTAAAAATTGACAAAGCATTTAATTACAATGAATGAAACATATATATTTGTACATAATTCATGATATGCTTTCTTATCTTAAAAATAAATTTCGAAAATTCCGCGGATAACCCAACCCGATACGCGAAAATTAAACTAAAATTTCGGATAGAGAAGAGAGATACGAGATAATGATGCATCTCGGATCTGTAAGCGGTGGACGTGAAAGCGGCGAAACGATACGGGGGAGGACCGGTCGCCGGGAAAAGAAATGTCCGGACGGAGGGCGCGGACGGGAGATAACTGGTGAGATAACAACGGGACGCGTTATCGCGCGACTGAATGGCACCATTACCGGTTTAATATGGCCTCTCATCGCCGCCACTGCATTAAGCAACGATGCGCGAGCGCACGCGTGTGCACACGCCGGGGTACGTATGTATATCGAGACAGATAGCCTTTCGGGACATTGAACGCGTCCTGTTCGATTGAACATCCTGCAGTAGCGTGCACAGGTTCTATTTGCCGAACATATGCGGCTCGTATCTATTCAACGCTATCTGCTGCTATTCGTAAGAGAGCGCCCCCCCCCTCTCTCCTCTCCCCTCCTCTGTCAAATGGATTTAATTACCCGCTCCACGCGCTCGTCCTGTCAATACATATGTCCGCGAATTAAGTACTCTGCGTTCATCGGAATTTAATCGCTATCCTCTGTACAGAAGGAATATAGAAAAAAAAAAATATATATATATGTCTTTTAATCATTACCGGACGCAGAGATTGGCGCGATATTTTAATTTATTATTTATGCAAATGTTGATCGGCTGATGTGTCTCCCTTTAATTTAAGTCATCTTGATATTTAGTCTCTGAAACTTTTATTATGATAAATTTTAATCGAAATTTAATTTTATCCATGTATAGATGATGATATATGTACGTTATTCAAATTATCTAGATTGGAAGGATAAATAACAGAGAGTATGCGAATATACAATATTGTGTGCAAATGTATGTACACATGTGTTACATGAAAATATCGCAGGAAATGTCATTCGACTACCAATTGTTTGAAATGACGTAGAACAATCTGTGATTCTTTTGACAATGAGATTTGCGATTAAAATGCATGTAATCGGCATTCTGGGTGTTTCCACCCCACCCCCCACCCCTCTCGATCGCGATCTTTCATCGCGCCTTGATAATACATATCACGAAATGTACACGAGTCGATGCGAACGCTAATGATTCGTGTGAGAGCCATTTTTCTCGATTCAAGCGACCGGTTACACGGCGTCGAAAGAGAGGGGATTTAATATCGTATTTATTCAAATTGACCATTAAAACCCCGCCGGTCGCACACAGACGTGGGTAAATACGAAATAAATGGACTCCTCGTGTAAATCAAATTTTCCTTCTCGGACATATCAATATTTACGATGTCACGGAATTGCACGTCGCTAGAACAGATGTCTGATAAGCGAGGGATATTCGTTCGTCAATCGATATAATAGAGTTTCAGAAGAAACTATCGCCAGAGCACGAGCATCTTTTTGAAACGAAAGAAAATTTCTCCTTCTATTTTCGTCTTATCATTAAGGGAGAATAGATTGATTTTATTGTAAAAGAGTCGAGGACAAAATTTTTTTCACCCATTCGAATCAATCCAACATTATTGGAAATATGCAAAATATATATTATTTGTGCGCAAACAGATGAGATGCGCTTTGACAAGCGCAAAATAATGTTCAGATATATATTTATGGGGATTTACGCGAATTCAAGCAGAATGTTACCGAACGCGAAATTATTTCTGATATGTGATATTTAACGACGCGTATGTACAATATTATGAAAACGTATATATGCTGGCTATGACTTTTTTTCCCTATATTCATTAAAAGTTACTCCCTGTTAAAATATGATATACATATATATATTTATATATATCTTTTTTTTTTTTTTTTCCCAAGCTTTGACGATCCAACGAATAATAATGTGGCGCAGTGCGATACGCGTGATTTGATATCAAAGTTTCGATGTGCGTGTATGTATTAAAGTCATCGCGACTGTCATTCGTAATATTCCCCGACGTTTTGCGCCAGACGAAATTTATATCCGTTGACTCGATTCTTGCTATAGACTAATTTGATCACGTTCAACGGGCAATGCGCGTTGTAAATAGGGTTTGACACGTGCGAATGCGTGGGACGATTTCTGGCGAAATGTTTGGACATTTGCCAGTCGATTCGTATATATCCATGCCGACGTACAGACATACACGGCAATAGATTTATCCAGCTTTTTCATCGGTTTTACATTTCTCTTGTATTTGTAGAAAAAATATGGTCTTTATTATTGTGTCTGTTCGCTGCCCTTTGGCTAAAAATATAAATATATTATTTCCAGGATAAATATATACGCGTTTTTCAAGCCTGCCATCCTGGACATTTTATTATTATTATAAATTTAATTAAAAACTTTAACGGATTCTTTTTAATGGAAATTTTTCAATTAAATATATATTATGTAAGAATAGATTTTTTTTGTAACAACTAGCTTACTTTGGCATAATTGAATATCAATAATAAAGATATTCGCGAAGCAAAAATGATATCGATATAATAATGTGGTGTTGATATAATATTCTAATTGTAAATATCGCGCTATCGAGAAGAATCAGCGACAATGCCCTTGTCGCACGATTATAAATTCGTGAATACGTAACGTAGCAAGGATACGCCAGGTTCCCTTATGTACATTCATACCATGACATACATATTCATGCGGATAACGTGATACTTGCGGTGATTCGCTTCGCGCAACGTCCTTTAAATTCCAAAGCCGGACTCATAAGAGTCCCCGACATACAGAGGGTGAGAAAGAGAAAGAGAGAGAGAGAGAGAGAGACTGGCTCTCCGATCGGTACGTAAATCGAGTATCGCGTGAGCATAATGATAGTGCCCTAACGTCACGAGATGACGATAATGATGACGATAACGCCGGCGATGCTGTAACGTTAGCATATCGGATCGGACGAAGCACGTGATACATATTTTGTTCGAGGAGAAAAAGAGAGAGAAACCTCGATCATTCTATCGATATTTATACGTAACTTTTCTCCTCGCGACCAATACAAAAAGCTCATTCGTTTGTTAGGTTTCCTCGGATCACAAAATCGAGAACAATTAAAGAATTATAAATTTATCTACTAATTTCCCCCCCCCCTTTTTTTTTATTTATGCCGACATCTTTTATTCTTACAAGTTAGACATTGACACTTAATTTTCTGGTTGTCTGGTAATGTTAAGCGAATGAATTCGATGTAATTAAATCGCACGTCTAGTCTGAAAATCAAGTGCGACGAGGATCATTTTTAATATCTGACAACGTCAGCTGCAACGCCGGTCCCGAGGTTCAAACTTTGACCTTTTGTTCCCTTCGAGATCCCCCTTACGTTCGGTGAATTGCAAATTCTCCGCAACGAGTTTGTTTCCGCTCATCACTTTCTCGTACCTCCCATTCCTTTCCCCGTGATCTCTGGCAAGTTACGATTCGGGGACACCTTATTCGATATTAAACTCCCGTAACAGACGGTTACGAAAGTACGATGTATTCATCCGCTTTGCATAATATCCGCGGTTCGTGATATTATGACGCTTAAATCCGTCGTTGACCAATAATTACTGTTCCATTTTCCGATATTACGATGAAAATCTTTGAGAAAGAATTTTATCGTCATCTATCCTTTCTAAAATAAATTCTAAAATAAATCGTTACAAATACGCGCTTTTATAAATAAAATAAAAATTGTAAAAGCAATGTTGTATCTGTGAGAGCGCGGATTAAGTGGTTAAGAAAGAGAAAGAGGGAGACAGAGAGATTTACGATGCGGCGGTTGTCATTCGGTTTTCCGACAAACGACGACAATTGCCCTCCAGAGAGTACGGACGCTTCGTAAAACCGGAAGTAAAGAGCCACGGCTCGAAATGTCACGGGGGGCTCATTGTTCATGAACACGGGGACGACCAATGGCCCACGGCGTGCCATCGAACCAGAAACTGGCGATCCCGACCAACTTTGGCCGTGAAACTTTCCGATTAACGTCCATCCCGCTCGACGGCGATGTTGAAAATTCGCTGGACGGGAGTGATTCGGTTTTAGTACTCGGGCACTGAATATGGATCCGTAAAAGCTAAATGGGGGTACGCGACGTGTAAAAACCTCGGGAAATGATATAATTTCCATTGTTATAATACAATTAAGAAGATTAATTTAGTCTCCGTATGAAAAAATTAAAAAATGGGATTAAATTAAATTAATTTACTTGATTTTGTACGTCCATTGACCCTCGACAATATATTCTCTTGAAATGAGAAATATAAATGGAATTTCGTCGAGACACACGGTATCGTGTGATTTAAGTTTTGAGCATTTAATTAGCTGTATTCGGGGAACATTCCGGCTGTAGCAAGGTTAAATGGAATAGAATGCTAAATACGGTGCAGCCCGATTTACGGGATGTCCATTCTCAGGCCTGCAACATGTTTACAGCCGACGAGAACATAAATTTATGATTTATGGGAACGCAAAGGAACATACGCGAGCGTTCGCGGATTTACGGAGCGACGCACATTTATGAAACACCTGTTCATAGTCTATATAAAGGAAAACTTATTTACAGAATCTAGCCGGGCTGTTATAAATCTGCTATGTAAGTGGCCTCGCGCCAAGATTAAATTAATGTAATTAAGAGTAACCGAATCAAACTCCTCCACTTGAATAATAAATTTAAACTACATTAAGACTTGTATATATAATTAAGATGTAATTAAATAATATATAAATCAAAGAACCGAATAATAAAACAGTAATAACAAAAAAAAAAAAAATTAAAATAAATTGACCCGAATATGAAAGGATACATGCGTATCAGAAACATTTGAAAATAAGTTTAAATTGCTTCTTCTTGAAATTCGTACACGTGTACGTAATTTTTAGAGTTGAGATTTTGCAAACTTACTAATTTAACTAATTAAAAGCTGCTTTCTAATAAATAATGGCAAACACGCTTTTATCCTTTCGCATACAGACTCTTCAATTAAATTGTCATCCAAAGTATATCATTATTTGTTTGTAAATAAAAAATTATCTACCTACTTATATGTAGCTGGTAAATGATTGATTACACGCTAATTTTCACTCAACGTGTAATTTCTCAGATCCCAAAGCTCTGGGTATTTTGCGGAGACAGTGTGTAGCGCGGTGTGTGCTGCTTCGCGAATATGTATGGATGTACAATATTTGCGATGTACACGCGATGTATTTGTTACTGTCTATCGAAATACCCTCACAGATGAGTCGCGGTGAGTTTATGATTTAGGATAGAGCAACGTATATAGGTTTACGGTTGGCGAAGAGATATGTGTGTAATTTCTGTCTACGATGCTGCGGTATGCTGAAAGACTTACGACATAATACGGGGTACTCGTGCATGTGACATAGCGATACACCTCGATGCTGTTTTTATCGCAGATAAATGTCCCCCGTGACGCAACGGCGCAACAAATTTCGTATTTATTTCGCATTTATGTTCGCGATACAAATAACTGGCGAGGCAGCAAAAGCCGCGTATATCTCTCTTAACAGCAGCCCATCGATTTATCGCGTGTTATCTTTCTCAAAATCGTATTAAGCGAAATTTATTGTTCGTCATGTTTTAGAAAAATGTTCGAATTTATGTGAGCCGATAGCACGACACGTGTCCATTTTCTGAATGAATAATAGACAGAATATAGAGAATTTTCCGCGAGTTCCTTACATACCAGGTATATAAATATGAAACCGGAATTTGCCCATAGCTGGCCCTAGCTGTCAATGTAGTTACCGTCAAATCGCGTCATTGGAGCCATTTTCTTGTTTTGACATCTGATAAAGATTTTCAACTCGCAACAATACAAGTTTCATACAACAGCATAGTTTTTAATAGCGTCGAACATGTCGAATTTTGTGCCTGGAAACTACGATTTGCGGACAGCATTGATTTTCCGTTACCATTTGAAGAAAACTGCTGCAGAATCGCATCGAATGCTTGTCGAAGCTTACGGTGAGCATGCTCTTGGTAAATGACAGTGCTTTGAGTGGTTTAAAAGATTCAAAAGTGGCGATTTTGACGTGAGAAACGAAGAACGTGCAAGACCACCGAAAAAGTTTGAAGACGGCGAATTACAAACATTGTTGGATGAGGATGACGCTCAAACGCAACAACAACTCGATTTGAATCAAGCTTTGCGTGAAAAACGACCAGAATATCGAAAGAGGCAACACAAAGTGATTTTGCTTCGTGATAATGCACCATCGCGCACAGCAAAACCGGTCGAGGAAACGATTGAGGCGTTTAATTGGGAAATACTTTCGCATGCGGCTTATTCACCAGACTTGGCTCCATCCGATTACTACTTATTTGCATCGATGGGACACGCGCTTGCCGAGCAGCGCTTCACTTCTTACGAAAATGTACGAAAATGGCTGGATGACTGGTTTGCCTCAAAGGAGCAACAGTTTTTTTGGCGCGGCATCCACAAATTGTCAGAGAGATGGGAAAAATGTATAGCTAGCAATGGGCAATACTTGGAATAAAATATTTTTTATCCAATAAATTTTCATACAATAAACGTATTTTCTATATAAAAATTCCGGTTTCATATTTACATACCTGGTATATATATATGCTCTTGCATTTCCCAAATGATTCATTTACACGTGCGGTACATAAATTTTTACGTTTATTCGCCGAATGTACTTAGACGCGGACGTAGATTACGGTTATTTACGCAGGCACGTCCAACACCGATCTAAATTCAGGGACCATTATGAGGGTAATCGCAAGAATTGCCCCGAGCGGTTTCAATATTCCGCGCCACCCGTCGTTTCCAGGGCCTTTCTCGGTCTCCCCTTTCTTTTCGACTCCGCTGTTTCGTGCTCGTAAATTACGCCTTCTACACCGGCGGGACGACTAATCACGTTCGCCCAACATTCGCCAAGTCTCGCGCGAGGCGCGAAAATTCCGCGAAGGATGTCCGCGGAGTTGCCGGCGAGTAAATTCCCTTCACGCCCCAACAACTTTCCGCAAATGGTAGCCGCGGCGCGGGCTCGCCGCGCTGTTTTGACGTTTATAAATAATTTTCCCTCGGCACGACCGTCGCTGCTTGCCGGAATAGCCGGCACCACGTTCTCACGGATAGATTTTCGCGAATGGGGGAAGGAGGGAGAATTGGTTGGCGGTGGGGGGTTGAGGAGGCTTACCTCGAAAACTTTGCGTCCGCGGGATCGGATTTGCGGTTGGAAAAGTGCGGCAAGGTGGGTGCGACCAGAGGCATCGCCAACTTGCGAAACTTTTCTTGGCTGGCGCGAGATCGACATCAGGCGCGGAAGGGTGGTCCCCCCCCCCGAAGGGGAAAGAAGGGAGAGAAGCTGAGTGCCCGGAGGATGCGAACCGTGCGATTTTCTTGTTTCGCCAAGTTACACGCCCGACGATGCGTGGACGAACTCCGTGGTCCGAAGTGAAATGTAAAATAGAAAATCGTTCATGCGAAAACGATCCCTGGTCTCGATATTTTTGTACGCTTTCCCGTGGAAAAAAAAAAAATGCGCGATTAACGCAAGTATCCGATTTAACGCTGAACGAATTATTAGCAATTATTCCTACTAATTTTGATTGGAATTAAACAGGCTTTAATGTAAAAGACTCGACGGTGACAGATTCGCGAAAGAAGAGCAAAGTTTAATTCCAATTTAAATTAAGATGAGCAAACTATCTTTCTCGCGCTGTATTCCTGCATTCTTGCCATCAGTTTCCAAATGAAGTTGTTCGTCTTGCGAACGATAACGTAGGAAGCGCGCTGTGCTGCTCAATTCCCGAGAGAACATTCGGCTTGTTTGATGAACGTTACATTCAATCCATCCGATCGATTGCACCGCAAATAGAAACGTTCCATTCAAGTTAGATAGACACAGTTGGGAAATTCTGTTGACTCTCAACGGAGAATCGATAAGTTGTAATTTAATTACCGTCGCCTATCGATACTAGGGCTATCTTTGTATAATTTCTATGATGCTTGCACACCCGTTAAATTATCAATCGAGCAAACCTTGTTAACTTTGCGCGAAACTGTATAGATTTATTTACACTGTACGATTTCTATGACGATATCTCGCTAATAATGTCATTACAATATTGTTTTTATCGTCTCTTCATTCATGCTAAAAAGCCAATTGAAATCGTAAGAGATCAACGGCTGCGCCTTTAGCAGGCCCAATAATCTCGCATTCATCAAGTAACATTTATTCAAACTTGATGTACATTCATAAATCTAATCTATCGGATTCAATCGTTACAATAACAGTATTGTAAAATGTTATATTTTCTCTTTCTTTTCCTTTCGAGAACTAAATAGATTTTTGTTTGAGAGAGAGAGAGAGTGCAAGAGAAAAGCAGTTCAACGGCACAAACTTATTTTCTAAAAATTACGTGGTTTAAGCTCTAATACTTCGCGTAAGTGGTTTGTCATCAAACCGGAAATACCAAAGTATAGGGAGGCTGTATAAGTGGCGATAACACGAAGCGACGACGTCGTAATTAATGGCTCGATAGATTGGCTCAGGCAATCGAGAATTATTTTGCCTCTCGATTAAGCGAGGGGTCCGCCCATTTTAGACAACGCTAAACAAAATCGAGAACGCTTTCATCGATACCCCCATGTGAAACGTTAAACGTTACGTATCTCCCTAATTTACGAAAATCGATACCCATGCTTTGCGCAATTGGCCGTGCGCATTTGCGCGCGTAACGTTTTCATTGTCGCGACGAACCGATAGATACCCCTCGGCTTTAGACTCCTCCATTTAATTAACCGTCCACACGCGCGGTCTCTTTGACGCAAATGCGCGCACGCGAGTTAACTGAAAATCTACAGGTTGCTTTATAATTAGCTAATAATTAATCGGCAAATGCCGAAGCATTAATCGTCTGTAAAGTCAATTACTAATTTCGCAATTTGCCTCATTTTTGTTTTCCCTCCGCTATATCAATTTTTTTTCTAATGCACATGTATTAATACTTATATTTAATTGCCATATTTATCAATACTGCCTCTCCCCCTCTCTCTTATTATTTTATAATTTAATTTACATAAAAAGAGAGAGAGAGAGAGAGAGAGAGAGAGAGACAAAACTATCGTACAAAATTGTCAAATAAGTGTTTGATCTAAGATAAGCTTTCGCCCAAGGCACAATTTTCTTCAATTTCAGGGGGGATCTAAAAAATTAAACATCGCTATTTTCGCGCCATTTTACCTTCCCCTTTCTGCCCGTCTATCAATCTGTTCCTTTCGCACATTTCACTTTCGAACTTTTTACCGTTCCCAGAGCGCAATCACCGGATCCTCGGGGGATTCCGGGAAAGGCGGTGACGGGTTAATAGCGATTTCTAGTCGGTAGGTCCGCTTTTCTCTCTCTCTCTCTCTCTCTCTCCCTGCCCTCTCTTATCGTCCCGCCATTATAATCCGTCGGCTTATAACTTTTCTGCGAGATCAGAGCGTGGTGGGCTTTTTTCCTGCACGTCGCCGTCCACGAGAGAGAGAGAGAGAGAGCGGCGGTGCCTTCTCGAGAATTAGGAATGAATCTTTAGACGAATGCAAGATCGGAATCCTTACGGAGGGAATTTAACGAGTTTGCGATAACGCTCGTCGACGAGAATTTCGGGATGCCAGATTCGTTTCCCTTCGTCCTTTCGCCGGGGGATAAAAAGCGCGCGCACTTCCCTCATTCTGACTCCGAGGATTATCCCAAGAATTCTCGTGGTCGTCCTTTTCGGATAACCCGCATGAGCTTTGCACATTACACAGATACGGGATAACGATCGATAAATTCGCGTGAGCTGTAAGTAAATCGTCTAAATTCATTTCGAGAGCTTTTTTCGACAGGTTTTCGATTTTAATCTTCGCCAAGAATTATGTTTCATTTTTTTTTTCCACGTCGATTGGTCATATTATATGTAAGACATTTATGCTCGTATATGAAACGGTGTGTAAAGTTTAATATAAATTTTATAACAGAGATATAAAGTTTCTCATTGTTATTTTATTGCGCGGCAGAAAAGGCGCATCTGTCATGTAAACCTGTGGCTGCGGGTAAAGAGTGTACGATAAATTCGACTTTCTATTCTAAGGTTTTATTGTAGCAGTTTTCATTGCAAAAGTTTCGTTAATGGAGAGCTCGATGCTGTGTTCAAGTCTGGCAAGCAGGAGGGAACACCGATCTGAAATTAAATTATATTCCGCGAGAGTCTTGGAATCGCGAGCCATTTATATCCAACGGAATCGCGAGAAGAGGATCTGTGCCTGATTTTGCGAGATGACAAAATAAAATTAAAATAATATAGAACGTTTTTTGCGGTGCCGTATTCGCGTTTTCTCATTCGTGAATCCACGAATGAAAGGAAGGACGAGACGAGTTACTTTCTACGAGTAAACCTCTTCTTACTTGTGTCTTTATGGTGAATAAACGGGTCGTAACTCCAATAGTGTAATGATCGCTCGAGGAAAACGGTTCGCCGAGTTGAAAAAGCGAGCGAACGAACGTTGGGCGGCGACGAAGAGACGTTGTAAAAGAGAAATGGAGTTTTATATGCGTTTCTTGTATCTGTAAAGCTTTATTAATCAGATACAGGATATAAACTGTATAAAGTAAACGGAGCGGATAGAGAAAAGAGATATTTATATTAGATTCGTTCGGACGGTGAGTTATTTTCGTGAATGTAAAAAGAAGGTAAAGTAATTATAATAAAACCTCCTTTACCCCCCTGGATAAATAAAGGCGAGAAAAAATATGGGGGAATTATCGGGAATTGCCGATTCAGCGACTTTGCCCCGATATTTTTTCTCGCCTTTATTTATCCAGGGGGGTAAAGGAGGGTTTATTATATATCTCGAATTGAGATTATTTTTACAAAATCTTGGTATAGCACCAAGTAAATTTCGTGCCCTGTGCACATATTCAGTTTCATAGAAAACTTATTTTTCTATGAAACTAACGCACTACTATCCGCGTTCTGGCTCTTATTAGCCCGCGATTATTTGAAATTTGTAATGTCACACGAGAGTCTAATTTCTTAAAATTTGTTAGAATATATTAAGTTAACAAGTCACTCATTGCGTACGTTATATCGAGCGTCATAAAGCGAAATAGAAATCTTTTATAGATTTGTAACGTTTTCTCATCAACGGGAATAGTCCTACTAAAATTGAGCCAGACCTAGTTTCCATCCACGGTCATAAATCCGGACATTAGCATAAATTCCAACGTTTAGTATTACGGCGTATAGTCTTAGATAGATAATTCGCCATTTTTTAAATAAATTACAAAAAGCCGAGGATGAATATAATTTGTACGTTGTACAATATTTTTTTACTTTACTATTTACTATTTAATAAAATCAATTTAGCGTATTGAAATTTAAAAAAAATTTATTTATAAGAATATTTATAATATCAATCGCATCTAGTTCTTGTACATGCGAATTGTTTGCCTTAAACATAAATATTGTATCCCGAGACATAAAAACTACTTACGGGAGCATGAAGACAAGCGGGATTGACGATAGCGGATCGATTCTAGCGCGATTACGAAGGAGTTTCGACCTCGCGATAGCGGGAGAGACCAGGAATCGAAAATTGGAGGGATAGAGCCGAGACGTTCCCCTTTCTCCGGTGGTTTGCGGCGTGCCGAGTCCGGCGTGGGCTCACAGTTTATTTCAATTATTTAAATCCGCGCAATCTTCCCCGCAACCCTCCCCACCCCTCCATTCCAAGGGAGATTGGTTTAATTCGGTTCGACGCGTGGTAAGGGTAGCGCCATGGAATTCCGTCTACGTGATCGGCCTTCTTCCGCTTCACCGAACCGATCCACCCCCACACCCATTTTATCGTCGTCGTTCCCCTTCTCCCTCCCCCTCCTCACCGCCTTTTCTCACCCCTCTCTTCGCGCGGACCGATTTTTCCGCAGGATAGCGCGGATATTCCGTGGGTGCACGATCGACGTGCACCGATCACCCACCAACTCACGGATAACGTGACTATATCGTGGGGAAAGGGGAGGGGTGGGGGAGGGGGACATCTTCTACCTCTCCCTCTCCTTTACATTTCCCATAATATCTTTTTTCTTTACATGCTCTGTGTCATTCTTCGAATTCATGTCCCATTGCGCTGCATCTCACTCCTCTCTCTCTCTCTCTCCCTTATTTTCGTGCTTAGTCTCGCTGCTGCGACGACGACGGGGGTTTCCCGGCGCTTGGCAAATTCGCGTGCTCAGTTGCGGCTCAACGCCGCGAAATCGAAATTCTTCGAGGGTGCAGTCGATTATCCCTGTGTATGCGCGATCGAGCGGGAATTATTTTTATTTAAATTGATTAAAATTGCGAAAGAGAAAAATGGTAACTATCGGAAGCGCAAAATAGCTCGGGAAATCCTAGAATCAATATCTTGAGAGAAGATGCAACGAATAAATGAAAATTTAACTCACGAGCACTCCACCGTCAAATCGATCTGGTTTCATTAAATCCGAGCTGAGTTTTAAAGCACTATATTCGTGCCTTCTCTCTTTTATCTCTGGCTCAAACAAGCATGCAATTTTAAATTGTACGACAATCTTATCCCGAACGTTACATTTTGAATGATAACATTTTCCATCGCGCGTATACGATCTTTTCGCAAGTAGAATCGAGAGTCCGGTGAATGCTAAATTTGCGTCCTAAAAGGATTTTTCGTTTGTCGCCCTACGCTCTATCGCGTGATTAAAAGGGGGTAGCTCTTCGCAATCTCGGATCGATGTAACCGCACGGCATGTTCGAAGCGGCCACCAATTATTGTGCTTCTCTCGCTCCCGCGTCTCCGATAGACGACCCGCGTTGTGCATTCGGAGGGTACGTGAGCAACATACCTATTGACTATACACTGATCCAAGAAGTCGTTGGCGGACCGGAGTCACGCGATTTACGGCGGCAGCAACGTTGAATTAGTTCGCGAATATCGTAGCACGCCGTTTACGGATTCCTTGATCGACCGCGTGGTAACACGTGCGATGATGTATGGTATGTGTGTGCGTTTGTTGCGCGATTGGCTGCCCAACCTGCGGATATTAATCCTTTCCTCGAATTTTTTTTTTTTTTTCGAAAGAGAAACAGAAAATTATAAATAATTAATCAATTAGATTTTTTCTCACGATTCGTCAATCTTTAGTTTAATACCCAAGATATAATTTTTTACATGATATTATTTAATCATTTATAATTCATCGAATGAAAATACGTGGAATTAATTTCTTTTCGTGTCAGAGTAATTAATAAGGGAAAAGAGAGGAAAATACGATAAAAGTAATAGATTTAGTAAATTTGAGCGTCTATTATTTTCCTAGGAAAGTGTAAACGACGCAGAGTGTTAATAAGATGAAGAACGTGATACCGAGCGCGGAGAAACGAGAGTACAAGGGTTAATTCACCGCCAGTTGAGGCTGTGGAAAGTATGCACCGTCTGCGGTGACTGTCAAGCTGTCACTGAAACGCGAACGTGTCCGCCAGCATGACGACAAGTTTTGAACTCGGCTTTAACAGCGCGAGTCTTATACTCTGAAACGTAAAACGTATTACGGGGGTTTCTCTCTCCCGAACTCGCATTCGCGAGTACAAAGTTCCGGTCTTGTTAGCTCTTGTCCTCGTCGTCTCTAAGCTCAAAGTAGCGTAAGCCTTTTTAATGACGGCGAACCGGCAGCAAGATATTCATGCACGAGACGTGGCGCGTTTTCGCAAGAGAAATACTGTGACTTGTAAAACTACCATCGTACTTGAACGCTTCCCGAAAACGTGATCGGCACCTGGTGAAACTGCGTCCAAGCGCTATTAACAGTGTTACACGCGAATGTTCCTCCGATTTATCGTCCAATTTTCTTAGACAGCCATATATTATATACACAGGTATAACGTGTCTAAAAGGAATTGATTCTTTCTATACGTTTATACAGATAATATCCAGATTCAATGATTTTTGCAACTGTTCTTTCCATTAAAATTTTTTTATACAGCTCCGATCTGTGCTCTTTTTACCATAACAATAAACAGTTAAATCCGATTTAATGAAATCCCGTGTCAAGTCAGGAGTGGAATGCATGCGATTTTCCATGCGTGACACGTGGATTTTCAGCTCGATAAATAAACGTGCCAAATATTCTCGTACGAATTGATGCTCACGACGGCGGATCGATAATCGATCATCAATCGGGGACTATCATGCCGACAAGATCGTCGCGTCAAAAACATCGGGACTGGTTGGCCGATGGCGACAGCTGCCAACACGCGTGCAATTTTACGTATCGCGGACGTATGTGTCGCAATATTTTTCGTCATATTAAAAAAAAAAAAAAAAAAAAATACCCACACGGACATTGTCCGGCGCGATACGGCAATCTGCGAGAGCGTCAAATCCATCATCGGCAATCTAGAGCGGATATTACACGTGACATACTAACGAATAACAAAGGAATGGTTTCATGGCGTTGCGCCTTCGACAAATGTCATCAGACGCGTGCGTGATCGTTGATTAATGCGAGGAAAGCCCGCGGGGATATCGAAATCTCTTCGTCTATGTGCGTGTAAACGGTATATTTAACATAATCAAA
Source organism: Polyergus mexicanus (assembly GCF_030449975.1). Classification (NCBI taxonomy): domain Eukaryota; kingdom Metazoa; phylum Arthropoda; class Insecta; order Hymenoptera; family Formicidae; genus Polyergus; species Polyergus mexicanus. The sequence goes on from NW_027223342.1 coordinate 647,778, forward strand.
AATAGGTCTATGAATATCATTTTTTTCTTCAAACATGTGATCGATAATATAATTCTCTTGAAATCGAGATCGTTTTTCCATAAAATTTTTACGACAGAGATGATTAGTATTTTTATATATATAATATAAATATAAATATATAATTATAATATAAATTATAATATAAATATAAATTATTAATATAATTAAATATAATATAATATAATAAATTAATATAATTATTAAAAACAATGAAGAGATTTATTCTTATCTCAACTTTAAGATTAACAAGTCGAAACTTAGACTTTCTTTCTTCCGTTCGCGAGCCGCCTGGAAAGTGCGAGGATCAACCGAAAAAAAAGGAGAGAGTGTCCTCGTGCCGGTATAAAATTCAAATCCCATGGGTCATCGAGAGTGGAGAGGGTGGGGTAGGATTGAAACGACGTCGCTTACTTCGCAAGGCCGACCTTTCCCAGTTTCCGCTACTGCGGAGACGGTTATACGACGCGGCACGTCCGACTGCAGAAAGTCCGCTACTACTACCCGCCCGACCTGGCTTGTATTCCCGGAACGTGCGTCCATTTCTTCTCCCGATTTAATTCTAGATTTATAATCGACACACCGCGATCCATTCTCCGTGTACTATTTTCTAATCTTTTATCAATGTATCAGCTGTGTCTTTACCAAGTTCCAATTTCATGATCAATGTTCGGTTTCCAAATTCGCGTATACAAACGATCGTGTTGTTTTTCATCCTCTCTTAGAAGCATCGCTAAGAAACTTGGGACTTGGGACTAGGCGCTGTTTTAAAACGAGACACTCAGCCAGTTAACTGGTAAATATGTGAACGCGATATGATATTAAGAATTTTCTGCGTCATTCGTCCGTTATGAAAACGACGATCATGCACGGGGACATAATAGGACGGCTAGCGGTCGAAAGCGCGTTTCGTTGTTGCAGTTTCGTGCATCGAGTTTTATTGCAAAACTTGTTAACGAAGTGTTAGAGAACAGGATTATTATTGAACAAACTGAGAGAGTACGGAGCAAGTTTTATAATGATGTTGAAAACAGATCGTGTGAATAAAGCGGTTGCGTTCTCTCATGATTACATGAACCGAACAAATAAGAAAAACACATTTAAAACAGAATACTTGAAATAGTCGCATGATTACATTATTCTCTGTGTACAGTTTCTCTCTCTCTTTCTCTCTCTCTCTCTTTGCCTTTTGAATGCACCGGTATTCTTTATAAATGTTGATAGAAGATTATGACGGAGTTAACTGACAATGAGAGAAAAGTGTTTTTTCTTTTTTAATTTAGAATTTTTTATTTTTTATTTTTATTTTTAGATAAAAAAGGAGAATGTAATCTCTCTCTTTTTCTTTTATCTTTCGCTTTGAAATGAAAAGAGCAAAACAAATATATAAAGAAGCGTTAAAATATGCTGGAAAATGCGTTTCTTGTTACAATACTGTTTGTCTTGCAGGTAATTTTTTAAATATTAAATTATTACACTTATGAACGAGCACGTAGAATAACTGAGCACTTTTTATTTAAAAAAAAAGCAATGAATATGAATATAAATAAATGAATATGTACAAAAAAGTAGATGCTTTGAAGTGAGAAGAAGAAAATAAATATATAAGAAGCGTTAAAATATGCTGCAACATACAATTCTTGTGTTACAATACTGTTTATCTTGCAGATGCGTGTCTTGACATTTATTAAAATTCTGCACTTGTTCATTAGAAGCAATATGTGTAAAAATAATAGATTATTATTATTTCTAATAGCTCTCATTTTCCATTATCGTAAATGGGATCGATAAATGGATATGTATATAAAAGAAGATCTCGCTCTTAACATAAATTATTTTGTCAAGTTTCCTTCTGGAGTATTTAAAAAATGCTTTAATGTTTAGTGTATTTAACGAGAGCTTAGCGAGAGATTAGTGTGTTTAGTAAGAGCTTCAGATTCGTTTTATCAAGGCAAAGTGCGGTAGGTCGATTCATCTCTTTATATTGTATTTTATTCGCTAATAAATAATTTATATATTTGTTGCATAAAACACAATCTAAGCTAACTAATATACTGTAAAATAATTCAATATATAATAAGATTATATTACACACACACACACACACACACACACACATACCTTTTTATTTTTAAAACATCAGAGTTTATTAAAAAATCATATAACCATGTTATTTAATAAAAATATTGTACATAACATGCTTACACAGACACAGTTATTTATATGTTTCATTCAATTTTGTAAAAATATACAACTTGTAAACATGTCAAATTAAATAATCAATTATTTAAAATCTTAATAATCTAAAATTATTTATAGATGAACTCTTAGGTATACAAGCTAGAATCCCGCCATTACTTTCCGAGGTAATTCTAAATTTTGTTTCACATTAAAAGTCATTTTTTATTAATTGAAAGTAATTGTCGATTCATCCACCGTAGCCAACAAACCACGAAAAATTCCTTTCAAGTATATGGGAACCGACTGCCGACTCGAATGATTTAATTGTCAAGGAAATGATGTTGCCCGAGCTTGAAATAGGCGATTGGTTGATTTGGAAAGATATGGGTGCTTACTCTATAGCCCTTGCTACTACGTTCAATGGATTCCCAGTAACGATTGTGATACCAATCATTAGGATGAGTCAATGATTAGGGCGAAGAAACGAGAGATAATAGTTTAATTATAATATTATTCATTCGGTAATTCCCACATAGGTTTTAATTAAATTATTGTATAAATTGATATTTGTAGGGAAAATTTTTAAGTGCGGATTGATTCAAGGTGCAATTGCAACGAGCAATTTGCTTCATTCTGCAAAAATCCATCGAACAATACAACTTGATGAGAATAATAGAATGAATTCTTATAATGAAGGATGAAACTTGGCCAAAAAATAAAATTAATTGTATTATGAATCTAGTTTTTTGCAGTCCATAAGAAATACTAAATTAGATTTCGCGGCGTGTGTTCTTGATATCTACTCAACACATACATATCTGTAACATACGCTATCGTCAAAGAATTTGAAAAGTCTTTACATTAAGTTAATGATGTTTTAGAGAATTTGATTATCTGTTATGAGAAAGCTAATTGCATATATAACATAAATCGTATAAGAATCATATTTCTTTATATTCATATTTCTTCGAGTCTATATATATATTATATATTTTGAAATAGATATTTAATAATTAAGATTATTAAAATAAAAATTTAGTTTTATACAATTTATTATAATATACTAAATTACGCGATATATCATATAAATTACATTATTTTAGTAAAGTTTAATATATTATATAATATCTATTATGATTTATTTAAAAAGAAATTTAAGTTTTAATTCTTTGTTTTTTACGCTCCAAGTCTTGCCAATCATCTCTTTCATAAATGTGTGCGGTTTCATAACCATGTGTAATTTTCAAGTTGATTGACTGATAAGTGAAGAGAAAATAATTTTCAAAAGAAAACTGATAATTTTTAAAATTATTTACAGGAAAAAAAATTTACATCCAATTACATATAATTATATATAATAAAATCTATTTATATTATCATTTACATGTAAATATCAAGATATAATAATTCCATATCAAGTTATGCAAAATTACATTGAAATTCTTTCTCGAGTATAGTTAAACTTAAAAATACTAAGAGTATACGCGAGTTACGCATTTATTAAATAATAATTTTTATATTTCATAGTTTACAATTATTTTCTACACATTTTATTATTTCGGAATAAATTTTAAGTTTAGTATAATGATTCATTTTATTTATTTTATTGGAAAATTTGAGCAATATTATTTTAATACTAAATTCTTCTATATATGAGATTTCATTTATTTGTATTTCAAAATATATAATTGTATTTAATCATGTGTATATTGTATATATATGAAGTATGCATAATGCGATCTAATTAAATATAATCAGAAATAGTTTTATCTATTTATATATGATTAAATGGGGTAAAAAAAATTCATATATAATTATATCTACAATATTATATATATTGTAATTAGATCTAAACTTTCTTTCCCGAGTTAATCGAATGAAATAGCTTAGTTTCTGTAATAAGTAGTCAGAGAAGTTACGAGATTTTGATAGCTACAAAAAAATAAACTCGAGATGAAATATTGATCGATAAGATACTCGTATTATTTAACCAGGTGTTGACGCAACTAATTATTCATTGATAAATATTCTTATCAAACTATGCTGGAACTTGTCTAATTTAATATGATACTGGTTTACTTTACGTCAAAAGTGTGAATAATATATACAGCATAGTATCACGATGTTTTAAAAGAAAGAAAGATAGAGATAAGGAGAAAGAGAAACGGCGATAGGAAGCAAAAGAACGTATACCAAGCCGACGCTGTAGATGTGTAGATAATTAGTCGGCACAAACATGACAGATAGTAAATTGACAGATGATTAACGAATCATTGAATTCATATCTTAATAAATTAGCGTTTCTGCAAACTAGAATCTTTTGAAACGCCAAATTCAAACAAACCATAATTATTCTTTTCAAGAAACTTCAATGAAATTAAGGATATCGGTCTACTTTTCGAAACGTGCGGGTAATATTGTATATACAGGGTGTATCTGAAATGATGCATTAAACTTTAGGAGCGTATTCTAGGGGTCAAAAAATAAGATTTCATTTTCTTACGAACATGGGGTCCGCAAATGAACTCCCCTCCGAGCTTGGCAAATTAATGTTTTCGTAATATACGTTTTTATTTTTTTCATTTCGGTAGTTTACTCTTTACTTCATAATTTGCTGAGCTATACCAAATTTCAATCCTCCGCCATTTTTTTTTTTTTTTTTTTCTGAAATACAACCAATTTTTAATTTTTTCCCCAAACTTTAGGGGCCTCTACCTCGGAGGAGGGTTTATTTGCGGACCCATGTTCATAGGGAAAAAAGTCTTATTTTGACCTCTAGAATATGCTCCTAAAGTTTAGTCATTTCAGATACACCCCGTATAATGTCTTATCATAATATTTTGGAAAGTGAATAAGAAAGACAGAGAAAAAGAGAAAGATAAAGAACAGAAGAATATATATAAAGCCGACGACGATGTGTGGATAATCGGTCATTCTGAGCGTGCTATAGTAAATTGACAGACGGTTGACGCGTCATCGAATTTACGTATCTTAAAAAATTAGTGCTTTCGTAAACCAGAATCTATCGGAACCAGGAAGATTCCAAACAAATCATAATTAATCTTCACAAGAAGCTTTGATTAAATTGACTCTTTTCTAAATCTTCTCTTGTCTAATCTAGGAATATCAATACTTATTGTAACGTATTTATAACAACAGCTGGAAATTGACGTATTAAAAACTGTAAGTATTATTGAATTTATTACTTTTTTAAATTAGTTAAAAAAAAATATATTAAACACAATAAAATAATTGTCATAAGTAATATCTATTTATTAAGCTGATATTACGCAACATAATTATGTTACAATTAATACGATATTAACTAGGTAAAACTTAAAATATTTATTTATTTCTCCCACAGAAAATAGTTTTGCATATAATTTTCCTGCATGTTTATTTATTTTTATCATGTCGCATTCTAATTTCAAAGAAATAAAAATCATCGACGATGGCGCGGATGACATGGATATCATTAGAGATATAATAAAGATTGAAAAGCCAGAAGATGCCTTTTATGTAGCGGATATCGGTGATGTTATTAAACGACATCACGAATGGATAAGTAAAATGCCTAAAGTTACTCCACATTATGGTATGTTTATGAAATTTCTTATATTCTTTGTTGCTTTTCTTCATTCAAATGTATTTATAAAAAAATCGATATCACACTCACACACGGTTTTCAAATTTTAGCGATCAAATGCAATTCAGATCCGACAGTAATTAAAGTCCTGGCGGCTTTAAACGGTTGTTTCGATTGCGCGTCTAAGGTAAATAAATTTTATTTCTGTTGTCAAAATTTTATGCTGCTATCAAAATGTTTATAGCTTTGCTATTTACACAAGCCTTATTAAAATAAGCCTTATTTATACAAGTCGTATTAAACTTCACATCAACATATTCTATCAATTTAAACTAAGAGAGATGAAAATATTTGAAAAGATACCATATTTCTCTTTATATCTTGTATTCATATTGTATATAAGTTGTACATAAATTAACGAGTTGTCTAATAATTCGCAAAGTTAGTTAAGGATAATGACGTTTTTAACAGCAAGAGATAGCGCACGTAATGCAGTACAACGTGCAAGGCGAACGGATCATTTTTGCGCATCCAACCAAATTGCCGTCTCATATAAAATATTCAAGAAAGATGGGTGTCCAACAGATGACGGCCGATAGTGAACTCGAGTTGGTGAAAATTAAAGACTACTTCCCCGAAGCTAAGTAAGTATAAGGCAAATTTTATTAAGATATCGTTATATACAATATAATTATTCGAAAGATGTTTTGTATCGTTTTATTTATCGTTGATATCGTTGATGACTCGAACAGGATCGTAATACGAATACGCTGCGACGCGAAAAACACGCCGGTATCATTGGGAACAAAATTCGGTTGCGACCCCCGAGAGGAAGCTAGATGCTTGATAAAGTATACGAAGGATCTCGGCTTGAATTTACACGGCTTCAGTTTTCACGTGGGTACCCCGTGTTTAGAACTGGACGCCTATCGTAGAGGGATCAAAATGTCTAAGAAATTAATCGCTTTCGCTAAATCGATTGGCTGCGAAGACGCGCAGCTGATCGATATCGGTGGTGGATTCACGAGCGTGCGCGGCGATGATCTTGACGCGGTATGTATAATAAATATTTTTATTTAAGAAAAATCTTGTTGTCGACACGTGCATTTTCGTTACTTCTTTTCTCTCAGGTGGCCAATATTATTAACGACGCGATCAAGGACCTCGATCCCACTATAAGAGTCATCAGCGAGCCTGGACGTTATTACGTAGGCTCGAACTTCACTTTAGCTTCCTACTTACATTCCAAAAAGCTTACTGTTTCGAAAAATGGCGAATTGAAGAGAATGTATTACATGAATTGCGGCGTGTACAATTCGTTTATAGACGAAATGTTGGGTCTGCAGGCCAGAATCCCAGAATTAGCTTTCAATGTAACTATACAATTTACTATATAAATAACTATTTAATACGACAAAGAATTATAATTGCGTAAAGTACAGAATTATCGTATTAATATAATATTGCAGCTGGCGAGCGATGAAAAATTCCTTTCGAATTTATGGGGACCGACCGCCGACTCGTATGATCTCATTCTTAAAGACGTCCTATTGCCGGAACTTTATATAGGCGATTGGTTAGTGTGGAGAGACATGGGCGCTTACACTTTAGCCCTTTCCAATACATTCAATGGATTCCCGATTCCAGATGTAAAACCATTTATTAGAAAGACCCAATGGTCAGTACCCGTGAAGATATATCTACTTGAAAATAATATTGAATTTTGCATGCTTAAAAGAGTATATTATATATTTATTTATTTAAACTATAACACATATATATTTACATTTTTCTCTCTCTCTATAATAATCAATATTAATGTTTTCAGGCAAAGTTTTCTCAACGAAATTAATCAAACGCATTTTATTTTGAAAGACAATATATTAAATAATTTTAAGTAGTAATAATATAACACACATGTACTCGTATTGTCGAAGAAATTCGATATTTATTTTACGATAAGACTCGCCGAAAAACGTTACCATCATGATTTCTGGTTGAAGGAGGAAAAAGAGAGAATAAAAAAAAAACGGAACAGGGAACAAGCGCGGAGGGAGAAACGGAAGAAAGAAAAATTGGCATATTTACGCTGAAGGACTTGCAAAGTTTTTTGCACGCAGGGACTGTATCGAATGCACAATTTCATCAGCAATTGCGCATCGGAAATTGCGTGGAAATTTTTATACGAGTCTGGAATACGCGACGATCGCGTTTATTTTGATAATCTTGTGACACACGTGTGTCACATTTTTATCATTATCTTGTTATGACGTCTATAAACGCGCGCTAAATAAAGCAAGTTATATAAAGAAATTTTATATAATTGATTCTTCTTTTACATGTAATACATGTGAAATAAGATTGTTGTAATAATTAAATACAGGTGCGGGTGATTTATACGAATGATGTAAATAATCCCGTATTTATCATACATACACATGACTGGGTTACATTACGTTATAACAGTATCCGGCTAAACTTTATTTCCAACAAATAAACCGTGTGGTGATGCAGATAAGAACCGACAACAAGAATTGATCATAATATATAAAAAGTTCAACTTTATCCCAAATTACACTCCTTTTAATGAGATGCGAAGCACGAGGAAAAATTTATTCCATAATTCATCGGAATCTACGAAAGACAAACCGCTCGACGATTCATTGACATTAATTCTCGTTCGTTATCTTTCACTTTTATCATGAATTCTTAGGTAAAATAAACAATTGTAATCTCTTTTAATTTTACAGTAACTTTCAAATATACAGAGATAATTATTTTAATATTTTTCATATTATTTAACTCTCTTGATCGATTATTTAACTTTTAATTAATTATTTAATTTTTAAATCGATTTTTCTTTTTAGGATACTGTTATTAGGGTATCGATTTCGCCAAGCACATTTTCCCTTCTCCCTCGCTCTTGACCCGAGGAAGCTGGCTCGCTGTCGACGCGAACGGGGCACTAAGTATGCATAGACGGGTTTCCGGGTTCGGATACGCGTTCGGACTTCACCTTTAGGATCCGTTGGGTCGGTCCGGTAACTAGTTGGCACGTCGCCATGCATAGAAGCGCGCCGCTAATAAGTATATACCCTCTTCGGTACCTACACCCGCCACTAATACTCGAGTGGCTGACAAATGTCCCAATATCCGCGCCGCCATCGTCAGTACCCGCTCGCGCCCAGCCGATACCAAGACGAGTTTCCTTTGGTGTTCGACCAACTTTCTACTCGTTCGGGCATGCTCTACTTCGTGTCAGGTCACGACGCAGAGAGTCGTATATATATATATGTCTAGCCGAGAAATCGCTACGTTGACATATGTATTTAAAGTTGAGAATAAATTTGTTTCAATCTTTTATCGTGGAAGAGAGTGAAAGACCTGGTAAAAATTTCCAAGTGTTATATAAAATTGAATGATTTTATATAGAAATTTTTTACGCTTCTACAAAGACCTCACGTATATCTCATTCATCCTGTTATTAATATCGATTCCATATCCGGAGCGATCTTCCGCTATATAAATGCACGTAGTGCAAAAATCGCTTATTGGATTACGTGGCAAAACTTCAGCAGGAAAATATGGTCACTGGCGAGATATGAGGGCGAATATGAGAGATAAGGGGTGGATTACAGTCGGCGGAGATCTATCGCTGAGTTCTCTGGATTAACCCTTTGCATTCGTAGATTCAACTGACGTTCTATTTTCCTTCTCTCTCTCTCTCTCTCTCTCTCTCTCTCTCTCTCTCTCTCTCTCTCTCTCTCTCTCTTTTCGCCATGCGGCTTGATTGGCTTCATCGCAGTTTTTACAGAGAAATGGCGAATTGGCTGTCAAACCACTGCAAATACACGTAGATGGCGACGGATTAAGAATCGGGGTTACGAAGGCCCGTGCCGATTCGCGATCGACTGCCCCTTTTACGTTTTTTCTTTTTCGACACGAAAGTTGTATTTTTGGAGGACCAATTTCATGCGCGTCACACTGTGAATGACGCTGCTTTATAATCCTGAATTGTGGTCACGTTGAATCAATAGCCGAGGCCGCGCGCGGACACACTCTCCGCTCCGAGATTTGTATCTGTTCCATTCCGATAGCCCGTTATATAATACATACACGTTTTCCTGCGAGATTGACAAGAATTGGAGCACAAAATTCACATAAAAAAAAAAAAAAAAAAAAAAAAAAAAAAAAAAAAAAAAAATGATGGTTAAATGAGATTTATCGAATTTATTCTATGCATTTCACATTAAAAATGTGAGTTTTATCCGAATAAAAAATAAAGAAAAGAACATTTATATAAATTATAATATTGAAAATAAATGCAAAATTGAATGTAATGCAAAAGAAATCAATTGCTAAGTAAGGTATCGTATGCCATCAATAATGTTTTTCTCCAAGAAAAATACTGCAATCGCTAATAATATTGTATATAAGACATGGAATTTATGCCGAGCCTGCCAATAATCTCCGTTTGATCCCTCGATGAAAAAAGATTACACAAAATATTTTATATTCTTCATTTCATGATTTCTATATTCTTTATTTTAATATCACTTGGCACTATACGCTACAATATTACAAGCTTTAGCCAAGCTGATTTTCCATTATTTTCATTTCTACGTAATTATTTTTGCATGTTTCATATTTGAGCGAATATTATTTATATAATTGATTGTTAAATATATTATCCTAACTTCTCCCTCTGTGAATATTTTTACCCATAAAATGTGAAACGCGGACGACTTTGTGATATTGCAAAGTACCAAGTATATACACGTTGCTCGCCCGTATTACAAAGTTTGACAAATAAAACAACGCACTCGCTATTTATCTGTAATTTCAACTAACGGGCCGAGACCGGGCATATTATGTGCCAATACTTTGAAGTATTGTCATAATACTACTGAAGTATTATAATAATATTTCAATACAAGAAATACATATTATTAATATATACCAAAATATTGTAACACGGTTTCACGGTTTAATTAATTCACGACAAACACGCGGCTTTAGTAAAATGCGCAGCATTCAGCGTGTAAATTTATGTTTAAAAATATAATCGTGGACTTTGCGAATCAACGGGCATGTGTGTCAGCATCTTTTATGAAAATCAGCTTAATTTAGCCATACGTACCATTACGTGTATCATTAATATGTATCATTCATCAGCTGTTATTTTAGACGTAAAACGTAGAATGTAAAATTTAATTGCGATTATTAGTGTTGATAATAAATCATTAATAAATTTATTGCATAATTTTTTAAATATTATATATATTGTATATATATATACGAATAATTTAATAACAAAAAATGTACATTGCTGAGAATCATATATGGTAGACGTTAAATTTAGCGGCCCGTTTTTCATGATAGATGAATAAATTTCAAGCGCCAACTATTCGCAATCTGCGAATTGAATGAAAAGCGTCGAAATCAGTGTTCTCGCGATAGAAAAACCACACACATCACACGCTTTTCATCCCGAGAGTCTTCAGAGAGAGAGAGAGAGAGAGAGAGAGAGGTTGACGCTGTGCGGGATGACGGATCAAAGGAATCGACGTACCTAATTGCTATTTACCCCGAGCAACGTTTCCGTAGCCGACGCGTTATCCCTTCCGGAAGCGAGCACTTCCTCCCGGCTCGTCGGCTGGCGCGTTTCCACGGTTCTCGGGAGGATTGTCGGCCGATCGTTGTTCGTAAAGCGAACTCGCCATCGCACTTTCCCTCCACCGGAAATTTTATATACGCAAGAGAAAGGAGGAGGAGGAAGGCCACTTTGGCGCGAGCAAACGTTTGAGGAAAATAAAGTAACATCTCGGAATCCGAACGTCTTATTCGACGCCGCTAGAAAGTAAACGGCCCGCTGAGAAAAATTTTCGTTATTTTTCTAACATGAATTTGAGCTTCCATGGCTCTCTATCTCCCTCCTTGTCGGTCTTACTTACACCCCATCTCGCGTGCCAAAGTATACATTCTGTAAGTAGAACACTCGCATTAGCTGTCTAAGCGGCTTGAACGAGCCCTCTCGCTCGCTGATAATATTATTTGGACGCAAATATCGACTGAAAAATAGCGAGTGCTGCACGAACGAATATGAATAGAAATTGATCCCGTATAACAATTCTAACAAGATTTTTCCGAAATCTTAAACGAGATCAGTCTTGCCATCTTATTTCTCTCGAGACAAACGACTAATATCGAGATATTTTTCTATCTTTATCGATCTTATTCAGATATGGAGTGAGAAAAATCTCTCCGTCTCTTGTAAAATATTTCATATATATTTGTTTGGAAAATATTCTCTAAGAGATAGAGAAATGTCACGTAATGCACAGAAGATCGAGTAGATATGCGAAAACGGAATGTTATCCGTGTAAACAATTTCGAAAAATGCATTTATCTTCCCATGTCAAACGTTTTCACCGGATTCAATTACAATTCAAAAGCATACTTGGTATTTATAATTCGAAAAAACTTTTCTACGATATATAATATGTATGTGTATGTGTGAGAGATTAAATCGTCAAGTTTTTTTTTATAAATCTGTACAAGACCTCTCTCTCTTTCTCTCTCTCTCTACAATTATTGCTAACGAATACATTATTCCTGCACGTAAACTCGATTGAGTCGGATCGCGTGAAAAATGACTTACTGCTCTTTTTCAGGAAAAGAAAGAATCGAGGGAGCAGATACAGGAAGAGAAGAACAAATCTGCGAGCGAGGTGAGAAATAGAAAGACAATGAAGAATGTCCATGAAAGAAAAAAATGGAAAGAGAAACGCAAGAAGAATAAGTGTCTTTATGGGAACGAATAATTTATATTATTGAAACTTATACTCATAAATGGATTAAGACGTCTCGTAATTTATTCTTGCTTCGACCGTACCTTTCCATTTTAGGAAACCGTATCACCTGGATATCCCATGGAATATCCCATTTTATGCCGCGTCCCCGAGGAGTCGGCCTTCGTATAGGGACGCCGTCGACGTGTCTACGTTAAATTTAATGCGTTGTCACATGTAACGTAAATAAAATAATGCAAATAAAATTGATAAAGATTATCAGCACGCGAGAGCGCGTGAATATATTTTGATATTTATAGATCGTTCACAAATATTTGACAGGTAAGAACATCTGATCACGTTGATTCTTAAAGTACAAGATTATCGCACGTCTCTATTGAACGGGAGAAAGGAAAAAGAAGTTAAGAAACATCGTGCGATATTCTCGAACTACGGAAATTATCGATTGGCAACAGTAAACTTGTCTGTTAAAGATATTTCTTTAGTACACGTATATATACCATACGTAGAGGATGTATTGTAGAATATATGTTACATATACACACACACACACACAGCTGAGTATACATTTTCTCCTTTTTACTTCAAATTATTAATAAAGTTTTTATATCAGACGACGTATAGATAGAGATAAATGCATCGGCAAGAAAATGCAGAGTGAAAAGAGTGTAATTAGGCAATTCGTGTTGTACATATGTGTTAGATTATTTAACGAGTATTTTTTTAAAATAAATTAAAGAATTTTAAGAAATATTTGGTAACAATCGCGTTGATTATTGATCTCTGCTTGGATTATATATCCATCTCGTATATGCTTTATAAATATCTACGCCTATTCAGAGAATATTTGTATATGTTTCTTTTATTTTATTTTCATTATATTATATTTGATTTAGTTTGACATAACGAGATATTGGCAAAGAATCACAAATCGATCGGCAAATGCGTGCCAGTTTCACTGAACGATTAATAATTTGTACACACTAAGCATCAATCGTGAATAGAAACTTCTTGATGATTGATAGATTAATAAGATCGATCGACGGTATGTACTCTTGTGACAGTGGCAATGATCCTTAAACGTTGATATCTTTTTATTGAATCATCGATATCTTTTAATTGAATGTTTCAATTAAATCATAAAAACAATTTTCATTGAAAATCGATCAATGTTTATTCTCTTCAGATATAAAACTAGGACGAAACTAGAGCGGGATAAGAATAAGAAGGCTTCGAGATCCGCAGCATTTTGGACGGATATGAAATTGGATGACACTACCGCGACGTGAACGAAATACCCGTCTCTCTTTCCGTCACGTGCACTCTCAGAAAGGATTTCTAATAACGAGACAGAAAATATTCTTCACATATTTAATCGTATCGCAACCTTACGCGGTATAAAAATAAAAGAATTTTAAAATTAAATCAATAATTCCTTTCCTTCTCTCTCGAATTAAATAAGATCGTCTTACTATCTTGAGACAAGAGGAACATATGCAAATCTAAGCTTATATATTCTTGCATTTGGAATAACTTGATGTTAGATCGCTACAAATTTCCATCTTCATCTTTGTGAGAAAATTAACGGGATAGCACCGAGAGCATTTTATTCTAGATTTAAGAATTTTCCATTTAAGATTAAAATATTCCTTTTTCAATAATAAATATGATTGGGAAATCTTTTCTGTGGGTGTGACACTCATATTCCGAGGCTTCGACAGGCAACCTCGAAGATCACGACGAACGAATTTTTTTTAAAAAGCAAGTTTTCTGCTCGACGATTTTGCTCAATCGTCTCGATATTTGCGCGTACGCGCACCCACAGAAAAGATTTCCAGATCTAACGCTATTACTCTTTAATCTATCATAAAATAGGATCGATATAGCGACAATCATATTTATTATTGAAAAAGGAATTTTTTAATCTTAAATGGAAAATTCTTAAATCTAGAATAAAATGCCTAGTAACGCCACGACTATTGTGGCGCTAACATCAAGTTATTCCAAATGCAAAAATATATAAGCTTAGATTTGTATATGTTCCTCTTGTCTCAAGATAGTGAGACAATCTTATTTAATTCGAGAGAGAAGAAAAGGAATTATTGATTTAATTTTAAAATTCTTTTATTTTTATACCGCGTAAGGTTGCGATACGATTAAATATGTCAAGAATATTTTTTGCCTCGTTATCAGAAATCCTTTCTGAGAGTGCGAGAATCACGTGCCGTAAAACCATCGAATTTTCCTTATCCTCGTAGATTTGAAATTTTGTTAAAATTTCAAAAACGTACGATAAACTCATACTGATTTCTCGGGAATAAAATATAAATATTGTTTATTCCTTCGTTTCACCTTTTCTCTATTTACTGCAATCTTTAATGACGAATATTTTCTACCAAAGCGTATCCTACTACGTTTCATATTCGTAACTAAATAACCAGACTAGTTACCTAGATCATCCATTCGTTCATATGCAGTTTCTCGCTCGCTCGTTCACAGAACACGTTCATATACAATATAATTGGTCTAATCTAATCTCAGTTTTCCCCGTACTATACGAAACAAACTACAACAATACCGCGTCTAGCCATTCGGAAGTATCCCGTCGTAATTGCTGTGGAAGGTGATATTACAGAGGTGCCCCGTGGATCACGGGCGATAAATCACGCTGATATTACACGCGCTCTGTGTATATCCGCAACAATACCAAAACTTACTATGCGCGAATACGCGACTACCGTACTGGTTCAGTGTCGTTATAAATCGTGGAGAGGCGTAAGCTAAGGGGGTCCGGAACCAGAATACCGGAATTAAATTTCGCACAAGCAACGCGTTTCTGCTGCGAGCGGGCATAGAAGGATGAAGGGAAATGAGCGAATAGGAAAAATGGCGAAACTCGAAGATACTCGAGTGGCGAAGAGAGAAGGATGTCCTCGTTTTCTTCTATAAATATCTCAAGTACGTTGTAAATTAATAGTTACGTTGCAAGCATGATTACGTAAATAGAAAAAAAAAGCGAAATGGATCTAGGAGAAAATCTGTCTGTCTCCCTTCTTTACGATCTTAGTTATTACATAGTAAAGATGAGATAAATAAATTATTAACTCGTTTAAATTAAAACATTATCATCAAAATCAATATTTGATAAAGAATAATATGCATATATGTATTTTCATATAAATCCATTATATGTTATTTTTCCTTCGACCAAACGAAATCTTTTATTATAAATAATTAGTAATACGTAAAATAATTTGAAATGCGATAAATTAAGTAAGATTCTTTTCTCAAATCGGCGGGAGGAAGACGAAAAATTTTGAAATCGAGATCCGTAAATTTATTTCGTTCATCTAATGCATCTGATTAATTATTATTAAGAAATTGCATCCCCCCCCCCTTGATAACGAAATATACGTGTTAAAATTTCAATCGTTGGTTCTTAAAGATTCGAAGATCTTATCATAGATATGAGAATAATTTTTTCAAGTCACTTTCTTATTCAAAAGACACGCTTGTATTCTAACGTTTCTCTGCAGTGGTTCCCTCGTTTATCACGCGTAATAATTGCGCTCGCTTTACGCCCGCTATACGAATACCGGAATATATCGCGTCGGCTCAATGTCGTTATAAATCGCACCCGCGCGCGGCATCGCCGGGGGGGTTGGGATCGCGGTGGCCGGAATTAAATTTCGCAAGGAGCAACGCGCGCGCGTTCCCGCCGCGAAAACGCTGTCGCGCCCGGGAACAGAAGACAACGGAAACGGTATCCTATGAGATAAATTTTCGAGCATGGCGGGATAATTGCAAGCGTGAGGATGGAGAAACGAGAGAGCGAAAGATAGAGAAAGATATAGTTTGCTCATTTTTTAAATTAGCCTGACAGTAGTATTGCAGGATCGCTAATATTTATTTATTTATTTATTTTTTTTTACCGCTGATATGTTTATCGGCGAACGTTAAGATCGCGAATCGTTAATTTCGTTGAATATTTTCGTTCGAAAACTCTCGTCGCGTTTCTCGCGCGCGGTTATAAATCGCGACGGGCATGTAGGAAAAGGGATGGCAGCGGTATTAAATTTCGTTGCCATTGCGCCCGAATACAGAGACAGAGGAAAGAAGGGAAGGACGGTGATGGTGGTACGAGGGAACGGAGAAAACAATGTGGCCGCGGCATGTCGGTGTGCAGCAACCCCTCGCAAACGTCTCTACGACGGCTGGTGTGCAAGCCGCCTGTCCCATCATTTATCGTCAAAACACCCTGAAAATGCCTCAAGCTTCGCGGGCCGTAATAATTGAAGAGACTCGCGCGCGCACGCGTGAGAGAGAGAGAGAGACAAGGCAAAATTGAGGCGAGGTAAATTGAGAGCCGTATTTGGATTAAGGAAGGAGGATGAAGATGCTTGCTGCCACATGCGTCCGCGGCGATACTCCAGCTATGCTCTTAGTAAATTATTGCGAATGGATACAACATTTACTCACAATTCCATGAGGAATATATATTGTACATTGCGATAGTCTACGCATTTCCTTTAGCTCTTAGGCCTTATATTATATCTATAATTCGTCAAAGAATTCTACTCATGTATCGTGTAATAGAAAAAACACACGCAAAGAAATATACAATTATCAAAGATACATTAGGGCTGTAAATACAATAGAAGCTTATCTTGTCTCGCGAATTATAGATGAAAGAGTTTTTTGAAAAGTACAGCAATCTCAGTTTTTTTAAATAAAATTGAAAATTTTGGATATAAAATTTAGAATCTTATATTATTTTTAAATCCTTCTATTAAATTTTTATATATATATAATATTAAATCTCTATCGACAAAATAAAGTAAGTGGCTCATATATATCAAAGCCTCATTAAATTTTGATGTATCAAATTTCTACATTAATTATCACGATTAGGCGCATCTGTTATCGTCAATGCTTGAGATATTATACCTTCCGACGACGAAGCCACCTAATGAAGCGTAAAACAAATTAATTATCGGACGATATCATCATTGCAATGATGACTCTTTCCCGTATTAATTATAATCTTAATTACGCAATCTGTTAGCCGATTATAAACGAGATAATCTAACAATCGGATCGGATGAACAAGAGCATTTATGGTAGTAATAATTAATAACAATGATAACAATAA
The DNA here is from genome assembly GCF_030449975.1 of Polyergus mexicanus. Lineage (NCBI taxonomy): Eukaryota > Metazoa > Arthropoda > Insecta > Hymenoptera > Formicidae > Polyergus > Polyergus mexicanus. The sequence continues at coordinate 665,527 of NW_027223342.1, forward strand.
TAACATAATAACTATTATAAAATAATATTAATAGATCTAATTTATATATATAATTATTAGTAAATCCATTTTAAAAACGGAATTGAGGTTAATAATATATTCCAATAATTCACCTATAATTATGTAATTATGATATAATAGATATTCTATTATACTATTGAATTTAATTATCTCTCGAGAAAATATTATCCCTTACATATATATTAAATAAAAAAAGAGTTTCATAAAATAATCGACGGCGCTTTATCCTAGTGAGTATTAGAGTGCGTTTGCGAAATGCAGGGAAGACAAATTGAAATGTGTTAGCCATACGGTTTTCTATTAAAATAATAATCGTGTTAGAATTAATCATGATCATAATCGGCGAACGACGTTGGTCACGTTTAACGGCTAATTATTATACGGCTAGTCAAGTGGTCGCGCCGACGAATGTATCGAGCTATTTTCCCGGCATTAACGCCGACTATAATTTTTCTGCACGCGGGCGTTTCTCCGGACGAATGAATGAATTGAACAGCGCCGTTATATCGGAATAGCAATTATACTTTATTACGAGCGATCGCTACCGTCTCTACGCACGGTACTCTCGTTTGTGAATTTCGTGCATTAAATTCCGTCTTGTAGTAAATGGCCCGCTATTTTCCACGCAATCGGGCCCGAAATATTTATAACCCGCACACCGTATGCATATCGAATCAAGCACAATTGCTCCATATTAACGCTCTTCTTATATTTGCTACTATAGCCGGAAACAACTGGTTCTTTTCTTATTTTTTAATCATTAAAAATTACAAATAAAGCTTAACGTTAAAAAAATCTTAAAAATAAATAAAAAACAAAGCTACTAATTTATTTCTTATATTTATTGCTTTCACGATTGAAAATTCGTTGGGTCTTTTCATATTTAATATGTATCGTACTAATATATGTTATTTATATTATTTAATACTGCTAAATTTTAAATACTGAAATATTGATAATATATTTAAACTTCACTTGGATGTGTGTGTGTGTGTGTGTGATAAGTTGGATACTAATATAAACAGGTTTAAAAATTACGACCAGTTCTTTTGAGACAGTCTCGGGAGAGTCCGAGAGTGTACCAAGAGTAGATTCGCCGGTGGGACGGGGATGGAAAGGAGCCATTTCACGGAATGAAGATGTATGCGAAGAATCGGGAAGTCGCTGCTTGCCTTCCTGCAGCAGGGAAGCTAAAGCACTTTCGTCTCCGGGACGGGCGACGCAGGAGAACATTAGACACCCCGTCGGAGAAACGACAGAATCGCACGTAAATTTATTTATATCGTTGTGTTTTTCGCTTCTTTTTTTTTCTACTAGGGAATTGCAGGAAAATCGCGCCGGCTGCGAGTCGGAATGCGCTAAAGGCAAATGAAAAATACATCAACGACGCTCTCCGTATATGTATATTTGAAAAAAATAATCCCTAACACCCCCGAAACAGGAAAAGAAGAGATGAAAAATGTACCCTACCGAAAAGAAAAAGATCTGGGAAAAACAAATATCGATTATAAATTTTAGAAAAAGCTTCCATTATATTCCACGGTGACATAATTCCTTTTTCAATTTAATCTGAACCATTATCCTCGTGATATAAATTATTTGTCTTTCCGATCAATAAATTCACGTTTAGATATTTTCTAGCACATCTATTAAATGATTAAAAGCGCCATTAATTCGATGATAATGATTGATCTGACGGCAGAGTTGATTTCGATTTTGACGTAGTTATCGCAAAACGTTCACCGCGTGGATTTCGCGAGAATCGTTTAACACCGACGCAGCTGGCGCTTCGGCAAAAACTGCACTCGGGTGACCCGAATATGGCGCAGCGGACGGAGCTTCATTTTAAAGATCGTAAAAAGCGCCCTTTTTGCAGGATCGCTCGATCCTGCCGTGTCCGCGACGCGACGAAAAAACGCGCGTTATTGCCGCGCATTCGACTTTGATCACTTGACACTATCGGCGGGTCGGACGAGTACATCGGTCGTTCATCATCGGCTAAAGTTTGATAAAACTTGATCGTCGAGGTCGAGGAACTTGGAGAGTCGAGGAACGTAATCAAGTGTGCTCGACGAGACATAGATAATGATTAATTTAATTACTCTCTCTCTCTCTTTTTTTTTGAATGCAGATTTCGATTTTCCGTCATCCCCGACGGTGAAGTTATCGTAAAAATTTGCCGATTACATCGTCGATGACCTCTTCAGCATCTCTCGAATTACTTTCGATATCAAGTGCCAGCCGAGAGTTAGGCGGCGGTGAGTTTAAGATCTAATTTAAATAACTGCGCGAGAGGTAACTTTTATGAGAAAAAGCTCCGAGATAGAAAGTAATTACGCGTATATTGGAATAAGAGCGTGTATTAATTAAAGAAGTTCTATTCCAACATAAGCAAATTAGCTTGCAATTTTGCAATAGTAGCAATAGGAAATGTAAGATTCTTTAAGAACTCTGCGAGAAATTTGCTATAAATTTTCTACTTTTAAATTTGATAGATGTATATATATATATATATATATATATATATATATATAGAGAGAGAGAGAGAGAGAGAGAGAGAAATAAAGTATACAGAAATTATGGAGAATAAAATCTAGATGATTAAAAAAATCTAGCAAGCAAAAAATATTTAAGCATTTTCTACATAACTTCATTTTTCTTGATTCTTTTATACGACTATCGTCGTATAAATGTGTATCAAAAATTTTAGCAATATCGGAAAAGAATATTTCAACTATGTCTCATTGATGTATCTCTTAAATAAACCTCGGGAAAAAGACAAGAAACAGGAACGAGAGATAGCGGAAATGTTTGCGGTGGCGTGACGTGAGTCGGAAGAGCAGGGATTAGAGAGCGGCATCCGGATAGGGGAAAAAGGCCTAAACCGATAAAATTAATTTAATTTCTTGCAATTTTCGCTCTACCGTTCATACACCGTCGCGAGAAAAGAAAAGACGAGTTCACGGTAATTGGGATGAGTTCTCATAGTTCTTTTACACTCTCTTCTAATGTACCTTAATTTTATTATCGCTGTCAAGTAGCGTGAAGCTGTGATCACGTTTCATGCCCCGAGAGATCAAAAGGTACAATCGTGCTATGATAAAATTGTGATAAATTTTAAACGGACACGCAATACATTTATTTTTTAGTATTATAATTCAAAGTTTTTTAAAATTACTTTTATAATTGTAATTATAAGATATTTTGTAATATATATGTATATTATAAATTCTAAATAATTCTCGAAGAAATAAAAAAAGTATTATAAGAAACTTGTCCAAAATATATACAATTTTAGCAAATATATTTAAAATATATATCGTATTTTATTCACTTAATTCAATTCTAAATCTTTTACCTTATTATATTTTTGTTTGCTTTTGGTTCTCTTATAATATATTACAAAATAGTGAACACGTTTTATTATCCAACTCAATTGCGATGTAGTGAATCTATTTCGTTGGCAGGTTTATCGTGTTTAGAAAAGAATCTGTTGAATTTACGAACACGGTTATGAACGTAGAAAAACTAATTTTTGGTGCAATTTTATTCAAGCAAGCGTAGTACATTTTCCAAATTTAAATATATCAGATGTTACTTCCTCGTACACAACTAATTTTGGTTCTTCTAGACGATAGTTTTTCCTTTCCTATGGTAAACTATTTTTTACAATAAAATAATTTTATTATTTACAAATACCAATTTTAATAGTAAGTGAAAAAATCATATAAAATATGCAAGAATAAGGAAGATCCCTTCATGATCAATGAAATCAAGATATCTCTTCTACTTTTCTTCCTTTTAGAATTTTAGAATTAAGACAGAACGTTATGTTTGACAATTTTTTTCCGATTTTTCCATTATAATGTTAATTTTTTTATACATATATACATAATTTTATATACATATATAACAAGGACTTAAACTAAATTTCTATTCAAAGCCCGACTCTTAAATTAAAGAAAATTAAATAGGTTTTATTTCTTTTTTATTTGCGCATTTTTTAAATCTGCGCGATTCGTGTAAAAGAAATTTGTTGTATTTGTTTCATATTTTTAATTATCCCATAAAAATAATTGATATTTCTATTTAAAAAATCGACTTTAAATTTATTTCAAAATATTTAATCGAAGGGTTAAAAGTAGATGATTTTAGAATTATAAATTAGAGTAGACTTTTATTCCTCTGTAATTGTGCTTTTCTATCACTAGCAAACAATTTCAAAACTCGTTTACTCTTATCTCTTTTTTTTTTAAACGCTTTTCAAAACTACGGTTTCATAAAGCAGTGCTTCGTACTTTTTATCCCTAACACTAAGCGATGAGTATCAAGCCTCTGTACTCGCTTTCCATCTCGAAATGTCGCATATCTCGCGTACGTCGCGTTTGATTGAATTATAGTGGACAGCTTTCCGATCTCTTCGTTTCCTCGCGGCATGAGCTTCACAGCGATTGAATTACAGCCACTGTCCTTTACACTGACTAGATAAAAACATTGGACTTTATAAATAGCACGATTTTTATACGTCAATGTAAAAAATGTCAAATAGAAAATTTTATAATAATATTTTCACAGCGGATTGGACATGAATGTGATCGCTGAATAATAGAATGAAAGAATTTTTTGAAATACGATATATATGAAATATATCAATTCTTGCGGATACGTAAAAGGACTCTTTTAAATCGCGATAGCCACAGCATCCCCAACATCGAGGATGCATAATTTATTCGTAGATTTTATAGCGAGCTCGCGCTATCTCTGTTTCCGTGCGGATTGAATTATATTATAGGACGTCGCCTTAATCCCTTCGGAGGTTGGATGTTGCATCGATTAAATTATAGACTTTGCCATCGTGAATATAGACTAAGCAATGAGAGGCACGTCGCGCAACGTCTGAAATAAACAGATAAAGCTCCTTGCACGCGCGCGTGCAAGAGACAGAGAGCTTTCTGTTTCTTCAGTCGGCAAAAGTACGAGGGAACGGAAGCTCCCTTAAGACGGCGCTTATCGTTCATTCTGCCTCCGCCTTCTGCACCTTCTCTCTATACGATTCATCTACCTTTGTCTACGATAGGATAAGAGTTTTACAGTTTCGGAACGAGAACGATGAAATATTACGAAAATGTAAGCAAAATAAAAGAAAAAAAGTCTGATGTATGATTTTCGCGTTCATTTCATTTTTCAACGATAACACGATATCGGCGGACTTTGATACAACGTATCGATAGTTTGGATAAATTTTAGAAGGGAGCTAACAATTAATTCAAATTAATTAATTAATATTTTCTGAAGAGAGAAAAAAAGAGACGGGATAAAATTTTAAATTTACTTTAAATAATAACAATTTATAAATAATTTTATATATTATTTATATACAATATAATTTATGAATATATATGTATATATTTATATAATATATGTATATAATTTATAATATTATAATATTATATAATTTTATTTTTTAATTAGTTAAAACTTTTACTTCAGTTTTAACTGTAATTGTGCTCTGCGAAGCAAACGAATGATTCTATTTAATTTCAAGAGTAATAAATATTTTGCGATGTGTATAACGAACAAAGAAGTCGCGTTCGAGTTCGCGATATATGTATAATATAAATTTAGAGAATTCACGAATATCATCTCGCTGAAGAATTCTAAACGAACGGAGGAGGGAAGAAGGCGCTAGTCGTTCGGGAGAGATGCCGAGCCGCGAAAATCGCTTGGGATTCGTATTGTTTTATGAGACATTGGAACGCTCGTTTCGTATTGTTTGTTCGCATAATAATTTACGTACCGAGTTGCTTGTAGAACGACTGCCGGCTTGAAGGCTGGATAGGCGACGACACGAATAAGAAATGTTCTATATATATGTCGCGTATGTGTGTGCGAAATAGCTAGCGGAGGAGATCGGATATATGGGGGAGAAGAGAAGGGGACTGGAGGAAAACGCAGAGAGCGAAATAATACGAGAAGAGCAAAAGCGAAGGACGGGGAAGAGGACGCGTGTTCTGACATAGATATCTATACGAGCGACACCAAGAAATTTTTCCTCGCGATTTTATTTTCGTCTCATCTCTGAGCGATATCTCTATCCTTTTGTACGGCTGCTTCCTTCATCGTTACTTCATCCGCTTCTCTTCTCCCTCATTTGTCTCTAGATTGCCTACTGTATTGTGTACGCGGCATGATTACGAGTGTATCCTGCGGAATGACAGTCGACTGATACGAGACGTGCCTTTTTTTACAAAAGCGAAAATCCGTGCATGCTATATTAAGAGCTGAACGCCATTTTCACCTCATGTGAATAAAGACCAGAATATTGTATAGGAACTAAAAAAATCAATTTAGATTCAAAATATCGCCAATAAATATTAAAAGGACTTGATATATATAATTCGATACTGTAACGTTATTAAGCTAAATTTCTAAACGCTCCATAATCTTGATGGAAATATTCAACGATGCAACAGCGATTTAACTCGTTTCCATTTTTTATTTTAATTAAAAAAAAAAAATTTAATTTCTTTCATACATAAATTTAATTTTCTTAAAAGAATATTTGTAAAAATTGGGTAAATCATTGCAACGTTAAATCTTTCGATTCGATTTCACGTTGCGTATACACAACTGCATATTTCAGAGAAACTTGCATGTAACGAAGTAGAATCTCGAAACGTTCAAAATGTACGATAAGAAGCGCTTAGTCGGACGGAAGGTTTCACGACCTCGCAGCTTCTCGCGCGTCCTTTTAACGCTAAGATGGGTACTTGAGCTTTCATGATCTTGCGCGTCCGCATTGTCCGATCTTTCCAGACACACCGTCTTTGGAACGGCCATTAATTGGAACGGGCCGTGTCTAAGGTTGTGGGTGAGAGCGTTAAGTAGAGCTGACGAAACGGCTGAATCACCTCCCGCGAGGAACTTGAACCGCTCGTCCGCCACGACCAAGACAATGACGCGGAAAATGGGCGCCTTTGTACGACGTTTTCAAAAGGGGATTCGCATCGCCAGCCTCGACGGGGAGCGACACTGAGAGACACATTAATCAAAAGAGATCGTAAAGTCTGAGAAATTTTAACCATCAAGAAATTCGCCGCTCACATATCGCGATCATCCCCCGACGCTATTCTCCCGTGCTCGCGACACGAATTTTACTTCGATGTGGCAAACGAGGAGGGGAGGGGGGGGGGGGGTTAACACTTATCGCGAACGGTGGCCCATCATTTTCACGAATTCGAGCATCAAAGCGAGATCCGATCCGTCTATTACCGCGATCGCGTATTACGCGCGTCTCGCGCTTCAAATCGCATCCGCGAGAATCCCACATTTGCGAGGCGTGAGGAGGAATTTGCATCGGCCGGGACCGCTCTATCTCTCGCGTATGTTATCGCCATAATTTCCATGGATGGAACACGGATACAGCGGGGAAAGGGAGGATAATGGTAACGCATTCCATTTGCCGCGTGACACTCTTCGCGATTCGCCCGAGTATTTTTCTCCATCGCGCGCGCGCGCTCGCTCGCGTGTAGTCTCGTCTTGAATAAAAGATCGTTTTGAGAATCAGCGTGCAGCGGGATCGAGACGAGACCGGGAGTAAAAATCGCTGGTATCGGGGTGCTGGTTAATTCATGGCAGATTGGGAATCCCGCGGGATAGACGGGTAAAAAGAGAGCGGAGAATGATAAAGTACGTTTCGTAGTATATACGAAGTCCTGTTTCCCTGCGACTTCCGCATACGTGTCTCTCTCTCTCTCTCTCTCTCTCTCTCTCTCTCTCTCTCTCTCTTTCTATCTTCCTCTTCTCTGAGTATCCAGTCGATTTTTTCCCAAGCACCGCGCGTTTAGTTCTCAGATATTCTGCTGAATCCTGGAGAAAGATCTCGAGGATCGGAAAGCACTTGGACGAGCATGTTGAACGAATTAAAGTTTAAAAGGCTGCCAACACACCGCGACCTACGACAGATCCGAGTCTCGGGTTTGAAAGTTTTAGTTTGGCTTTGTCGCCACTTAACCCTGGATGAGTAATGCGAGGTACAATGGCGTCTCGCGATAAGTAACTCATCTTAAAACCTTCCACGTAAATCGACAACATTAATCTTCCATCGGTATTCTTCCACTTTACTTCGTAAAAGATCTCCCACTGCTTAGTGTATTAAGAAAATTTGTCGAGATAACATTATTAAGTTGGCTATTTAATTAGATTTATATCTGAACGAAAAATCGATCGGTGCCTTTGAGAAAAGAAATGATAAATTACGTATATTTAGAATAATATAATAATATGGTTCACCTCGTAAGATAATTATCAGAGGATAATTAATCGACGAAATTAAATTTTTATATGAGAGAATCGACATGTGTTAAATTTTAAATAATTTTATTTTTATTTGGCCACCCCACCCGTTCTTGAGCAATATCCAAGCGAATAATTACATTTGGAAAAAAAAAAAGCCAGAAAAACATCGTTACGGTAATATCGTAAATAAATTTGTAATTTATATTTTTATTACGAATAGCAGCATCGATAAAATAATAAACTATATTCATTTTTATAATGCATAACGACATAATCGAATCGAACAAATATTATGAGATTAAAGCTGATCGTGTCTTCAACAATAATAAAAAAGGAAAATGGAATTTTTTCATTTGAGGAAAACAGCGGGGAAGATAATACATAACTCTCAAATTGATTCTTGCTTAAATATATTCAAGTTAAAATTAAATTATGTTATCTATTTATATCTTCAGAATTGAAGAAAGGAATTAGGAAAATATTTACAGTTAATGTAAACGGTAAATTCTTGATATTTTTGAGAAATCTCGATTTTATCATTTTTTTTTCGAAACGATATTATTTTTCTGGGCAGACGTGTATTGTAAAAAATAACAGTCGAGTATACTCACCGCATGCGCCCTGATGCTTCGCCCTGGTGTTTTTCCTTTTGTGACAGCTCGCCTGTCGTAAGTGACAGTAGTTCGTGTAGGTCACGTCGTCGGAGCCGCAGACAGGATCGGAAGTCAAAGGACAATCCGCAGGACACTGACACAGAGCCTTGCCGTTTTCGGACACGACGCACGTCGCGCCCCAAGCGCAGTAAGTCTTCTCGCAGGGTTCTGAAACGAGAAAAAAGCAACCCCCTTCTTTATTTTTAATCGCTCGACGCATCCAACGGCTCGAAGCGTATCGAGTCAAGCATAATCGATAACCAGTCCTTCTCAAATTCTATCGTATATATTTTATTAAGTTACTGCTTCTATAGTTCTATGATTATTCTCTTATCGTTTGCCAGTGTATATCATTTGATATCATAAATAATATATGTTTGAGAACAACTAGATCAACTTGTTAAGGAAATATCGAGTGCATTGTCTTTCTTCTTACATTCTCTGCCAAAGAGAATTCTTTCAAGATACATAATGTATAGCTCTAAAATAAATTTTTATTTTTACAAATTAATACAATGCTACTGTGTCAGAAAAAAAAAACAACTAGCTTCGCATCCTTAATCTTTAAAAAGTTTTCTCTTCTAAGTCTTTTTAAAATCCCTAAATAACTCACCATTTTATCAATCTCGACGAGTTTCATGGACAGAAAGTTAACAATAGAAAATAACTTTACGACGATCTTTGAATTAAATCCTCTACTTTCCTAATTCTGCAATTTTTTTTTTGCTTCGCCCTCTGTCGACAAAATATAATGTATGAATTTATAATGATATTTTTTTAATTGTTTCGTTTGAAAAGAGGAAAAATTGCGTCGCGTTTACGCTTAGTTTAATTCATCATTCAACGCGGTTTGGACTCCTATCTTCCTCCTTCTCTTTCAGTTCCTCCGGTCTTTTTCCGGCGAGCCCTTCGACTCGCGTAAGCGCAATCAATTTTGCGAAGAGGTTCGTTCCGCGTGAAAAGCGGACCCGCACGGAGAGAGAGAGAGAGAAATCCCGACGGAGATAATCCCGTACTGCGCAATCATTAGTAATAACGGACGAGTTAATCCCCGGCGAAAAAATTGCCGAATTCGCGCGCCAACCAGTCGGTATAATGATTCCCTTCGAGCGATAACCGCTCGAAGCGGAAAGAGAAGACGGGCTTTCGCTCATTTCTTCGACGTACTTATCCATTTTCCGGTCATCGCGAAACGATCGTCGAGGGGGGGAGTAGATTTATTATACAAAATTTTTGATTTTTTACAAATGTCGATTTTACAATTCCTTGTTTCGGACAGACTGACGCGCGATGTAACGTGCCTGGTATTCGATGCGTTTTCGAACAAAATTATATCCGGCTTCATGATGCTGCTGTCGACTATTGTTTATAGCGATTCACGGTGTAATTTTTGACGGTTGGAGCGACAATGCTATTTGTACGATCTCTTCCCTTCCCCCATTCGAGAGAGTTTACGCTCTATGTTACGTAAAAGCGAAAGGGACGAGGGATCCGGATGTGACAGGGGACACGATTATTTTCCCGCAATGTGGAAAATACGACAGGGTACTGTTACGGCGGCTTGGTTCGGCGCGTGCAAATAATATTCAATAAAAATATATTCTATCCTGTTTGTCGAAAGTTTCGAATTTTGTGACATTTCTAACGCGGTATAAACTGGATTAGTTCTTGCATATATTATGAAAATTTTTCTATTGTGTATCGATAAGAAAAAAAGCTAGAGGACCTATTTATACAAACTCCATAAATATTAAATCTATTTCTGACTATTATTCTGGGTTATTGAAAACGTTGCTTGATTAAGATAATATTAATATACGATATAATATAGAAGAGCACCTGACTTATTATTTTTTTGGTTCTTAATATTTTATTCAAGTATAAAATATGCTAGTAATTTAAATGTTAAAAATTCAGGAATATTTTACCTTTGACTGATATCAATATTTCTTAAAAGCGGAATATTAACATTCATAAATCAAGTTGATCGACGTTGCATATTTTGACATATAAAACCGTCACGTACGTCTTCATTTTTTTTTTTTCTTACAATATATGTAATAAAGATCTATCATATCGATTGTCGGCTAGCTATATTTATCCATCATCATCGATAAAAGGTTCGTATCGAGACAAGATTTTTCGATAAATGCATTTGCAAATGCAATCAGCTGTCAATATTTGCTTACTGCGATTCGACTAATAATAGTTTTCAGAGAACATTTTTACGGCAATAAAATAAATTTAAACAAGCTCTAAAAGTTCAAACCCAATTTCTGTTATCTTTTAAATAATAATTAAATTTAATATCAAGTATAAAATATTAAAATACTACATATCATTAAAATTCTTTTGTTGCTATAGAAATACGGAAAATTAATATCCTTAGAAATGCAAAAGAGATATAAAAAAAAATGCATATTATTTTTATTTAAAAGAAAGAGAAAAAAATTAATCTCATCCGTTTTTACAAAAATGCCAGAAATCGTTTCGTTTAACCAACATCGCCGAGTGTTGCATAAATCTGAATATGTGATTTATCGAGAGAAAATTTGTCGTTAGTTGTAACGTAAAAAAAGTTACGCATGTCCGTCACGATTAATTCAATCATATCGTTCCGTCAGAAATTCAATTATTCAAAAGATAAAAAACGATATATAAATCCCGCAAGTAAAAACCACGGCCCCGTTGTAAGCCTTGAAATCCATAGCATCAATTTGAGTCAGTCATGTTTGTAAAGGTGAATTTTACATCTACATTGCCTCGAAGGAAATTCTGACGTGAAACGATTAAAAATTTATGCATCTCAGTTTGCAACGTGATATGACGTTTCCAGCTGTCTGTATAAAACTGACGAATAAAATCGTAATTTTTAAAATAGTTTCTATTTTCGATACAATTTTTATTATTTCGCGACGTACACTCGCGAAAATATCTTTGTTATATAAAAGCTTCTATAACCGCGAAAATTATTCCCATCTAAAAAAGGCATGTTATGTCGATACTCGAAAGTCTCGAAGTGTATATTATTGTCGCCTCTTTTCCGCGATGCTGATTGGTCGTCTCGCTTGTGCGCTGCGACTTGCTTCATTCGTGTTATTTACAATTGTCAAATCATGCGAATTTTGACAGTTTGACAATTTGTGAAAGAAAAAGTTAAAATTGGGAAAAAAGAAAGTTAAAAAATGTCCATAAATAAAAGCGCTCGCCTGTGCTATTTTAATATATTGAAAAAAAAGACACTTTCTAAACTTTCAAATCGTCAAATCTTATTTCAATCGTCTAAACTTGACTATGTTTATACGAAAATGATATATAAATCATTCGGCAATCCACGAAAAATAATTTAAAAATCTAAAGAATAAAACTGATAATATTATAAAAGCTTCAAAATGTAATTAAAATTATTATATATTTAAAAGAGGATAAAACAGGGACTTTTCATAACGTGTGTTCTTAATTTAGAAATTTCTCTAAATTATTCAAACTTTATTTAACAATAAGTTAGAGAAACGAGGAATTTTGAATATAATTAATTTTCTAATCTTACCGCCACATTAATAATATTCTTAATCCTAAATTATTGCACGAATAATTTCAATATAGAAAGTGAGGAAGAGGACGTGAGAAAAAAGCCGATACGCGCGCATCGCTTCTCGTCGCTTCCGGAATGAAATGCCGGTTGCTGATAATTAATCCCGGTTGCCAGTTCCGCGGGACGACGAAGACGGATCGCGGGCTTAATTGCGGCGGGAATGGAACTCTTTTCTGCAAGCGAGCGGCGAGAAAGCCGGCGTATCTCGCGATATGAACACGTTGCAAACGTCGCGACGTCCGGCCGCGACCCGTGATTAATGTCTCGCCTCGTTTACCGTGCGATCGGATCGTTGGTATAATTAATTAATCGCTCTCGCGTTCTCCTCGCGTTGTCCTCATTACCAGGACAATACGAACTGCGTATAAGGACGAGGTGTCCTTATCATCGAGAGCCGAGCGGTATTAGGTTGTCTTATCGGTACCGTGGATAAATCGTATCGGCGCGACGATTAATTTCATCGACCGAGAGTATCAGCGAATCTGATTGTTCGGCGCGATTAATTAACCGCGCCGCTGGCGAATTCGCTCGTCGCGTCGAGATACGAGATCTTAAATACACGCGCGCGCAAGGATAAACTCTGCTTGTGAGAGACATACGAAATTTTTCTTACTATATGACGCGTGAGATCGATAATATACCTAACGAGAAAAAAAGAAATTTTCTCCATAATCTCCTTTTACTATTCAAGTTTTAATAATCTAATCTAATTCGCAATAATTAAATGTTACGTAAGTGAATCGTAAATGAGAATTCTATCAATACTAAAATTCATGTTCTATAAAAAGTTTATCTTTCAAATTTGTTAAAGAACAGCAGAAAAAGAAACACAACACAAGTGATGTGTATATATAAAATATATCCGTTCTCTCCCTCTCTCTCTCTCTCTTTCTCTCTCCTTTCCTGCATATTAAATTTCATAAAAATTTCCCTCCCTCATAATCTCTCCGGAATTTTTTTCCCGATATCCTTTACGCGTATCACTTTTTCACGCGTCATATTTTTCGCACGCCGGCGCCGCCGGCTTTCGCAAGCTCTGGGCCGCGTGCGTTTATCGCCGCCGCAAAATCTAGCTTCTTCTGACCGTAAATATCCCAGAAATAGACGTTAGCCTCTTTCTTGCCTTTCTTACCTACCCTCAAGTGCCGATGCAATCGCGAGCGCGTCGTATTTCACGTACTTTATAACGGTGGAGTGCGAAATAACACGCTTTGCCGCGCTTATAGTAAACAGATCTACGCGCGTTAAGTAGTAACCCGTCGTATGTAGCCAGCCGCGCGCGCTGCTTCCGTCGGTTAATAGCGGTTCGCACCACACGGTAGGGTCAACAGCCCGGGACGTTCGATACTCGCATGCTCGATACTTTGCGTCGTCTTTCTCACGCCAAGATTTCGCGTCGAACTGAACGGGACAAATCGCGGCATTTATTGTTACGTGTTATTTATTAACTGTCTGGCCAAATGTCATAGACTCTCCTTAACGAAAGGCGAAAGAGATTCGCATTTCGCTCTGCACGAGTGATTTATTTCGACCGGTGCACCGTAATCGTCTTCTCCATCATACATACACAGATTTGGAGTCTATTTTTCGTAATTAATAATATTTCAAGAACCATCTGTAATTATTATACGTTTTAATATATTGTGTGCGAGACGATAGTAATATATTCCCTTTACATCAACGAACAATCGCTCGAGTAGCTCATGGCTACGCTACATGTAATCGCGATGTATTATTTACAACGATGCTGTTGGATCGAATGTAACGTTATGTTGTAAAGCGTAAGCGGTAACAAAATCGAATTTCGCTAGCGATAGTGATGCATTCGTTCGGAATTCGTCGTTAAAGTTTATTCGTTGAAAATTGCGAGTTTCATCATAAGCGCGAGATAAAAGCGCGGCGAGTATTAAAGGGCCAATAATTATTATGCTCATTATCCAACGGTTCTGTATGCGAGCTAATATGTGGATGCGTGACGCGCGATGGTTTATGCAAGGCAAAGAGAAAGTTATTTCATGCGCTCGTGCGTTGAAAATTTGCCATTCAACCGAAATATTCATGAAATTTTCAATCTTTGGCGCAAAATAATATTCATATATTTTAAACACAGTCTTCAATGTTTTCAAGTATTTAAACCCTTTATCGTAGAATTGTTTTTTTTTCGCAAAAGAAAAAATTATTCAAAAATTAAAAAAAAAAATAAAAATAAGGCTTTACATCAACTTTATCGATATTGAAAATTTTTGTTTCAACGTGACACGAGTTTATATTTTGCAGTATATTAGCTATCGTTAAAAATCGGGAGTCAATAATTAAATTGCTGATTATTCGCGTCAAAATTTGTTCTATTTTTATTTCCTAAAATTCCTCGGAAAGCGAGAATCGATACCTTGATATAGAACAGGAAGCTGTCATTCCTTTTCGGATATTCGTGCTTGAATAGGAAGACGCGAGACTTTCGAGACGTACTAGCCGACGCATTTAATATATTCGCAAATACCCGGCGTCGTCGATGCGCAATAAAATATCCGTCGTCGCGAAATATTGAAAGGTGCGCCGCGTGTAAAGCGGGACAAGGGAATATATGAAATAAGGCGAATTTTTCTCACGGAACGATTTCATTTTAAGCGATGACTCGCCGCCACCCGTCCGGATTCCGAATCTCAGATTTCAGTGGCCGAAGGCGCGGGGGCGAAAAGTGACGCGGACGACAGCGTGGCGTTGTAGGTTGACGTTTCCGAGTAAGAAAAGCGGACTTTCCTCTCTCGGCGACTTTCGTATGCGAAACGTGTTCAGGACGGAACTCGGAGGGTAGGTCGGGAAGGGTCGGCGAACACGTTATTAATACTTTTCGCGTGTAATCCGTCAACGAGTCGCCGACGGTGTCGGATAACACAAAGCTCGGGGAAGGGGGTTTTTTTCGTGAAAACCTTGGCGGTCAGTCATGCTGGCGCGCGTTATCGAGGGGGATATAAATGCGCGAGTCTATCGATTTCGCGTCCGACTTCTCATCGCCACGTTGCTACGTGGGCGCACGTTGTCAAACGCGTGAACGAGTAAACGTAAAACGCAGGGAAGTTCGAGAGCTCGGCTTCTCCTCACGGCCTGTAAAAGGCTGCTGTAAATTACATTTTGACATCGTGACACGGGTGTATCGAGATGCGTCAGGTGAACTGGATGGCGTCTGTGTTGTGAAATTGGAAGCTACCGGAGAGACCAGTTACTTTACTCTAACAAAGAGAAAGCAACGCACTTCATTTAATTACTCCTTTAATTGAAAGCTGTTTTCTCTCGTAATGTAACCTGAATATTTTATCTAAGCTGTTAAATGAATAAAACGTTATTTATTTATTTATAACGTATATTTAACAGATTAATCTTGTAAAGAAATTTTATTAATATTATTATTTTTAAATGAAAGCCCGAAGATTAATCAAACGTGGATATATTTCGGTTCATTTAGTGATTATTTGAGCTGGAGAAAAAAAGACAAACTCGATTAAAAGCATGAATTCTATGGATCGGTTAAAATTTAATAATAAATTCTTTAGCCAAAACTGCGTTTTTATGTTATATCGCGATAATCATGATAGAATTTATTTTTTAACCTTTTCAAAATTTCCTTTCATTTTCTCAAAGATCACAAAAATATAACGAAGGAAGGATTATTTTGATATCGATGAAAGATTATATTATTGAAGACTCGTAAGCGGTATAAAATAATGACTATTTCATTTTTCCTTTTTTTGTCGAGAATTTATCATCTAAAACTGTTTAATCAATGGAATGTAGATGAGTAAAATAAACAAGCACGCGAGTAAATAAATGCGCAAGGTACCGTAACGTTTAATTGCCACAAAATTACTCATTTGCTATCATTAATAATTAATTAATTGTCATCATTATATGCAAACGATTAATTGATAATTGCCAGAATAATTTATATACACGCTACTATAATTAGTCCACTCTGCTGTTTATTCCAAATGTCGGTAACGCAACGACAATTGTCATTATTATAAAACAATGCCATGTTATGATAAGTCAATTATACTTGTCCGGCTCATTAATTTTGTTTAATTTAACATATTTTATGCAAAATTAATTTCTCCTTTCACTTTTCTCCGCTTAAAAATAGAAGCAAATAATAATTTACATTTTCATTTTCTCGTAACATAAAGTATTACATTTTTTATCTGTTTATCTAAACTGGTTATCTTTCCATTTTAAAATGAAAAAGGATGTAGCTACCATCGGTCAAGACGAATTGACTATGAACTGGTAGCGAGTAGGTACTACTAATGTGGTTGAAAAAAAAGGCGAGCCATGAGGGGAGAGTGTAATCTAATTAACGGCAGTCGAATGTTCAAGTTGGCTAAAGATATAGTCACGAAGAGTCAGCAGAGTAGAACTGTGTAAATAAGCGATCGCAAACTGCACGAGGTTGGGGCACGTGCCCTTTTATTTCCTTTACATCGAGTCGGCAGAAGAAGCTTACCAACTAATTATCCCTTCCGATTTCTCGTTCCTTGAATCGCTAGCAGCATTTATATAGCCTCTCGCTAACCCCGATCCTAATTTTGACCTTCCTTCTCGATCCTTACCATCCTTCTTTCTAAAGTTTGATTTCATTGATCAAATAATGCTTGATGAGAAAATTTGCGCATCGTAGAGGAAATTTTAAATTTTAATATCGACATCGTACTTATATTCGCATAATCTCAAAATGTTTGCGGAATTTTATCTTCTAATTTAAATGTGATTATTTTCGTTTTAAAAATACCAATAAATTGAATTGATGATAAATAAAAAGAGCAAATTCTACGAAAATTTAAAATGTTCATAATTGGATTTGTGGCTCGTAATTCAAAGATTTATAAACTGAAAATTGTTTAATTATTTCTCCTGCCGATAATAATAACAAAAAAAAAGAAAAGTACAATGTTAAAACAAAAGCAATGATTAATGGCACCATATATTTATTTAGCTTATTAAAAACGTATGAAAAAGTAAATGTACAAATTGGCTACTTTGTAAGGACATAATTTTATGTATATTGCAGGTATATTACTCTCGTCCACGCTATCGTAAAGTTATATCGGCGCACGACCGAGTGGAGCTTAATGCGAGTATTATGAGTAGCAGTACAAATCTTCTGTTTTATGGTCGACATGGCTGACGGGAATAAACGAGGATTTCAAACGTAGGAAAGATTTAACGATAGCGCAGCAGGGTTTATATCAGGAATTTAAGCATCAGCATTTTTTTCAAATATTTACAATGTGTGCTAAAGCTCGCGAACAAATTATTAACTGAATTGTACAAAAATATATGAATATGTTATCTATACATATTTCAGTTAGTAAAAATAAAACTTCTCTTGTGATCTTAGAAATTCTTCGATAAATGTTAAATTAATTCGATATACAGAATGCAAGTAGACGAAAAAGAATTTAGTATCTAGTGCCATTTCCATTTAATTCATTTCTCCATCTTCAAGTATACCGTACATGTATGTAAGCCTTTTAGCTTACATACACGGCAGCGGAGTGATGTTGCAACGCTAATCTACGTGCACCGAGTTGTCTGGTTCGACCTGGTTGTCATTACTCATACGATACATCGCGATACGACGATGCCTCGGTTTAATCCGGTATTACTCGTTATGGAAGGATCGTTAGAGAGACTTGGCAACGTGACTAATTACCAATTCCATTGATTCTGAGATCGGGTTGTATTATTAAGGGAAACCTTACGCGCAGTTAGGTGTTGCTACTGCCACCAACAAGATCGTGTTATAGAACAATGTTATAAGCAGTATATGTAGATCAAACGATGCGTCGATTAAAAGCCCGTTTTCATTCACTATCCTGATCTGGCACGTCATGATACAATACATTACCAAAACCCGAATGTCGTAATATTATTATATTAAAATCTGTATAATATTATTACGCAAGAACATATAAAAATTACGATACGATCCTTACATTATATATATATAATAATAAAATTAAAGTTTAAGTTATAATAAATAATTCAAAATAATAAAATTAATTGCAATAATAAAATTGAACCAGCATAAAACGGTCTTGTGGAGAAACAAATTAAAATGAGCGAGCTTAAAGTGTTAGCGCGTTTTCAAAGAAAATAGGAAAGCTAAACATGGCCTCGAGTTTGAAACTAACGAAACGCGCATGCAAAAATCGCGAGCTCGCGAGAATCGACACGCGGAAGCCCTCATCGAGCATTGATGGTCCATTCGGTCATCGAGCTTCTCTCCCTCGACGAGGCGGTGGTTAAGTCAAGCCTCCAGGGGCTGCTAGGATAGAATAGGTCAACTCGGGTCGATCGGTTGTATAGCGTACGTCAGCCTGCGTTTTACGATGACGGCGCGATGTGGTAACCTCGGTAGCGCGAGAGAGTGCGAGCGATTTAACCGCAACCTCACCCCCTGCAATTACGATGCTAATTCCACATACGTTGCTTTGCAGTTAATCGTCTCGGTCGGCTTTCTTCGTCCTCAAATTGCTCGGTCATTTTGCTGTTCCGAGCCGCGCAGTAATTACTTTTATATCTTATAAATGGTTTTGTCGTAAAGTTATAAATGAAAAAAAAAAAAAAAAAAAAAAAAAAAAAAATTTACTTACGTGTGTTTATCGAGGAAAGAGATTTATTAAAATTTTTACGGTATCTTATTAAACTTTATACATTATTATATCGTAGCATTAATAAATAAAAAATTATAAATTATGAATATTTGTGAAAATATACATAATTCATGAGAATCCGATAGCCTAAAGCATAAGACAGTATACTGCTTCGTTGAATATTATTAAAAAATTTCAAATTTCGTAAAAGAAGTTCATAAAAGTAGATAGAGATTATCTCTCAGAAAAGAATATGTCCTTTCTCATCTTGGTAGTTGTATTCGCGAAACGCTCGCAAAAGTATAATAAGAGTAAATAAAGAAAAAAAAAAAAAAAATGGATAGGAAACGAAACCGATGAAAGCTTTCCAATCACGGCTAAGAAGCTCGGGGAAACAAGGAACGTCACAACACCATGAACTTTCGGCTCGTTTTATTTCCGACGAGAGAAATGTTTCTGCGGGGCGATGCGCGCTCCTCGGGAAGAGAAGGAGCAATTTATTTCGATATTTCGAGCCCCTCTTGCTTTGATCTATCCTAAGAAAACGGAATCCCTACGGAAATAAAGTTGCACTTAAAAAGCACTTAATTTAACTGCGCTGTTTGCGAATGAAAGCTTGATTTTTCCGAATTATGAATATCATTATTTTGCGTCATTATACCATATTTTGCCGCCATTAGAATTGAGTTTAATAGTCTCCCTCTCTTTCTTTAATATCTCGTACAAAAATTTTATGGTATTCTTTATTTTCGACAACTCTTTATTTTCGACAAATTTTATCTAAGTTTAGATATTTTTTTGTTTATCCGTAAATAAAATTTAGAGAAATCTCAGTTGAAGGAAGATTGTTTCGAGACATCTTATCTATCGGATATTGACAGTATGTCGATACGTCTCTAGTATTAACGGATAATACACGTTTAGTCGGCGCGTGGCAAGAAAAGTAGTCAATGTCAACGCGCGGTCGGGCCAGACGCCCGCTGAGAATTATAATTCGAATGCGGAACGCCTAATTAATTGGCCTGTCTAGGGTGCCCATCCGCGGATTACATAACGGCTGACAGCCGATGGGATACTGTAATTATATCCACTCTGGAATATTCAATTGGATATCCTAACTCGCTAATAATCGACATGATGGCAGCATTAACGCAGCATAGAATATCGATGACGTATTACATAATCTCGAATGACGACATTACAAATTAAAACGATCGTATAATTATTTGTCGATTATATAAGTCGTATAAAATTATAATTTAAAATGATGAATGGAAAATGATTAATGGAAAATATATAAATGCACAGTAATATTCCCTTTCGTTTGAGATATTAAATATAATCGCGATCTTTGCTTGATCGCAACGGCTGTTAATAGGCGCGTAGTAATTATCGCGAAACATCAAGCGATCAAACAAAACGCATGAGTGCGCATACGCGCGTTCGCATAGAAGATTCGAGCCGAAATCGAGTGGAGGCACCGAGTCGGAATTCATATCGCGATATATGTACGTGAGAGAAGTACATCAGCCACGAAATTGCACGGCCATAGTTGCGCCTCACCCTCTATTACTCTCTCTCTCTCTTGCTCTTTCGATCCACTTACCCCTCTCTTGCAGCCATCGAGTTTATAAAGGATCGTGCACATAGAAGGATGGAAAATGCGGCCACTTGCGCGAATCTAGAAATACCGTCAGC
This sequence comes from Polyergus mexicanus, assembly GCF_030449975.1. NCBI lineage: Eukaryota > Metazoa > Arthropoda > Insecta > Hymenoptera > Formicidae > Polyergus > Polyergus mexicanus. The sequence continues at coordinate 686,442 of NW_027223342.1, forward strand.
AGCCAGACAGATACCACTAATCAGGCTGTTTCCACTTAATTTGCCGAGATAATTAAGCGTCTCGTTCAACCTTCGCTTACCCTAAAACACCATGCTCGAACTGAAACCTAGGTGCTTCATTATGCACAAACCCTATTGTGTCCCAGGATACCTACTGCATATACGCTGTACGATTTCTGCCTCTCCATTGTATTTCTCCTCTCGCATCCCTCTTTCTCCGTTTCTTTTAATCGCACTTTCATATTTTTCTTACTCAGTCTCTCTTAGACCAATACTTATAAATTGATATTAAAATGTTCCTCTTTCTCTGTTTTTGCAGTAAAAAAATTTACATTTAATTTTGATGTTATATAATAATATTAACAATTTTGTTTGCTTCATTAATATGTATGAATTTAATATTTGTAAATTTACTACGCAATACTAATCAGCTATTATATTTACTACACGCTACATTATTCTTTCTCTTTCTTTAATAATATAATTTCTGTAATATTTTATTTTTTTCTTACATGTTATAAATATTCTATACGAGTCTTGCACTTAAGATAATAAATTGATATATAAAATTTTAAGATCTCCGAGTGTATAAATGTTATGAATCATTTACTTTTCAAGACGCTAATATACATGTATAAAATTGCCAATATAAATGTAAATTAGAAAGACATTTACACGAGGCTTCTAAATACAAGCGAAAAATACACTTCTCTTCGATTTGAAAATTCCATTAGAGGGACAGTTTTATCGAAGTTGCACAGACTTGGGCGTGGATCGAGAGCCCGCGTACGTGCCCTCGAGAGAAAAAGGACTTTCGCGACGATGGTCCGTGACCTGTTTTGAATCCCATCTATTTTTCAAGGGAGATTTCTGTGTACGCGCGCGTGTTTTCCCTTTCCCGCCTATCGTCCCTCTCCCATTTTATCCCCCCCCCCCCCCGGCTTCTCCGATCGTATTATAGGCGGGGGCCGCCACCGAGAGCCTGCCACTGACATACCGTGAAATTTTAACGAAGTCTAACTTGTAATTCGTATATTCTGCCTCGCTCGCGAGATGGAGATTTCTATTTTAGCCCGCACGGCATATGCGCCTCGCTTCGACGATGATATATTTATTCGCTCGCCATCGCGTGGCCGTCACATTTCTAATTACGTCCGATTTCCTTCCTCTCCTCCTTTCACCTCCTCCCTCCCATGCAATCTTATACGGATAGATATTTCGAACGTATATTGAATGTGTCATGCAAAGTGACATTTTAAAATTGTAACATCGCGTTCAAGATGCGATATAATCGGAGATTATTTAAAGATTATTCATACAAGATGATGCATGGGTCAAAGTTAATATTTAACACATTCGAATTGTTTCCATCCGTTCATCTGCATGTCTTATATAAAAAAGCTTTGAGCTATAAGCACGTTATAATGAGAAATGCTATCCAAAAATATACTTTTTATTTTCTTTAATATAAGAGCAGATCTTTGACCTTTTAATTCTTTAAATAATGCCACAATCTAGAAAATAAAATAAATGAGTGGTATATAAATATAAAATAAATAATGACATTGTATAAAAATATATTAATACGGAATAAAATTTAAGATGTATCACAAAAATATTTTTCTCTCAAGAATAGCTTTACCTAGGTCAGTAATTTGTCTCACCGATTAAAATAAGCGAAAGTAATTGAGAATAAGGGCAAATTCTATAAAAAGCCATAAAGCCTTCTTCCTTCTTCACGACTCTCGTATTCTACGATTATCTCATTAAAATCGACGTAACAAACACATATATATATTGTATATGACCGCACGTTATTGCTAATTAAAATGTTTGTTTGACAAAAATTAGAGAACAAACTCAATTTTCCACGCTATAAATTTATCGTTATAATCTTGTCGATGAAAACAGATGAAATATAAAATTACCATATCGAATGTGATTATTTTAATGCGAGGTAATACAAGAATAATATTAAAAGCTCACGAGACTCACATTCGGTCGGTCGGTCGAGACACCCGTGCTATTTTATTGAATATCTTGGAAATTACATGAGAACGAGTTCTGGAGAACGCAACTGTGCACTTTTGTAAAGAGTTCAATCGACGTGGCCTCTCTCGCAATACGCCTGCCATTTTATAATGCGAAAATAAAGAGGAATATTTTTTCATTCGTCTTATTTATGTGTGTGTGTGTGTGTGTTACAGCTGCTACATAACGAAGAATTTCTATAAAATCAATATACGAAATTATCTCTAAAATTATATTTACGATACTATTTACCGCGTTACATTTAATTTGTGGGGATCAAGGGGAAGATAAAAAATGTATCGTTATAAAAAAAACATTGTGATATAACAAGAAATCCTCTAATTTATCAATTACTATTTCTTCTTTATTTCTCTTCTTATTTTATGACAATTCTACATTTTTTCCTACTTTTTCTCTTTTTTTTTTTTTCCTTTTCTTTATCCTTCCGCTTTGCAAATTAATCATTATTCTTTCAAAGTATACGTCTCCGTCTACTTCCATTTATATCTGTTTTATAATTTCCTCTTATTTCTTATTTCCTTATTTTTTTTCCCATGTGGTACACGTAAAAGATAGCGAGAGATCTTTCCCATACTTATTAATACGACCGCAATAAGCTCTTTTAGCCGAATCAGATTTGCGACTCAACGGAATGATTAAATGATAGAGTCGTCGAAACTTTCGTCGAGATGAATCAATTTTACGTTTCTCAAAGATTATTAATTGTACTCTAATTTTATAACTCACGCCAAATTAGTTAAAACTCCTTTTTGATCTAGATATATCTTCTCTTATATTTGCGTAAAGATTACTGCAAATATGTATATGTTTGGAATATCATTTAAAATGTAAAATTCGCAAACTTGCAGACATAGTATTTACATATATGTATATATTTAAATAAGAATAGGATTGTGTCTGTATATATGTACACAAATAATTCAATATATATATATAGAATATATTTTAAAAGCGGATGCATATAGAAGTAATCAAAAGATAACATATTTTCTAATATTGTGATGTTAAATTCGTTTAATCCGATTTATTCAAAAATAAATTTTTTAATAATAAAATCAAATTAAAATATTGCAAACAAATTAAAAAATTTAAATATATTCCAGTATATAATCTCTAAAATTTTTACATATTTTATATTACTAAATGATGCATCGTTACCGCGGAGATAAACGAGGAGCAATTAATTTTATATAAGTAATAAATAATAAATTGAATAAATTATATAAATTATTCACGATACTGTTCCACCGAAGATCGATGCTTCGCTAGATCTCTCTTTCCCCTCGTCTGTCTTATATTACGCCTTCGTGGCACTTATATGATAATTACTCGCGAAAACATACGCACGCAATGCGTATTATTTTTTACTGCCACGGAAAAAGGACGAGAAAATTTATATAATCGTATATAGTTAGAAAATTCTCTCGACACTCGAAAAAATTGCGCTGCCAAGTTTAGGTTATACCGAATTATAGTAAATGTAAGTAAATGTAAATATATAAAGATGTTTTGATAATCGCGTAGCAAAATTTCGATGCTCTCCTTCTATGACGTACGCTATTATTTATATTGATCTACGTAACGCGCGCTGCTATTATTTATATTTATACTAACCTGTATGTTTATATCTTCTTATTCGCGCGACAACACTCGACTGAGCAGGTAGCGGCGAGAGTCGCTCCAAATATATATTTCGTCGTATTATGCTTCGTAACAATATCGCAACAGGTATTAAAACTCCTCTCTTAATCGGTTATTAAATCTCAATATAACTGTTAATCGTGTAATAAAAATTCAGCACTTTTTTACTAATGTAATGAAGCGCGGCGTTTTTCCATATCGCTGATGTGACGTTCGTTACCATTCGCGCGGCGACACTCGAATGAAGGTAGCAGCGCGAATCACTTCGTGTATATCGTCTCGTTGTACTATCCGTCGAAACATAATCGCGCCAAGTATTAGAAAAGTATATCCATAGACTTTTATACTATACCTAGATGGCTAACAGCCATGTGACAGGCAGTCATTTACAATTAGGCAGAATGTAACTAGGCTGTCAATCGATATTTATTTTTGAAAGGAAAGCTGCAATATTCAATATACTTTTATATTAATATTTAATATACTTTTATATTAATATTGCAGCCTTTCTTTCAAAAATAACTATGGAGTGACAGTCTAGTTATATTCTGCCCAATTGTAAATAGCTGCCCTGTCACATCGCTTGTTAAAAATCTAGTATATATATAAAAGTCTATGGGTATATCTCTTTTCTCTATATTAAATTGTAATATCAGAACAAAGTTATTATTCCAAAATTTTTTGATCATTGTTGATTAAACGTGTATAGAATAGAACGATTACGAATCGAGGGGCGCGATTATTAATTATGATTTGCTATATACGAGTCAATTTAATCGCGCGTTTTAATAACTTTTAATCGCGATGTGACAGGCAGTCATTTACAATTAGACAGAATGTAACTAGGCTATCAATCGATATTTATTTTTGAAAGGAAAGCTGCAATATTCAATATACTTTTATATTAATATTTAATATACTTTTATATTAATATTGCAGCCTTTCTTTCAAAAATAACTATGGAGTGACAGTCTAGTTATATTCTGCCCAATTGTAAATAGCTGCCCTGTCACATCGCTTGTTAAAAATCTAGTATATATATAAAAGTCTATGGGTATATCTCTTTTCTCTATATTAAATTGTAATATCAGAACAAAGTTATTATTCCAAAATTTTTTGATCATTGTTGATTAAACGTGTATAGAATAGAACGATTACGAATCGAGCGGCGCAATTATTAATTATTATTTGCTATATACGATCCAATTTAATCGTTCATTTCAATAATTTTCAATCGCGTTACAAAAATTCAGCGCTCCTTTTTTGCAGCGCTGTTGTTTGTACTAACCTAGCTATTATTTATACTACCCTTCACGTTCACCTTGTCTTCATTCGCGCGGCGACACTCGACTGAGCAGGTAGTGGCGTGAGTCGCTCCGTACATCTCACCGTAATTAACCTTTTTAATATTATTGCGACAGAACTATTACAGAACGGTATGCCCCTTCTTAATCTATTAAATCTCACAATCAATAAAACTGTCAATCGCGTAATAAAAGTTCGGTACTCTTATTTTACGGCGGTGCGTTATTCTTTTACATCCCGTGACGTCATTGCTTCTCGCGCGGCGATACTCGAATGAAGGTAGCAGCGCCAATCACTCGGTGTATATTTTGTAGTATCCTCCGTAACATAATCACAAGTATTAGAAAGATTAGATTCTAGAAAGGTATATCTTGTTTTTCTATATTAAATTGTAATATCGGAAGAAAATTATTGTTTTAAAACTTCTCGATCGTCGTCGATTAAACGTAACACGCATATGGATTAAAATGATTACGAGTCGAGCGGCGCGATTATTAATTGCTATATACGGTTGACTTTAATCGCGTAACAAAAATTTATCGTTTACATTCCAGCGTTAGTGTTTACATTCCAGGCATCCCGTGACGTCATTGCTTCTCGCGCGTCGACACTCGGGTCAAGGTCGCGCGCGTAAGTCGCTTCGTCGTATTATATATTGAATATATTCATATATTTATAAACGCGTGTAATCGTCAATCGTTTAACAAATGCGTCACTCTTTTTTTCCGTGACGTATAGAGCGCGCCATTAACTACACGCTTCCTATTATTTACATACTTCCTCTTATTACCTTGATATTATTTGTCGTAGTATTTCTCGATACGCGGTCGCGACAAGAACTCGAACGGTATATCTTGCCGCTCATTGATAAAACATACCGAACTCAACAAATATAGTCGTATTTAATATGCATTTTGATAATTGTCAATCGCGAAGTAAATTTTCCGCATTAACGTTTCTTAAATCGTGTATATAAATATAATTTCTTAGATTGAAATCTATCACGACTCGTTGCTAAATCGTATCTTTTCGAATATCACACACTTGACAGATATTTACATATATATCCTACTTACATATTCATATTCGTGCACATTCGTATTATCATACGAGCGGATATTAATTATTAATAATAGAGATTTAAAATATTTTAAATTGTCGAGTACCGAGCTTTTGTAACTGTATGCGACTATTCTTTTCCTGTTGTTCCCCTGTCGCGATATAAAAAATTGCGCCTCGCGTGTGATTAAAAATCAGGATTGCCGCGCGATTGTATTTTACTCATTAATGCGTGCGTGATCATAATTAATCGTGTTTCGCGAGTGAATGTGATGAATGCCATTAAAAAGAGGAGGACAGAGAAGAGAAGGGGAGGAGGAGGCTCGGGGAGGCATCGGGCAACGGCGGAGCAACCGTGGGGTGAGTAGTATAAAATTTATTCAATTTCTTATTCGTAAAATATTTTGATTGCTTGTTTCTCATCGCGATAAAGTCGATCTTTTTATATTATTGCGCAATATAATGCAATTAATTATTGTTCGTTATTTTTCCCACTTTGAAATTTATATATAACTTGCTCGAAATCTTTGGCAAAAATTGCTCATATGTATAATCATGTATAAAATATTGTGTAATCTATAAAAATTGCAAATTTCATTTTTCCTTAAAATAATGCGGGGACAGTGTTTATTTTTATTATTTTTGTATGATTTATATATATATTAATGATAATGACGCGTGTCATTTACTTTGATAATTGTGAGAGTAAATTTCTTATATAATTATGGATATTTTATATATAATTATACGTTGACAATTTTTCCTGGATAATTATTTCAAACATTTTATATTATTATATTATTGTATTATTATATAATTTGGTTATATTTATGTTTTACAGATTTCAACATGTGTACTACAACTCCGCTGTTGCGCATCGTACCGGTGAGTCAAATTTCAATCTCGAGGTAATGAAATTGTACCAATTATATAGATATACATATATATGTATGTAATATATGTATAAAATAAGAAATGTGAAAAAAAGGATCAGAGTATTTTTAAAAATATAATTTTAATAAAATATCAATTAGTAAATATATAAATGTAATTTAATATTTGACGTTCAAATATAAGGAAAAATGGATATATAATTTAATATAATTGATACGCTAAGAAATCTTGATCATCGAGTAAAGGATTTACATATAAGTACAAATTCATTACCGTATTTCAATATCAAAAATTTTATATTTAATTATATAAACGAAAAATATATTGGGACCTACTGCTATCCCAATCATGATAGTTAATAAGATTATTTTTGCATGAAGCAAATAGATTTTAATAATAAATATAAACATTGAAATATAATAAAAGTATTATAATAATTAACTATTTATTTTCATATATTATATACTAATTAAATCTTTTTCATATGCACACATAGCTATTTAAAATTATAATTGTAAATATGTATCCTGTTTATTGTGCATTTCAAAGAATGATCGCAAATGACTGGAAATTTTAAAATTTAATAATGTTATTTATTATGTTAGCATTGTGTGTCTGTCATTATGAATCGTAAATGAATTTTACAAAATTTCTGTTAATCCGCGTATACTGATTAAATAATCGATAATTAAATAATTGAGTGTTTTGCGGCTTTTAACGCTCTAATTCTTTAAGCATTGTTCCACCGATCTGATTTTATACACGAGGAGGATATAATTGTTTTTTTTTTTTTTTTTTTTTTTAAATATAATTAATATTTTTTTAAATTGTTTGGAAAAAGTGAAACTGAGAATATTTTCTCACAAAATTATGTATTATATGAAAGATTATGAAACACGCAGATAGAGTATGACACACAAATATCGAAAAAAGTTAGTTCGCGGCCTGTCGCTCCCGATTACCGGTTTCACTTCGCGAATTGTGTGCTCGACGCAATATCCTTCTCAATTTTCACCGTTCAGCCGTAAAACGTCGTCAATGTGCATCCTCGCATCGCGAAAGAAAATTACTATAACGGAAAGCGATGCTCGAACAAATACCCTCGTGATGGGATGACAATATTCCGTTCGATACATCTGTCGCGGTTTCACATAACAAAGAGCCCGAAGGTCGGAAGAGACGAGAAGACGAGAATGAACGTGGAATATTTCTGTATCCTCTCCGACATTCTGTTCCGCAAGAGGGTCGATCTCATGAATTATATATCCGCAAACGCGACAACGATCGTCATGATTAAAGTTGGGAGATCCCGTATGCTAATCGAATGATCATTTCAGACAGACACGTAGAAAATTGTAGCCTCGAGAATTATTCAAGTCGAAACAATTCGTGTCAATTTGAATAGACGTAACACCGAAACAAAATTTTGATCCATTTTCCGGATTTAATGAGATTTGAAAAAAAAAAAATTCGTAAATTATTTTTCCCGAGCAATAAAAACTAATCCTGTCTCTACGTTTATGTAACTCGGGTTCGTCAACTATTTTACGTTTCCATTACGTGTAAATTCTCTCTTGTCGCGAGATTTTTAAGAGCGCGATAAATCTTCTATTTCGGATTCGTCACACACATCTCCACGTTCTCGCCAACCAAATACCATTCCCGAGTTTGTATAAGAACGTCACTCGCAAATTTTGAGGATTCTATGTATATTTTGTACTTGCAAACGGGCGCTCGTAAACATCGCAGTGTGTCACTCTTCATGTACGCTCGCATAACAGAAAAATAACACCGCGTATAAAAGTTGAACCTTTTGTTTGCACGAGTAAAGAAATAGAGAAACGTATTTTGCTAAATGAAATAAAATGATCCACAATTGTACCATATAATAAATTCTGCTAGTACCTTTTCATTTCATTATCATCCTTCTTACGATAAGACCGCATTATCGCAATATTTTCAATTCTTTTTTTATTGAATTTTGTTTTTAATGCTATAAATATTCTTAAAAAAGGACAAACGTTCTAGATAGACATGAGTTTAGTCAATATGTCATAGATAAAAATGAAGCGCAAAATATCGAGACTCGAGTGCTCGATCAGGCATCCCTTCATTTACGCGATGGTTGTCGAGTGTTAAAAGATTTGTGATTTAAGAGATCGATCGAAACGTTGTCAGAAGAGTATGAGAGAGAGAGAGAAAAGGCTTCTCTCTATTTCCGAAGAAAAGCAGCGTACAAGTGACGTTGAATATAAAAGCGGCGGTGATATTCTCGCTAAAAGATACACGCGGAGAACGAAGATTTCGCGTGACTGACAGCCGAGAGAAAAGCGGATAGAGGAGAAATTCTGGACGGAACGCGCGCGTCTCCTCGTGTTTCAGTCGAGAACGTGACGTTCTCGTTAAAGTATAACTGTCTACATACAGGGTATTCTACGAATCGCACCGATTCCATGTCGCGCGACAGGCCGATTTGAAACGGAATGAAATCCGCAGCTCTTCTTACGGTTCAACGAACGATCCCCGTCTGTATTTAATTGGTAACACGAATCGGAGACGAATCAGTCTTGACATAATCGAGACAATTAGGTTGCTATTAAAAAATTTACAGTCAATATCTTGTCGGATTAAAGCTTATATTTAATATTTAAAATATAATTTTTTTAAAACATTTAAAAGTAAAAACTTTTATGACATCGTTATTTAAAAATTTACGTTTAATTTTGTCAGATTAGATCTTTCGTCGGCATTTTTTATGTTTGCAAGAGAAATTATATTTAAAATAAAAATCACCGCGGCAAAACTCGATATTTAGAATTTTAAATAGATAAAAATTGCAACAGTGAAAATTAAAGAGATCGAACAAATTATAAATTACAGAATCCAAATAGATAATAAAATCTATTTTGTAATTAGCTATAACAAAAACACTCGTAGCTCATACTTTATATTTAAAATAGAATTTTTTAAAAATATTTAAAAGTAAAAACTTATGACAAGTGTGAATCTCATTTAATTTTCATCAAGATAAAATTCACTTGATATTTGTGCAAAAGAGTCTACGATTAAATGCAAACTCAAGAATTAAATGTTTCATAGATATCGAAGAATCTAGTGTAAGGAATAAATAGCTAAAAAAAAAGATGCAAAACCGCGACGGAACGTACGCAGTGTAGGCAGACAAACATGTCTGGATTCACCAGCATTGGTGAACGTTAAAGTATACGCAAGATTAAATAAGATGCAAATAAGATGTAATAAAAGAAGGAATATTTGTCGTACATTGTTAGATGAAGACGTAAGAGACGGTCGTGTGCACACGTTGCAAGTGAAATATTTAGTTGTCTCCATTTGTGGTCACACGCAAAAAATTTTACAAAATATGAACGAAAAATATAATTTTCCAAATAAATAGAACAGACGTTTTATCTCGCTCATTCCTTGCTTATTTCATAATTTTATTCCGTCTATCTAAATAGTATCTATAGGAAGATCTTTTGTCACTGGATCACAGACTAGAATAGAAAAATCGACTTTCGCGAGTGAGAGACAAAGGATGGAGGGAGAAGAGAGACAGATCGAAAATTGCGAGGAAGCGGTCGCGCGAGCATACCGGTGAGAGAAATGGGCGAAAAAAGCTCATTTCCGTGGAGGTTTATCGGCTGGAGACGTTCTTCTACGCTATATTACGAAGGGAAGCATATGTTCCGGCCAGTCTGTCCCCCTTCTTTGCGCCAACGTACACACGTACACGTTCTCCCTATTTCGACGATGTCTCCGACATCGGTGTAACGACTGCGTTTTATAAAGTACGTGACTCCGCGGCAGGGATGCGCATTCGCGTCCCCTACTCGTTCTGTCATTCCCGGCTTCCCTCCCCCCCTGCTGCGTTCCTTCTTATCCGTTTTTCCACGAGGTATTGCCTTCGCACCCCTCCATCTTGTACTCTGCTCGCAATGTTTTTCAATTTTTGCTCAACGACACAAATGTTCTCATGGTTTCACATAATGCTCTCGACGATACAACGCATGATATAACGCGCATAGGATGTTTAAATATAATTATTAGATTTACTAATAAATTTACTGATTAGCGAATTAATTGAAATTTTTGCGCAGATAGCAGTAGGTCCCAATATATTTTTAATATATATAAAGATATATTAAAAATATATTTTGTACATATTTTTTATTTGATTTGAAATATCCGCATGCAAATATTCGTAGATTAAAAAGCGGAATCAAAAAGGAATACAAATTTTTTGTGTAATATTTATGCGTAACGTAAAATTCTCTCTCTTTACGTTTCTGTGAAAAAAGCTTTAAATAACATTTAATTTTTCGCTATTAAATAACAGGGTATAATTCTAAATATCCTTCCCTTAATATGTTTCTATGTTGCATCATAGTTAAAAAAGAAAAAAAAAAAAAAAAAATGCAGCACATTGTAGAAGGCAATCGACGGATATAGAATACAATACATTCTATTAGTACCTGTGTTTATTGAATCTAATAAAACAAAAACGAGAAGAAAGAGAAAAAGGCGAAGACATCGCGCTCGCTATGGTCGGTGCACGAAGTGACTCGTGCCGCATTTCCGATCAGGAGACCAATTATTTTCAAGAGAAAAAAACGAGATAAAAGGCGCGAGACGAGACCGCCGCCGTGGAAGAAACGTGCGGCAGGTCTGCCGTTGGCCAATTATTCTTCGCGATGGATGAGAAGCACTGATTGGGGGAAATATGATAATTGACGACTCGTGGCAGATAGGCAAAGGAGGAAACACTCTTTTAAATTCATAATTTATTCTACAATTTTTTATTTTTTATTTTTTTTTGTTAGCGTAGAAAATTATTTTTATTTTATAATTTAATTCTATGCTTTATTATATTTTCTGTTTTCTATATTATGTCGTTTTTTTTTACATACACAAATTTATCACTTAATATCATTTCCTCTTAAATTAAGGAGATAGACGCGTTATCTTTGCGCGTATACGTTCATTAATTAAATAAAGCTCAATTAACGTCTGACATTAATCTCTTATCTTACCAGGTCACATTTTCTCTCCGTGATATATTCTTCCCTCATGTGAGATAATTTGGAATATATTGCGAAACTACTCGTAATAAGAGAGATGTTTGTTTACATATGTGCATGAATGAAATGTCATACGTGTTAATAAAACTCGATATACATCCCATTTGAATTAAATGGGATGTATATCGAGTTTTGTAAAATATAAAATGTCAGGAATCAAGGATTATATTATGAATATAAAAGAGACCTTTTTACGATACTATATATATAACGATAAATATTATTAAGAATTAAAAAAACAAATGTCTTATTTCTGTGTATCTAATTTTATAAAGATCAATATTTTTGCTCGGAATATCTTTTATCGTAGTGAAGAACGACTTATAAAAATTGCAGTTGGCATGTTCTCTTCCCCTTCTCTCTCTCTCTCTCTCTCTCTCTCTCGAATTGTCTTTCTCTCTTGAGCTTTCTCTTTCTTCTCATCGTGTAGCAAAATACATATTTACGAGACACGATTGTGATCCGCGTAGTGTGAGTGTTGATGATACGGTGAGGATATCAGGGCGAATGAATTTCATTGTAGCCGGCGGACGCGTTTAATGCAGAGCAGCTCCGCCAGTCTAAAGGCTGGATGGGCCAACTCGGCACTCTGACATTTCTTTGAATAGAGATCCGTGTCGCACGATAGGCTCGTATAAAAGACGGAAGAGAAAAGGGAAGAAATTCTACCTCTATCTTACCCTTTTACTCGCCCTCTCGTCACCGTAGCTAACGTCACTTAGCATATTACCGCTCTCTATTCCCTTAGACTCAAATTTTCACGTTCTGCGTCTTGTAGATAAGTCCTCGTAGATCTAAACTCTCGTTGGTTAGTCCAAACTAATCCTCGTTACAAGTTACGCCGAGTGTGAAATGGATTATTAGCGAAATGAATTATGAACGTTTAATATGAGATATCGAAGCGGGTTTCATTAGACATTATCTGACTTAATAATTGATTCAATAACAAAATTCAATTGTTAAGGCACAATTAATATTATTTATATTATCTACCATTATAATTGATTAACATTTATCTTGCCAATGTATAAGTTATTATTTTACCTTCTGTTTTATTATTCGCTTCTATTATTTCCATATGTGTTCTTCATCTCCATTATTGTTTAGTCAATCTGCTATTCCTACATTTTGCTCGAAAGGGATTAATCTCTCGAGGCAAAGGTAAACGTTTTATGTTTATGTTTAAATAAACGTTTTATGTGTTCACGTTTACGTTTGATTGGGCGCGAGCGCGTCAAAACCGCGGAGTAGCCTCGAATACTCGACACAAGTAACCCGGGAATAATCCGTCACCCTGTAAAAAGGACGTCCGTTTACAAGTCCCAAATGGCGGGTAGGAGGGCGGGCATATTTCATCCCAACAATACGAACGTTAATCCGAACGGACGACACTGATGGGGAAAGTGAGCTGCGCCAAGGTATACCGAATTAAGTAACGGTACGACAACCAAACTCAATTTTCCGCGTTAACGTGATCGACGAGAAGATCGTAACGAAAGTCCGATTGCCGATCGCTTAATACAATATTTATGAAGATATAACAACGAGTTTTAATTTTTATTATTTTTCTTCGATGCCGCGTCGGGGCCGACCAAGCGAGCAATTTCTACTTGGAAACGTGGCTCGACGCGGATTAAGTCGAGTCGTAAGACTCGCGAGAATTTGCATCCCTGTAGTCACGGAGTCTTTAAACCGTGCTGAAACTAACGACGTCGCAATAACAGGAGAAATGTTAAGCAAAGAAGTTTTCTCGATATTTATTTATCATCATTAATTGCAAGAAATTAAGATGTAATAACAATTTTTATGCTAATTCGATGGAATAATATTGCTGGATAATGATGAAATTAGCATAAATTTCGTCGATTAATGACCAATACTGTCTAAACTGTCTCATCTGTCCAAATAGCATTTATGTTAGAATTACTAACTGAGAGTTAATCTAATTACATTTCATTGCTAACATACTTGAAATCTGCAATATTCTCTAACACCAATATAATCTACTTAATTTCAGCGATATACAATACTTTAGAAAGTAAGTTATTTATTATGAGAAAAATGGATATCGATTAAACATCTCCGAGACATTTAAGAAACATATAACTTTGCGTTTAAAGTTTCTCTGAAAAATTATTTTTATGCGATAAACTTTTCATTAACATATAATGCCTTCTATTGTATCTGCAAAATAACATTCGGACAGATGACGAGATTACACGAGAGGAAAAAATCACATTTTCTTTTATAAGATATCGAATTATCTCCTCGTTATATTTTTTTTTCACGAAAATGAATATCTCCGTGAAATATTTTTGAAAAAAAAAAAAAAAAATATAACAATATTATTTAGAGTGATTTATAAGTATGATTGTCTAATTATACAGATGTAATCTCTTTTTTCGAAATGTTCATTAATCGCTTATTTATCGATATTCGACATAATATAGACGTTATAATGTTTTTTTCATTCAAAAGTAATTTTCATATATTTTTTTATAAATTTTTAAATATATATGACGTCGCGCGCGCACGCGGCGCGTTTATCGTACTGCAACACTACTGGAAAGAGAATCCCGCGTACAGAGCGACGTTAGTATGCGCAATTCGTGACACGAATCGCCGCTTCGAGGAAGGCAATTATTACGAGTCGTATAATTAAGATGTGTGCTGGCTCGTGCGCCAGTATAATAAGCGCGTTACGTTCGAGCCACTAAAAAATCAGGTATTCATAACCAGTGCTTTTTTTTAAGTCGGGTTGGCTCTGGGAAACGCTGATTCGCGCGAGTTTTACGCGCGGGAATGTTAAGCGACGGGAATGTAGAACGGATATTTTTATGGCGTGTCCCCCTCCCCCCCTCGGTGTGTAAAACCGACTAACGGGAATGCGAGTTTGACTGAGCATTACCGAGGCGACGGTCTTTTGTGCGCTTTGAAAAGTGTCGATGAATCGGCTCTCGAGCGACGAGAGGCGACACAGATGTTATTAAACGGAGAATAAAGGCCAAGTGGAGCAGGACGATAATAGTCGGACGATGATGAGCGCGGGATATTGTCATATGTGCATTTTCGTTTCGACGAGTGATTTCTAAAAACGATTGAATGTTTCTAATTGTATCGTCGTTAAAATTTTTCAATATTTATAAGCATGTTCAATTTAGGATAAAGCTTTATTGAATTACTTTGTAATGGGATATCTATTTTCAATTATTTTACAGTTTGATTAGAAATTAAGAAAATTTTTTCTTAACAAAAATTAAATTATTATTCAATATCAAGTTATTTATTATTAATATTGTTAAGCTGTTATACGAGATATTAAATATAAAAAAAATAATGTGAATAACATTGATAGTTATTTGTAATATTGAAATTTTGTAATTGATTTAATTAGAACGGGGTGAAATACTTGTAGATTGCTAAATCTCGCATTTTTTTTTTTGTCGATTATAATTCAAGTTTCACTCTTACCAATTTTTATATTTCTAGTCGTTTGAATTCTATAGGAAACAATATCTTGAATGGAGTATCAAAGAATACGATATATTAATTATCACATATTACAAAATAACATTTATACGTGCAAAAATTTATCCTATGCTCGCGATATAATGTCAGACTCGAACGATTTGTTTTCTGGTTACCTACGGGGTCAACGAGAGTCATAAATCAAAGAGCGAACGAATACGGAAGCTTCCAATCAATTAGGCGCATTCGCGAGAAAAATGGCTTTTGTTGATCGAATTGCTCTCGTTATTCCCCGCATAACGAATGAAACGGTCTTTTGAAATGTCAATGCAATTCACGCATGCCTTGCAACACTACTACTGGAAAAATGTCGCGTAAAAGCGCTCCGTCGTAATTTCGTATCCGTGTTTTCTTCGTGCAAAAGGTAACGCAAAAAGGAATTGACGTGAAATATTCACAGTGCAAATGCAGATTCTGTGTACTACTGTTTTATAACGGAGAAAAGTTTACGATAAGGGGGAATAGCTCAATATCTTATAAATGAAATTGATATTTCTCCGTCTCGTGTAATCTTATCATCTGTCTGAATGTTATCTTGAAAAGATGTCAGAATGCTTTATATATTAATGAAAAGTCCATGGCATAAAAATAATTTTTCAGAGAAACTTTAAACTCGATCTACAAAGTAGATGTTTCTTATAAATGTCTCGAAGATATTTAATCGATTATCCATTTCTCTCATAATAAATAACTTACTTTCTAAAGTATATCGCTGAAATTAAATAAATCGTCTTATTAAAAGAATATGTAAATATTTCTCTCATCGGAAGATGACGCAAATGTTTATAAATTTAAAGTATCTTAAGGATAATAATTATTCAGAATAAAATATAAAATCCTATAATGATGTATTATAAAATATAAGCAAAATGATATTTCAATAATTCTATGTCATATATAATTAAAATATTTCTAAAATTGAGACACGCAATTGTTAGCTCTTACTTTACAGCGGGTTATATCTTTATCGGGTCAAATCACTATTGATCCTTAATACACAGTCGACGTAATCGGACCGTTCCGTGATTAGCGAGACTCCTAAAGTTGGTGCAAGCCGTTAGATACGTTATTCGATTAGCGTTCACCGGACGAAAGCATAGTTTCTGCAAAGCCTAACGGGCCAATAACGAGTGATCAACAGAGTCATGAAAATTGAGACGCCCTCAAATCAATTGGCAATTAACCGTTGCGTCCTGAGCGGACTTTATGAAATTTCGATTCGATTACATCGAAGTGTGTACTTTGGCCGGTTCGTAGAGATTGGGCGTCATCGTTGCCAATGGCGGAAAATTGGAAATTTACCTAAGCAATTTGCCAGACACGGTCCACCTGAACGTCGTCGTTTTCCTCGCAATTCCCCATTATTTTTAAGTAGGTCACTCGTGCGACCTAGTAAATTTGTCAGCATTGCGGCATAATTCTGATTATATTTTAATATGTTTTAAAATTTGGTTTTGTGTCAGTGAATTCTATATAGATATCTTGTATATATATATATATATATATATATATTTAAGTTTTGATTATGTGTATATATATTATTAATATTAGGAGAATCACTTGAAAATATATGAGTCGCATATTTTTCTTTGATATAATATCATAGAAAATAAATCGTGTTACGTATTTTTGAAAATTTACATAAATACATGATACATTTAATAGCATACTAAAAATATTATCTTATTTTATTCTGAGTTATTGTTAATAAATTAAAATATTGAAGCAAATTGATAATGATAAATGAGAGAATAGATCGTGATGAATATTTGAGCATTTAAATATTATACACGTATATTAGTCCAAGTCTATATATATATACACTCATCTCTCTTTAAACAATCTGACGGATAAAATGCTTCATTTCTCATAATCCTACATTGAAACTGTATGGAAGACTTTAAAAGAACCGTGCGCCTTCGTATCCTTAAACAAGGAAACTTTTTTTCATTTTCACCACTATTACTCGTTTGTACAGCTCAATCCGCCTCTTGCCCACGAAGCATACGCGGAGCATACGGAAATATACACGAAGGACGATATTAATAAAGTAGGAGAAAAGTAGTTCGCGAAAGATGTAGAGAGTTTGCGGTATCTGCGAGAAAAAAGAAGGATGAAAGAGAGCTGTAGAGTCCGAGAACGAGATAAAAATTGAAAAAGATGGAAGTTTTGCGAGAGAAAAACGGGAACACGTGCAGAAGAAGCACAGAGGGGGGAGGGGGAAGGAGGGGAAAAGAGAGGACGCGTTGCAAATCGGTCGGCCATCCGTCAAGCATTGAAAGGCGAGCGAGATAGAGACGTATTGAGAAAACCGGGACAAAAAGCTATTGTTAGGCATGCTGCAGGAATAGTACCTGCTACTTGTCACCTGCCGACCCCTTTTTAGTCTCGTTCGTAGTACCTATGTAAGTGCCAATCGTCAATGCGAATACGAGAAAGGGAATTGTATCATCGATGCGAAATTGTACGCGACGTTTGAAATTATTGCCGTTCGATGCAGCGTCGCTTGAGATCAATTTTCTCACTTCTCAATGATTTATAATTTTCAAGAATTATACAAAAACATTTTTAATAGTATCCTAAAAAAAATAAAATAAAGATATTTATATTTCGCGAAATATATCATATGTCAAAAATTTCGATGATTAATAAAAGTGTTGTAACGTTTTTTTTTTTCCAATACAAGAAATAATTCTATCTCCGAAAAAAAAAAGAAAATGGTAATAAAAGAAGAATAGGAAAAAATAGAAGAATAATACGTTTATATATATATATATATATATTTTTCGTTGTTGTCAATAATTAATCGAGAAAGGTTTAAAAATTTTCCATCTATTATTTTATCGTTCAAAAGCAAGCCTTCTGTCCGGATTTGAAAAGAAGATTGTACAGATAAGGTTAAAGCACGCGATACTTTACGGGGTCATACGCGCTGTAAACTTATTTAGACCGCTAATTATGAAACTTCACAGGTAAGACCGATGAGCGTCATTATGTATAGTTCATAACAAATTTAAACTCGAGATCTAATTAAAAATTCTTACCGTCACGTCGTGGGTATACAACTTTAACAAACGTGCATCAGCTTTATCAATTTTCAAGCCTTAGTATAGCTTTATTGCTTCACATTTAATCGAAGACATGGGAGAAAGAGAGAAGGAGGCAAATACTAATGGAAATTAGAATGTATTATATATATTGGAGTATTTCTACATGCCTAGAGTAATATCGGAGCAAAACTAGCGTATTATCTCGCTACTTGGTTTTCAGGAAGCGTAAAAGTAATTACACGAGTGGAGGACGAGTAACAAATCGTTTTGCTAGACAGCGGCGATAAACGGCGGCAAGTGTTTTAAGTAGTCTAGTCATTTTACTGTCGGACACATGCTAGTCCTTCAGTGAGAGCTATTTTCTCGCGAAAGCGCAACAGCCGCTGCATTTCATTTAGAATGACGTTTATGCCGTTACAATAGAATAACTGTTAAAAAATAGATATGCCAGAATAATATTTCTACAAATTGGCAAAAGTACTTTGCTATTTTTTTTCTCTCTCTCTCTCTCACACATTCTGAATATTTTCAATTCTTATATGATTATTTTAGGCTATAAAAACACACGTACGGATATCTAAAATAATTTCGATTAATATAATAAAAAAATGTACTTTACGGGAATCAATTTAAATAAGATTCAGTCTTTTAGAACTGAAATCTATTATTCGTAAAATAATGCAACTTTATCTAAAAGGCGTAACATAATTATTTTACAAAGACAGCTTCTATCGCAATGCAATCTGTTATGGATTAATTGGCGTTTTTATCAGCCCCCTTCCCTCTCTCCCGATCCATTGAAAAAAAAAGGAAGAAATATGAAATTAAATTCTCCGCTTCGTGGGGATGCACAGAAACGTTAATTCGACGCGACGGCTCAGCTCGTTCGCACTGTCAATAACGCATTTTCCCTCGTATCGATAAAGTCTCTTTTGTATCGAGAGAGCTGCATAGCTGCGAGCACCGCAGGTTCTCTCGTACACGTGTTATTTCCGGTAAGCCTGGTTATTAACATGGCGCCGATCGTGCAAAAGCCCTCGAAAAGCCCCCATTCGCCGAGTGGCTACCTGCAAACGAAGTATCGGACAGGTGTCAATCGTCGATCGATATCGAAAGGGAGGGGAGGAAGGAAGGGAGAGAGAGAGAGAGAGAGAGAAAGAGAGAGAGAGAGAGAGAGAGAAGGATCCTCCTGAATATCCGCTGGGGTTAATTGCGAGATATCACGGCGATGCGTGTGTCGCCGACAGTGGAAAACGCGCTCTGATGGACACTCTCAATTAACTCGAGAGAACCAAGCGACAACAATGGGGCGGGCGGGTGTTCACCCGATCGCTTGTTTTCTCTACGGGTACTTTTTCAGCTTTTGACAACGATCGATGGTGCTGATGGAGCTAATGCGATGGTAGCGACGTTTACCGATGACACTTATGATGGCGAATACGTTCCAGGCGCGGATGCTTCGACCGAACCTCCTCGATCAGCTATCCCGATAATCGGGATGTGTGCGTGTGACATAGATATCTCAATTGTTTAATTAATACAATACCTTAATAGTAATTAAATATCGTACGCGCGATTGTATTTATTAATGATGGCATGCACAGATAAAATAATATTAAATGAATTTACAGATGACAGGTGTAATCGCGAGTACTTTGAAAGTTGTATTAATTTCGAATGAACCGATATCTTCTATCGATATAAATATTAATTATATATTCAATAAACATAAATATTTGTCAATATTATCTCTATAAATATTACCGATATCAGATTGATGCATGCATGTATTTAAAACGCTTGATTAATGTAAATAAATCGAGTCATTAAATATTTTACGAGAGGAAAAGTGAAACATGTAAATCGCAATTCGATAATACCAATGTATATAATATTCGAAAAACACGATTGTGTATACATGACTGTGTATATTTTCGTGCGCGAGATTCTTCTCGTTGTTCAAATGAAATTATTTGTTCAAACTATATGAAACAAATAAATATTCATTATGCTCTGCCACAGATCGATATCGATAAAATGCACGTTTCAATGAACAATATGTAGCGGTTATAAAATTGATCGATATATAAACAACATGTATAAAATGATGCATAAATATCGAAAGCTGTAAAATATTTTTCTACTTTAATGAATTATATATATATATATTTTTTTTTTACATTTGATAGAGAAAAGATATTACTACTAGAGTTGTAAGTGAAATATTTATTTCTATTACCGTCGCTTTTTTACATTAAAGATAAGTTTCGGAAATTAATCTCTATAAAAATCCGCCATTCGCGAATTAAATTAAAGCCTTTTATTCATCAACACGACATCAACCTAGTCGATAGGGTCAATTAGTCGGAGACGACGGAGTGCACGTCGTGAGTATCCGGAACAATCGATTTTCTGCGTTTCTTTTCTTCTCTCTCTCTCTCTCTCCTCTTAGAAGAGAGGAGCATCGACGTTAAAACAATTGGGCGTGCGTGCAACCGCCTCTGCAACGCGTTACGGATCTGCGAGGACGCATATTCGTCCCTCCCTCACTCCCGATGTCATCCGGACGATGACGCGTCCTGACAGCCGGAATCGCGGGGAAAGCGATTCCTGGGCGTGACATCCGGTCACGCGGCTCGCATGCGAGAGCTCTGCGATGCGAATTCGATCGCCTCTCACGTCGGCGAGAATGGAATTCGACAGGCCGCACTCCACACAATCCGTCCGTCCTCTCTGTCAGCTTCACCCTCTGATGTTGGCCGCTGACGCATATACCCCACTTACTCGCGATCCTTGGATACACGCGTACACGTATACACATATGAAATCCTTGTCCCCTTTAGCCTCTCTTGATCTTTTTTTCTCTTTTATTTCCTTGCCTGCTATTTCTTTTCGCTTTTTCAAAATTATATTTAATTCGTTAATTCCGCACTATTATAAAGTTTATCAAGGATTTAGAAAAGATAGTTTTTTTTTTTTTCTTTTCAAATCAGATATAATTATGTTATATAAGTTTTTTATCAATTTCCTCTAATTTAGTATGGGAAAAAAATGTTGATATAGGGACAAGTTTAATTTCGAGTCTACTCTAGATGGTCTATATAATTAGCGATTTGCGAAAATTCAAAATAGAAATCTAATTATCATAATCTTAGATGCATATTCTAAGATATGTATTTATCTTGATATTTTATTTTATATAAGTGTATGCTACTTGCTCAAATGTTTTCCGATAAATGACATATACAATAATTATATTTTTTTCTACACTTTCATAGTAGCATATATCGATAATTATCTCTTTAGACAAGATTTGCTTTAAAATAATAAATAGGTTTTCTCTTTACTCTCCCTCTCCTTGCCCCTCTTCCCCTCTTTTCTTTTTTCTCTCCCTCCTATAGCCTCTTACGGAAACTTCACCCTTTGCCATTTACTCTTCTCGTCTTTCTTTTGCACATTTCTCACACATACAATCTCTTTCTCTCTCTTCCACTCATAACGTCTCCCTTTTACCTCGAGCGGCCATTAAATGTCAACGGCAGGTCGCCGATGACGGAGTGCCGACGCTGTCGCACAATGCTCGAGTGCAATTGCATCGAGACGAATACGCGAGCCGGAAGATTGACGGAGCGTGTGATCTAGGCTTATTACTTTTGTGCGTCTATACCATCGACGAGATAAAATTGACGATAGCCGCGTGCGCGAAAAAGTCGAGAGAAATAATTCTAATACAATTTTGAAGAAATTCTGTCTTTATAGAGAAAAGAAATTGACAGATTGTATAAAGTAAAATTTTTTCTACCGAAAGCAGCGATACGTAAGATCGTTAGTATTGAAAGTAACGACGATATCTTCTCGATATTAAGAGGATTGATGTCGCTGTTACGATGATTCGGCAATGATTTGCCAATCCCGATATATCACTGACGAATGCCTCGACGACGGCCATTACGCCCTATTGTAATACAACAATAGCGCGTTCGCTATTCCCGCGAACTTTACCGGAGTGCACTCGGTGGTTTACGTCGCCGTGAGATATCCGCGGTTCCTGCTTTATTATTTCGCGTCCGTGACGTCCATTCGACGGACGTCATAGTCGATTGAGCGGCCATCTAATTAGCGTCAAGAGATTCGGACGCGCGCGTCCTTCCTCCCTTCCGCGACCTCTCTCTCTCTCTCTCCTTTCCATCCTGATTAAGCAGAATCCTCCTACTCTATCCTGTCGGTTAATGTCAGTACTGTCAGTTCTATATAGTGCGTTGCCTTGTATATTTCGCGCTAACGTAAAGTTTCGACCCCAATTGCGAAGCTTATTTGCATTCGTGAAATTAAACCAGGCAAATTTGCAAAGTTAAATTTTAATTCTTGCTAATTCAGTAATTATTAAATACTGCAACGGAGTTGACTTGCGCTAATAATACAATTATTATTCTCATTATCGATATTTTAAGAACATAGAAATAATTATCATCTCACGATTGTTAAAATGCGATTATAATTTATACGAACCGTATAAATATTTATTAGATTTGAGTGAAAATTTTGAAAGATCTCTTCAAAGTGTCTTTAATATATTTCAACAGTTTCGATATTGGATCAATCATAATTCAACTTAACGTAGTGATACAATATTTTATAATAAGATCTCTTATATCTGATAATGAAATTTGTGTCACAATAATCTCTTGCTAATGAAATAAATTATATAATACAATTACATAATCTCGTCGAAAATAAGATCTCACGTCGATATGTCGATGTCGACCGAAAATATCGCGCATTACGCTTGCAGTATTTGGCAATCTGACCGCTTCATTTTGAAACACCATTCGAATGATTCATCCTCGCTCCCGACGAGAGAACGAATTTAGAAATTAAATTTCGTCGGATCCGACTTTGAATACCAAGCGTCTTGTACGGGAGCCAAACTAGCTCGTCCGCCGTCTCCGTTCATTCTCCCCAATTTTAGCCTCCTTGTAGTTTTCGGCTCTTTCAACATCTTTGTTGCGCGGAAAAGAACGCGACGATTGAGATAAAGGCAGCAAAGCGTTGGAAAAAAAAAAAAAAGTATCTTCCCTCCGCCGAATCTATCAGACGGCAATATAACCGACCGGACGTTCTGTCACGACGAGATATAAGGGGCTGCTCCCTCTCTCTCTCTCTCCCTCGAGACTTGGCACCTTCTCTCCCCGAGAAACATTCGTTTCCATCTCTCTTCCCCTCCCGTACTTTCTATCTATCGGTCCATTCCAGGGAAACACTATTGTTTTTCCTTTGGCGAAAAATCGTCGTTGAAAATCGCAGGACTACGCGATGGGGCGCAGAGAAGGAGACGGAATAGGGAGAGAATAGTGGAAACCTGATTTTCCACGGGGAACCTTGATCCTTTACTCTCGAGTGGATGATCCGTGCCATTTCGTTTCGTACGGGATCGTCGGGATATCCCGAAGGATTATCCCGTGGATCCCGGACTCGTTCCTCGACGCTGGACCGAACGTAGAGAAATTGGTCGGATTGATGGCCGGCTATTGAGGTCGATCGTGGTATTGTTCGCCAAGTGTCGAGGTTGCTCGATGGTAACAGCTTTTATTTCGCGTTTCCTCTTATCTACAATATATCTCGACGTCGATTAAATTGTCGCGATGAGTGCCAGACGCCGAAAGAATAAAGAAAGATTCGACCATTGTCTTTCTCACACACACACACACACACACACACAGCTGTTTGATATATTGCTTTATCTCGCACACAACGAGCTACCTAATTGTTGCGCGACCAGATTACACAATATTGTTTCTTTCTATTAAAATATTCTTTCAAAATTAAAAAATGTTTGCGTTATTAAATAATAATAAAATAATATGTTTTTTTTCTAACGCAGTTTAAAGATTAAAAAAAAATATATATATATATATATATATATATTTTTTTTTTTAATATATGTGTAAATTTTCGATGTATTTTAAATAAATAAAATCATTTGCAATAAATTTCGCGATTAGATCAGCATATTTTTTTATAATTGTACGACGTAATAATTTTAAAAGATGCAGCAAGTTTCGCTAAAAACACTTGTTCATAGTTTCGATATGTTTTTAAATATTACTTAACCGTTTCCCGTTTGAAATAAAGATTTTAATTTACGAGAAATATGGGTTAATCTGATATCACGAATATCAATCGCAGTCTTTAACCGTTTGACGTGGCCTTTTTCGACTCTGACACCCTCGTATGGATGCGCCCCGTAATTTTGCGGTGAAATGCGAGTGACTAACGTTAACGCGCGATTAACAGCCTGATAGAGAGACTGAAACGCTATATCAGAACGGGTCTTGAGTGTACGAACGTACGTATATATATATATACTCGACATACCGGTAATTCGCTTAACTGATAATAGCCCTTGCCTTTGTAAGGGCAGCGAGCGCTTTGTAGAGCCGATTTGCGTTATATATCGATTCGCGGGTTGAAAAGCTCCGCTTGGCGTTCGCCGCTCATTAGATTTGGCTCTTGGCTTTTACCTGTTCGACTGTCTCTCCCGAAGGCCAGTTAGCTGTCTCTGACTTGCAAGCGCGAGATTGCTCCAATTAAGATCACAGAACACGTCAAAGTGATCGAAGCTACACAAGCGACATATTATTCGAATAATCTATTAAATTATCTCCGCAGTGGGAATTGTTCGTAAAAAGGGAATCGCAATTCGAAGAGGGAAAAGTTACAGACGAGTGGAGAATATTAATGAGAGAAATAGAAAAAAAAAAATAATAACGTTTATTAAGCGTAGATGAAATTTAACAAGCCTTAGAACCTATGTTCCAGAATTTATACAATGTGAATGATATTGAGTCGTGAGACGAAAATTCCTCTTTCCGCAATATTTAAGCAGGCGTTTCGGATTATAACCGATAATAGCTCCTCAGCTCGCGCATTATTGATGAACGATATTAGACGGCGAATCTTATTACGTATGCAAGTCTTCATGGCAGTCATTAAGTTACGCCTAGTTCCTACGCTGCTAATAACCCGGCACAAAGCCGTGAGAGCGCCCATTGACACGGTAACAAAATTACAACGAAAACGCTGATGGCATTTAGCCGGGCAGAGGCGAAGCTTTCACAGGCGCCGTTCGCAGTAATTAATGGCGCGCGAGGTATCAAATTGCTGACTAGCGTACGAATATAATAAACGATATTTAATGATATTTCAACGAGGTTGGCTGTTGATGCAATATATATATATATATATATATATATATATATATATAGTAGCAGCCAATCTCGTTGAAATATCATTAAATATCCTCTATTATATACATATCTTAGTCAGCAATATAATTTTCGTAAATATCGCTTCACAGTCGAATAACTCAGATGGAATAATCTTTCCTTCCCCGCTTAGCTATTTATACTATTTACGCTTGGTTAAACGTTCAAGAGCTGCCACGTGGATTTGCTTATTCGGCTCAATCATTATCTTACGCCCTAATGTTCTATCCGTCTTTTAATAAAGCTCTCCGTTTCAAATGCACGTAATCGAAACTATAAAGCAAGTGGCACGGCAATCAGGCTATGTGAAATATACCTGGGGTAAGTTATGATCTAGAATCTTTGATGCTCTAATTGACATTAAAGTGGAAATGTAATTAGAGGCTCCTTTCTCAAGCGATTCCCCGATAGGTCAAATAATCCGCGCGCTTCCTTTCATAATCTGTCGATCGATTAAGAGTAAACGACGGGGTTATTTCCATCTGAATGGCGTGTTAATTGAAAGGTAATAACGATTCGACGAAATACAAAATAACTTGAGAACCTTCTTCTAACGATAGACATTAATAATGCCAAGTGTGGGAAAATACAAAACGCTTGTAATATATAATACTGCTCTAATCTAATTTCATATATTTCAATCGTTTTGAAGGTCTGATAAAATATATCGTGCGCTGTAAGAATAACTGAAAATGATTACGTTGTATTCGATAATCGATCCTTCAAGAAGACAGAAATTTATTATTCACTAGCAACGTATTATTTTAAGGACGTTATTTTCATGCTTCTCGACATGTAGTTATTGAAACGAATCGATAAATTGATTCGTTTCTAGAACGAAATGTCACGCGATATACATTTTTACTATCTGCTATTTTGAAATATTATTGGACCGGGATCAATTTTTCAATGTTAAACCTCCCTTAAAAGGACGTACGCTTTCGCCAACACTATGTACGGCTCCTTTAAGCATCGAGAGATAATTATCATTGAGTTAATGAGGACAGCTAATGAAGACGCCAGGCACTATATTTGGCAATTAGTATCGCGACAGGAAAGATGCACTCCGTGTGCATCAGGACAAAGACAAAGAGGTTCCATTTGAGAGAGCAGGCTCCTCGCTTGTGCATAGATCGGATCGTAATGGATGGCAATTACCGCTGAGTGCGGACGGTAACACTTGACAATAATCGCGCCACCATTTTCATCGAACGACAGAAACGAGGAAAAAGTGACGTGAGCCGCAAAATTTAAATTTTGAAGAATTCTGTCAAAAGTTTGTGGAAAAATCATTCGGATTGCGAGAATATCACACTCGTGATCGTCGAGTTTGGATTAAAAAAACAACGCTAAATATACGCGCGCAATTTATTTACTCAATTTCTTATACATACACTCTCAGAAAGGATTTCTAATAACGAGACAAAAAATATTCTTGACATATTCAATCGTATCGCAACCTTACGCGGTATAAAAATAAAAGAATTTTAAAATTAAATCAATAATTCCTTTCCTTCTCTCTCGAATTAAATCAAGATCGTCTTACTATCTTGAGACAAGAGTAACATATACAGATCTAAGCTTATATATTCTTGCATTTGGAATAACTTGATGTTGGATCGCTACAAATTTCCATCTTCATCTTTGTGAGAAAATTAACGGGATAGCACCGAGAGCATTTTATTCTAGATTTAAGAATTTTTCATTTAAAATTAAAATATTCCTTTCTCGATAATAAATATGATTGTCGCTATATCGATCCTATTTTATGATAAATTGAAGAGTAATAGATATAATAATAAATTCAAAAGTAATTTTGCCGCGACAATAATCGCCAATCTCTAGCTGTAGATGAATGGGAGTCTGGCGACACATTTAAATCGAAATCGTTTTACACGGATTTATCTGCAGCAAGTTGCTTATTTTTTTAGCGACGCGTCGCTCGTAGATTAATATCGTTATTGACTGTGTTACGTCGTGAGAAACGTCGACAGATTAAATTTTGAAATTATTATAAATTACTTCGAGGCAGTCGCGTGGGTCACCGATCCAATGTCGACGGTTATTTACGTCATAAAATATAGCGAGCAGATATTAATTTATCTCCGAAAGTAGTTTCCATTAATTTAAAGCAGCAAGCGCGGTCGTGTCGGCATTAACTTGTATACGCGATTCCTCTCTCGATTTTCCCTCCAATTCTTTTTCTCTCGTGCATAAATTATATTATATATTTCACAAATTCTTGAAAAAGTATAAAAATTTGATATCGCATATCTTGTAGAGAGAGAGAGAGAGAGAGAGAGTGCAAAAGTTTGAATCATATTTTATCCAGAAATTTATTTTGTATTAAATTTTAAAATTTGACCAACTCAGTCATAGCATTCAAGTAGAAATATGATTTGACACAATACCAGTGAGAATATGTCAAGAAACTAAAGCAGAATAAATTTTTATTTCATTACAACTCTGTTAATTGGGCGACTAATTACTATTAAATCTGTAAGTCGATTTGAGTACAAAACTATCGTGTCTTGTTTGTTTTATAAAATTCCTCTCTTCTATAACGTCAATTAAAATCTTTAGTTTATTTCGCCGGAAACTTTTTACAATTTTTCTGCACCGTAATAAAACCTTTTGCGTAAACAATAAAGAATAAATGAAATATCCATGTCAATCATTTTGGTTAAATAACGCGCAAAATTTCTCTCTGTCTCGGGTAGTCATCGTAATTAAATATAGAATGTGAAAATTTATATCGCACAAACATGAAATATGTTTGTAAGGAGTTTCGTGAACTGTCAGCTTTACAATTAGCTTTAAAAATAAAATACCCATTTTATTTTTTCAACAAATTCTGATGAAGAAGACTAATTGTAAAGCTGACAGTTATTTAAATATCTCTTTTCTTTTTTCTTTTGCCAGACATTCGCTTAATCCGCGTGGATTCTTAACCGAGACGAAGATACGTCACGCGGCCACGTCATAATATAAATCCGCGATTTTCTCTCCTCTCCGCTTGGTTCGTCCATCATCCAAATTGAGTAATAAACCCTGACCTGTCGGAGCTTTAAGACACTTTAAAAGTTAATCTTGCTGGGCGTAACGCGGGGTCCAAAGATGCGGGTCCTTGCCCAATGTTTCTCCCCCCCCGGCCTAGTCACTCGCTTCCCTTACCGAGTTTCCATCCTCGCCCTTTTCCAGAACGACGCATATCTTCGCTCAAGCAGAGTTTTCGCGCGATGTGGGAAAATTTCCACTAGTCTTCCACCGAATATATCAATTCTCCCTACCCAGTAAACGCACGAGTTACGATGTTTTCGCAGAATTACATCGTCGCGTCGTATTGTCGCTCTAAATGAAGACGGCAGGTTTTAATTAAAAAGCATCAATCACCGTTGGACCTATCTCGATAATTCGTCGCATAAATTTTTACCTCTGTATCGGGAAATTAATTCTCATGGCGTGTCAAATTTCTCTCTTAATCTGAAATGTTATCGTGCATGGTCTTGAAGCAACCACGGAGACGGTGCTCCGTGCACGATGAACATCAAGCTACCGCTTTAACACGCGTGCCACACGGCTCACAAAGCTTAGCTATATTGTGTTAAAACTACCTGTCGTCCTTGACGTGTAATTATCGAGATACTCTAAAGACCTGCTAAAGTCTTTTAGGCTAGACGACTATTGATCGACTTTATAGTTGAAAATTTTTTCAAAAATTTAAATAATTTTAATCTTGTCAAAAAAAATTGTTAATCTTTTGCAAATTATTGATTTATAAGATATTTACATATATTAATTAAAAATAAGATAAATTAAAGATAGCAAAAAAATTGTCATTACAAATAGACATATTTCGCGGAATCGAAAAGGCAAAAATAAAGAAAATTTAACAAACGATCTTTCTGAAATTTTGAGAAATGAATCTAAAAATGATCGGTGTACGCTCTCTTCTCATTAACATTCGCGCCGGTGCGGTGTTTCGATCTAACGCGCCCTGATAAAGTCGCACGTCGGTTCTGGCCACCGCTAGATTAATCATCAAGGCGAATCGGGAAACCGCAAATGTAAATTTCACAGCCGGTTTCGCAACGCGAGCAAGAGGTGGTCCAGGGAACGATTACGCGCCCGCGTCCGGAGGATACGTTCCCAAAGCGGAAAGGCAATGACGTAAAACGATTCGCCCGACTGCTGTCGCCGACAGACGACGTACCCTTTCCTGTTTCTGGAAGCGGGAACTTCTGCCACGTATCTGGGTCGGTTAGGATTAAGTCGCGGCATCTGCTAAGCAGTCGCGCAACGATCTCAGCCTACGGAAGCGGAAAGATGACGAGTTGGAACAGTCTCGCAGAATTGTGGGGGAGGACGGAGAGCGGGCGAGATAGAACGGGGGTGAACGAGTGTAATTCCTAATGGATGGAGCGTTAGGCGACGATGAATGTTAATATCTCAGCCCGGGGACGGAGTGGCAAAGTTTTCAATTAACGTGAGAGAACCGGGGATTAGCGGAGAGATGGAGCGGATACAGAGACAGAGAGATAGAGATAGAGAGAGGGAGAGGGAATCGGTCCGGACGAATCGTCCTTTGTAGAATTACAAACTGTGGATCGGCGAGCGTCTGGCGTATTATTCAGGTCCAGATGGTCCCCGCTTAATCAATCGTTGAATGAATGAGTGACACGAAAAAATTATTAATATAAATAGAATAATTATTATTATTTATATATTTAAATATTCTTAGCATCAAGTATGATTAAACGCGACTAATAAATTCTCAATCGTTTCCGAAAATGTAACGCGATTAATATTCAACGGTCTCTCAGGCAGACGAGAGATTTGGAATTAAATAAAGATATTTAATCCCGAATGAATTAAATGCGAGAGTGCAGTTTTTGCGTCTTGGTTCACGGTATCTCGTTCAATTAACGTGTTTATTTGAAAGGATACGATTCGAACGTAAAGTACGAGATCGCGAAGGGTTCGACAATTTTGGAAACAATGTCGGGAGCGCGGAGTGTGCGAAGCGAACGCGGTGCGCGAGTTACGTTCCAGGACGCTGGAATCCGAGAGTCCAATGATGAGTTACCTTCGAGTGGCCGAGTATCACGAGAACCTTGCGGAGGAACATACCATACGACAGCATAGGCAGTAGTGGCGCTCAACGTGCGCGTGTATTATCAATAGAAATGGGAGGCGCGCGAACGTTTCTCTAACAAAACTTAAGCTATCCTCGGTATCTGATATTACCGAAATGCCCGGGAAACGAGTTGCCGGAGAAAAAGATTCCGCGGGCGTGCGAGCGACGGAATTTTCCTAACAATATTCGCGACGAACAACTCTTCGGGAAGTCGGACGGTCGATTTCGCATAAGCGCAGTAAGGATGTGGATAAAGTTGGGGATTACTTGGAAACTTCTCGCTTGGGTGCACGATACTCGCTAGAAAATTTGCAGCTTGGGCACTAATTTGCGTCGATCTCGGGATGTAATTACGAAAGCTGCGCGAGCGTCGCAAATGTCGTTGAAGCGAGTACCTTATATTTCCGGATAACGGGTTGTCGTTGTAACCAAAGTCGTCGATCGACATAAATTTTCGTACAGTAAACTTGGAGATTCATCGATTTGAAATATCATCCGAGGAAATGCCTGATATTAACTTGTTGACGCATTATCGTATTTAATTATTCGTCATGATTTACACGCGCACTCGAGAAAGGTATGCAAACGTAATTCGCAATGCCCGTAGAATATTATCGAGAAATGCGTCAGAGAAATTCCGCGCCGCGAATATTTCGGAGATTAATGTGGAGCTGGTGAGGAACTGGCGAGGACTCTTGAAAGATGAAACGTCGGGTATTGTGGGCCGCTTCAGAACTCCGACAAGAGTTCCTGGCGTGCATGTAGCAATCGGATTGGATTACGCGTCCGGACGCGCTTCGGATATACATCCGGGAATGGTACGAGGATACTGTGACGGAGTTTGAAGGACTTCGAGGGCGATGGATGATATTTAGGGACTCGATGTGGACGGGGCTGCACACTGGTTCGCATATATCCTCATGGAATGCACGTAACGATATTACGTCGAGGCGAACCTCGGGGAGGTCATAGCACCGGCATTTAGAGTACCAATTAGGCAACAGTGGCGAGCATTTGCGAGAAACTGTGAACCAGGCAACACAAAAATGTCTAATTGCTTTTTAAACGAACATGTCACAATTGTCATCGGTTTCAAATTAAATATCAAGATTTCCACGATATCCTTCTTTTTTATTGACTTTCTAAGAAATTTCAAATTCATTTTTACGTATACATGTACAGTTGGGAAAGTTGGAAAAGTTCCGGACTACCTGTCTTTCTCGAAAATACGCATCGGACAAAAAAACATTTGGAACAAGAGTTGTTTCAAAGGTTTCGAAGGGGCCATAAGGTGATATGATTGATTTGATGTTGAAGAGTTTTATTTGAAGATCGCATAAAAGTCACATGTAATTTTTTAAACGTAATAGCCCATCCGGAGAGCTTTCCAAAACGCTACGATAAAGTATTTTTTCATTAAATACTTTTTGAGTTATTTTATATCTTATTCTGAGATATTTTGATAAAAAAAAAATAAAATATCTCGTAAAATATATTTAGTTTTCAATAATCTTACCGTAATACTTTTATGTACAGAATAATGAGACAAATCCAATTATTGTAGTATAAAAAAATAATTGTTTTTAAGAAAAAGTATGTAATTATTTACAATGTATTTTTTAAAACAATTATTTCTTTTTTTTTTTTTAGAAAATTTTAATTTTCACAGAAAAACAGATAGTCCGGGACTTTTCAAGCACACTGTATATTTTTCACTCAAAATCTTACGCTCTTTATTAACCATCTTCGTATCATCTTATCCCATTTGATTCTAATATTAGTAATATTAGAGCTTATCGGCAGGGTGTATTTGCGGGTTTATAAACTTTTTAAAGATAGGAGAGAAAAGCATCGGTAGAGAGAAGCGTTGACGTTTATTAAGACGAAGAATTTTGCCCGCCAGAATTTTGTACGCGCGCACAAGGATTTGTTCCTCAGCTGGGAAAATAACTCCGCTCCAGCCACCACCTTCCTCATTCTCGTCGTCCCGAACAGATTAACGGCGCAAGGATATTCCACGCCCGGAATGTTCATATCGCCGTTTCGAGTCCGCGGTGTCCTACCTCCCCGGTGGGAGAGAGAATTCTGAATATCAACTGACAGGAAATAAACTGCGGAGGACGCAAAAGAGAGCTGAAAGGCGGATGAAAGGCGGGTGCCTTGAAGTTTATTAAAATTAAGGACTTCATTCGTAATAATTCCGGCGCAGCCTACCGCGTCGTATCCTCCCGGTACTTTCGCATCCGGTTATAAGAAGGTCCGCGGAGGCGAAGGTCGTCGGAGAATGAGGGAGAGGAAAAGATTATATTGTACATTTTCCTCGTACGGTTTTATTTAATTATTGCACCAAGACCGAGATTATATATTAAAATGAAAATATGACGGCAAAAGCGCGATGTTACTATCAAGCAAGAAATTTCTTATTTAAATAAATAAGTATTTATTAAAAAATAAAAATTAGTACGAATGAAAGTGCGATGAATTTAACGCTTGCATAATTCGCTGTCATCTTTGATATGACGAAAGAACTAAGAGATGATGTCCGCAGTTTTTCTTTTCCTTTACGACGTGGCGAACATGATATTAATGATGCGAATAATCGGCATTAGCATTTCTTTTCGAAGGAACGGCTTTCAAAATCGAAGGCGTTTCGCTGCCGAGTTTACGACCATTAATAATACTTGGAAGTTTCGCGAAGGAGTTGTATGGTTTCCTATAAAGCCGTTGATATTTATTAGAATTTAGTGGATGGCCGATGTTGCTACCATTTTCGGATGTTGGCTCGACTCGCGTTAACCCGCAAGGAGAGTTCTTACAATCTCTGGCCCCTGGCCATTTTCGCATAATTGTAATCTACGACGACCGTAGTTCTTGCGGGAGTTACAGCGTCGTAGAGAGAGAGAGAGCAAGATAGAAATACTTTATCCATATGTTTAAACGCGAAAGCGTGAAGGATAGCAAAGTGTCTTTTTCAAATTGCTCCATATAATAAATAATTGCAGTATCGCGTGAATCGATATATTTTTAAAATTTTATCTTTACAATTATTTGTAACTATGACAACAATCGTCTAGCTGTTACTTAAATTTCTTTCGCGAGAAAAAAATTCGACGAAGCGGGAAAGCGGATCGTATTGCTCAATATTAAACCGTTTGCGATAATAGCTTGAAATGATTTGCATATTAAAAGTGATGTACGTTATTTTAAGAGCGAGACTATATTTCAGAGACCAGACTATATTTCATATGCTAACGGGACAGAAAATTCTTTTTTTTTTTTTTATTCGATTGAATATCGGAACGTTGGCGGACGACTCGATTGTTAAATGAGTAAGAGATTATTAATCGGTAGAGTTTCAACGTCATCAAAGTATCCGCCGTATATATGAATGGCTTATATAAAGGATTATATAGAACGTATATTTAAAGCGCTTTGTCGTTGAGATATTAATCGCTTTACTGGCGGAATTTTTAATTGGTTTTTCTTCAGTACTCAGGTCAGCGTACATTTTCATGAAATGTATTGTACATTAAACTTGAAAAATGTTGATAAAAAAACAACTTGTACATCACATACATTATTAATTATTTATAATAAGTCAATTTTTAATTTAACGCCAAATTCTTAAGAGATGAAATTACTTGATGAAAATTGACAGATGCTTCAATTTTCTTTCCTAAACTTTGGCGCACATTTTAATCTTGAGTTTTTCTTTCGAAAAAGATCCGGATAACTTTTTTTAAGATACAACCACGACTTTCCACGAGCCTTTTGGCTTTCTCTTTTGCATTAAAGGAAGTTATTTAATGTTGCGTACTTTCTTATTGAAAATTAGATTAAAATTCAACAAAAATTAAGTTTAAATATACATAATTCATCATATTATTCCCTCAAAATAAATACAAGAACTAATCGATTAAGATTGAGCAGTCGATATTTAAGCATTGACAAAGGCAGAGTAAAAGTAAAGTTTAAGATATTATGACGCTATTAAGTATCCCAGATTCGAGGCTGGGACGATAATGCTCGGCGAGGATGCGCATCTCGGGCTAAGACCAAAGTTCGAACGGCCTTTAATTAACTCACCCTCCCAGTCTTACCTCCCCCTAGCCGCTAACCTAACCGGTAATCCACTTTCCCGAGTCTCGGATCTCGCGCGACGGGACCCTCTAATGCGCTTTTTATTGCTCGACGGCGCGAAATTTCGTGGCGAAATTATAAATTAAATTCTCGGGGTTCTCGGGCCCCTCGGAACTTGCCACTTAGACTCTTTTCCGGGACGGCGTCGGGTGCACATGCACCCACGGCGCCGGCGGTCGTTTCAATTAGGCGCTATAATCATCCTCGCAGTTCTCTTAACAGAGATACGTGCGTGTATATAAATACATATGTACATATACTAATAATATGCAACGGTTGTGTAATGTATATTTAACTGATGTTAAAGTAACTCTATATCACTCTGTGTCTCTCGTCACGATAATTATCAAAAGACTGCAAACGTGGAAAAACAGTAATTTTCACTGATAGTCGAAGAACAGCTGATCGCATTAACATGCTCATCGCGCATGATATAGCGAATGTACAATATGTATGTTAATCTCAAGTGAAATTTATTTTAATATAATAATTGCATTTAAATGTTATTAAAAAAACTCTTATATATATAAAATATATATTATAGGTATCTATATATTATAGAGATAAATATATTATAGCATCATTTTAAAATAATTGAGTATTCCTTTGTTTGAAAGTACAGTAAATTCTGTCAGACGTAATAATACATATTACATTTTCCACAACACTTTTCAGTATTTCCTCGCCGACTTGAGAGATATCCTTTTGAAGTTGGAGAAAATACTTTTGTGAATTTCTTGTAAACCCGCGAACTAGCCACGACTGAAAAAGTTAGCGCTCTGGATCTAAACTTGTATCCGCGACATAAAACGTCAAAGAATCGACTTGCTTATCGGTTACAATTTAAAAATGTAAATTAAGAATTTCTCTCATTCAGACTTATTTGTTCGAATATATCATTTTCTTCATATTGCATATCGTATAATAACTTTAAGATAAAACACCACTTGTTTCTATTAATATTATTCCTCATTATTTTCGCATCTAATGGATTGATTTAGTAAAAACGTTACATCTATATCGCGATATATTAATTTCCTCTTCTGTTCTCTCGTCTATTATCTTAGATTTATTTCTTAATATTCCATGTATTTTCAGAAATATATTTTATATGATTAGAGTGAGAGAGAGAGAGAGAAAGAAATGGGTAAATAAATAATAGTAAACACGCCCGTCTGTCTATTTATTGGACAGACATGGACGGGATCCTTATTTAGACGCTCGTCCAAGTGCTCGCCATTTTCGAGAGCTGCAAGTGTTTCGTCTCCTCTCGAAACTTCCTCCGCGCAAACCCGGCCAAAGTTCGAGATCCGAAGATGAAAGTTCAGGCGACGGGAAATTGGGTCGGGCCGCTGACGTAATGAAGGGACACGGGGAGTCCCGTAGGCGGCTCGCGCGCTACTGTAAGAGTGGTTTGGCGAAGTAGCGACCAAAGTTTGACCCTTTTCGAATAGATTAAAGTTGCCGTTTCCGGCGACGACACGAACCGCCCTGGAGCCGTTACAACGCCCGCGCTCTCACGGAGTAACCGAGCAGATTAAGAGGTGAGATAACAGCCCCCGCATTCGAGGGCGAAGATTGTTGCGCAAGGTGAATTCTCCTATGTACTTTCGCGCGGCCGATACTTGCGCGTTCTGTGTGCAAATGGCACATGTTAACGCGAACAACGACACGATGTTCGCAAATTTATACGCGCACACTTTACGCCCGATTCCCATTTCGAGCTTGATTAAATCTGTTTGCCGGTCTAACTGGGCTACCTTTAATAAGGAAACGCGAAGGAAAGCCATATAGAAATTAATCGACGTGGATAACGTCGTGTCTTATCTACCGGTGTAATGAGATATAAGTTCGCGTACAAAAGTTGAAAAATTTTACTTGCTTCTATAAAATTTCTGACAGCAAGTTAATTAACTTTGTTAATCGATCACATTCGTAGAACACATTAATCAAATTCATGTTTATCTCAAACAAAAGTCGAGAATTTCATCTCTCGATTACTACTAGTCTCGTAAACGCGAAGAATAAACAGCTCGAACGTTTTCCTATCTTTCACGTCGCAGTCAGTGGCCGTAGCAGTCGATCGTTAAACGGCTGTTTCACTTGAAAGATCCGCCAAGTTTCACGCCATAACGCCGAGATGTTTCGTATAATAATGCGGTAAGAAAACGGTCACCCACAACGCCGAGATATCGCCGCGTGCATGAGCCTATTTTTACGGCGCATCCGAGCGAATCTTTGCTCTCTTCATCGCAAACCCGTTCCCCGTTTTACATCGATATCGTCTTTCCTTCGCGCGCTCTTTTCGTCTCTCGGCAAAGGACGCGCGGATTTGCCGGCAGATTGGATACGCTGGTTTATATTGTACGTTATTTTCCTCGTGTCGCCGCAAAGGCTGACAGAGTCTGTACGCGCGAGGAACGAGCAAGAATACATAGGCGATAACAACGTTCCTTTCCAAGTGACGTAGAATGGATTTACCCATCCTTTCCTCCCCCCTATCTCTCTCTCTCTCTCTCTCTCTCTCTCTCTCTCTCTCTCTCCACCCGATTTTCTCCTCGTTACGCGACTCTTCTATCTCCTCTATCCTCTATTGTGCGCTCCCAGGACCCTCTATTTATTTCTCGACACATGCCTCGGTCCCTTCCATGTCTCGCACAAAGGGTAACGTCGTGGCGAATTCGAGAAGCATCGAGAGATGGTTTTACGCGAGTAGGTGGCTTGTCCTCGTGCGCGCGCGACACGTTGGCGTATAGGATCGGATCAGGTGGATGCTGGTAAGATCGCCCTCGGTGGATCGACGATGTAAATTCCTTCCCGTAACGCCGAGTGCATTTGCCGGGAACGCCGAAGGATCTCCGAGAAGCTTGATCCTTGAAATACGTTTCATTGTGATGAAATTGTAGCGGACCTTTATAACGCGACACGCGCAGTTTCTTTTATATCGCAAAATTCCATTTATATTTACTCTACGAAGACGAGAATACTCGCCTTCTTGCTTAAATCTTTCGAGTTATTTCTCTGAAAAGTAACATATCGTTTGAAAATAATGGAATTAGGATATATAGTCAATTATAATGGAGAATTTGCAACGATCTAACAAAAAGAATAAGAATCAAGTACACGAATCTTTAGCAATGAACAATTTCCATAAATTTAAAAAACGTGATCGATAATTTTAGCATATAATAAAATTAAAGGTAAATCATCTCTCGATCCTTTACGTTTTGTGTAAACAAAAGTATCGGGGATAGCTGTTGGCGACGTAATATCCATGACGACGAGGGACACAAACTTTTATCTCTCAAAGTAGGACAAATCTCTTTCATGTTGTAATATTCGGAATTTAATATGACGAAGATGTTGCGGGAGCAATAAAAGTTTAAAATCTCTGTCATGTTACATTTCTAAAACGTAATTTAGACTATGAATTTTCCTCTTCGCGAATCGCGTCATCAACATAGTCGTCGTCGTCGTCGTCGTCGTCGTCGTCGTCGTCGCATGTCGGCGCTAGCGAAGAGAGTACCGGTGAAAATAAAAAAGGTAAAAAGAAACAAGACGCGGGAAAGGGTCCGACCGGCAAGGGGAAGGACGGCAGTCAATATTTGCATGCCGCGGGACGGCCGGAAGTGCACTTGAGCGACGAAGAGACAAGAAGCTTGTCGGCCCGGCCGACCGCACTCTCTTCGCCTCGGACACCCCCGGCTTTGCGAGAGCGCAGAGTCGAGAGTCCCCGGGCCTTTGAGGACCCTTCTCGCCGAAGCCGCAGAGTTGCATCTCGCAAGATTCCGCGCGAGCCGACAACCCAGCCTCTATCCCGCATCGTATCTTCCATCCTGAGAATGATTTTCCGATGACGGCGTACCACGCGGATCATTAGTCCCTCGCGAGACATTCGAAAGAGCTATCTCAACTATCTGTATAATTACCCATGGCCATTTTTTTCATCGCCTTTATCTCAGAATTCTCCCGTCTCGAGATAACGCGTGTACGCGTTATTGAAAAAAAATCCCAACATTCTTGCATTTAATTATTGATCGCGCTTAGAAGAACGATTGATTTAATAAGATGAAGATTATTAAGATACATTATGTATTACGAACAGAAATGCAGGTGATGCGAAAGTTTTTCCGATGTCTGTATCGCGCGCTTCTTATCAGCGTTCTTACGTTTCTTATCAGAGGATAATCGCCCGCTCGCACGAAATTTTTCAGGCTCTTTATCACGAATCCGTGTACAAATCGTTACCTCGCGAATCGAAGGCGTCAAACTCGTCGTCGCCAGATTAGAAAATGGAGGGAAGACGTGCGTTTCTTATTCCTCGTTATCGCGCGAATTCGTAAATTTGTCGCGGCTGTAAAATTATGCGCGTCTCGCTCGTGAAGGATATTTTTTTCCATCCGCGCTCTCTCGTTGACTCGAGCTCGGTGGATACGGGCGAAAGAATGAATTTTTAACGCCGCCCTTTTGCACGAGATGTGACGGGACCGTGTGCACCGAATGGGGATAAAATTGGTTCTAAACTTTTGGCTAAGAACTCGCGCCGTCCCCGGGGATAAGCATTTATCATTCATACCGTGCGCGTTATCGATCCGATAGAAATACGCTCTTTGTATCTTTCATGGTATTCAACGGACTGTTTCTCTTTGCAAATTAGCATTTGAGAGGAAAACGATGAGCGAAAGGAGATGGTACAAGTTTTCCTTATCTTATTGTTTCGTAAACGTTTGTTTATTTGAGATTATTATATAAAAATTTTCGAAAAATAGATTATATCCTTTCGTAAAACTGTACGCTTTAAATATACTCTCGCAAAATAATAGAATAAATCACCGATGAGAAATTACGCATGAAAATTGCGCAGTTTCATCGTCGCGTGGACCATAATTTCAAGCGGGACCGAAAAGTTTCTCGTTGACGAGTCTGAGCGTTGTTGGTCATATAATTCGCGGGGTACACATTTTGGCGCGGGTTTGGGTATTTCTCCAACGACAACGACGGGACAATTCTAAAAGTACAATCGCGACGACTGCCTGCGTATGTGTGTATGCGCGTGCATCGCCGATGGCGAACTTTCCGCAATCCCGTCGCCGCTCCCAGCGGAGTAAACGCGAAACGTCATGCGGCAGAGAAACACTCGCGAGAGACGAACGAGAGGAACGGAAATGCACTGGCGGAGTCATCGGGAATTGTAACTACTTGTTCCATGCAAATTCGATTTGCATGTTCGATTCGCGAGAGCGGGGGGTGCGCGCTTGGCGACGATCGGCTCGAAGACGACGATCGTCGCCAAGCGCGACGAGTTTATGCGAATAATATCGCGGAGAGTTATACGCGATACGAATAGACACACAGATGTATACACAAGTAGACCGGAATTGTGATTAAGAGAAATCATTTCAGCGTTATCTGTACTTTCGTGGAATCTCGTTTCCAACTAAACATTGAACTACGGTTTAAAAATACGATAAGCGATTACACAAGTTCTCACATGTTTAAATATTACAGCAATAATTGCATTAAAATCGAAATTTTATTATGTCACCATTCCAATAACATTCCAGACATTCAAAATTGATAAAATTATATGAACAAAAAGATTGTAGAATAAAATCTATTCAAAATTGAGTGAATTATATGAATAAAAAGCTAATTCAACGATAAGCGGTATGAAGATTTATCACGCGAAATTGCAGTAATATTGTCGAAAAGGAGAGAAGGAGAAGGAGTATCCTTTGGGACGAAACAAAGGATATGGTAACGTTGCGTTGCGTATAATAGCTAATCTCACGAATCACGATGATCATTTTCCTCTATGATTCCGGTAATGCCGGATAATCTAGCGCGAGCCTCCGCATGTCGGAAAATGATTCGCCGTATGCGAGAAATTGCCGATTTTACTGCTTAAGTTTTAACGACAATTTTATGACGTCACAACCAGTTACTCCGTCACAAGTCAAACATTATTCACGCCGAGTTGGTATAAAGAGTCGACGTGCGTGAGAAGAGCGCCTAAAATCGAGTTTCCGCCAACACCTCGCGCGTATTTCACTCGTGCAAGTGATACGAGTCGCAGTTTCGATCGGCGAGATTTATGCATCACTGAGAAAATTCGATATTCCGATAATGGCGAGAGACACGCGCTCGTAATCGAACTTGGACACTCGTTAGGAGGCGTGAGATAAGAGAAGAAAATGGAAGAAAAATTTTTATTAACAAGGATTAATAATTATAATGCATGTAGATATTTCGATTGACGATATATCGATAAAAAAAATTTAATATAAGCAACTTTTTATTTTTTATTATATTGTCACCGAGAAATAAGAACTTATATGAAAATAAAAATGAGAGAATATATCCTGGCAATTTCCGTTTAAATCTAGAGAAAGACGTGCCATCGTCTATACATATATGTAATTAAAAAGGATGAAATAACAACTATTATAGCGATTAATACAATGCAGCTGAAAATTCCAAATTCGGAGAATCATATACATATTTTATATATAATTAGATTTAATTCTATAAAGAACTCGGGAAGATAAAATTTTAGTAATCAAGAAAGCTTGATATTTTTAAGATTCTAGTAGAAGATGTATATTTTGTACGTACGGTATAAACATCTTCGCGATGATGGATGAGGAAGGCGGAGGGACAGAGGGCGATATCAGTTATTTGTTCTATGCAAATACGCAGATAGGTTCGATTTAATGGAATGTCCGATCCAGACGGACGTACAGCCTTTCCATACACATGGATAATGTCCCCAGGGTACGGATTATCATGCAAGGGAATAGCAACTCCAGCAATTCAATTCGTTCGAATCAACGACGAGATTTACATACAACTAGTCATCTGGGAAATGGAAAAATCAATGAAATAGTGATAGATGTTTGTGTTTCTTTGCGATTTACATGTATTGTATAATATATATTTGGCATTTTTAAATTCCGCTATATTCGAGATAAATCCTTGATCGTATCGTTACCAGGCAACCGCGCAAGCGTGAGGACCGCACACAGATTCCCGGTCGATGCGGATGAGTCATTTGAAATTCACCGTGCGAGTCCGGCGAGTTCGCGTGATCCGCGAATAAAAATGGGGGCGGGGGGGGTGGAAACCCGATTTGGCGCCGGGGTTTAGATTTCGCGGGACGTAAAGACGCGGGGCTAAATCATTCAGACGAGAGTCCCGGGACGTCGCTGAATCTTACCCGAGATGCTGTGGGAGATCGTGCACGTGTGTTTCAAGGCTGTGCAGCGGGCAAAACGGAAACGTCTGGCAGCCATTGTAGTAAATTCTACGGCGGTGTCGTGAGGTCACGTTTCCTCGACGGAGATGCAGCATTCCTCGAAGGTCCCCGAGATTTTCGCGATTTTGGAATTCTTCCGGGAATTTCGCGGTGTTAACCTCTCCTCCTCCTCCTCCTCCTCCCCCTCCTCCCCTACCCGCTCGCCCTCTATTCCTGATTCCCGCCGACAGTCGACGACGCAGACGGGGATCAACCTGTGAAAAGATTACTACCCGGCTTTCGCTTTTCGTTGCTGATAGAGAAATACGCGACATGCATGTTTTCCTATTGATCAAACGACCAAAATTCTTCGCGTAAATATTTTTTTAATACAATATAAAAATCACGATGAGAATATAAATGTGAAATAACTCGTTCAATGATGGGGTGTGTATATAATAAATAGACGCGTGAGAGAACGCGATTTTCACGTGGATACATATTCGTCGCGCGTCTCACGTATAAAGATCTTACGTTGGTTCGCACGCTTACGAGAGTTGTGCGCTTATCGCGAATGTAGCCGCGACGAATTTCAAACAAACTGCATCCAAGCTCGCTGAACCTGTTTCCTGCCTCTCTCTCTTAACTCGAGTTGTTTTATACGCGCTTACGCGGAGTGCGCAGACGAGGAGGCTTCGCGACGGCTCTATAGACGCAGAGGCCGAGAGGAAAAGCGTCTCGTAAATCCCGGCATCTAAAATCGACGCGTCATTTCCATATAGATTCCGTCGTCGACGTGATCCCTCCGTTCCGAGCAGGCAAAGTCCCTCTGGGTTTCTTCCCCGCCATCGATCCCGCAATCGTTTGACAGCGAGAGCGCATCCCGCAGCTGCGCGTAAAAGCGCGACGAATATTCTTTTCCTCGCGATCACCCCGGCTGAAATCCTTTCTGCCGCGACGCGACGGATGAGAAAAAAAAAATCTACACGTCGCTATTACGTTGAATCAAGCGGGGAGCATATCTCGAGGTTTGTCGAAGACTCGCGAGAAGAAAATCATTGGCACGATTTTTCCCTTACACAAAACTATTTTTTTTTTTTTTTATTCTTGGAAAAAGAGACGCTCGTATCATTTCTATCCAGCTTCGTTCGAATCGTCAGTTTCTTTTATTGCGGGGAAAACAAAAAATCGCCGTCCGGTATCTCGCGACAAGAACGTAATAAACGACGGAGGAGATATTACGAATTACGATGGCGGCGGTGTTCTTCGACTGGATTCGGGCCGCGGGTCGAATTTTCGCGACGCGAACCGCAAATTTCGGGGATACGCGAATACACGGGCAATAACGGCGCTTTTCCGCGCGGCTGTAAATCCGCGAGGATTTATCGCGCCGCCGCGCAACCACACGATAAATGGGCGGCCGTTCGTCCGGGCGAGCTTTTTGACGAGCGGCTTGAACACCCTCTCCCTCTCCCCCTCCTTCTCCACCTCATCCCCCGTTGATGCCCACTTTGCTTTTTGTGTCGGTTCGAGCGACACACAGATAGAGACGGGATAAATGGCTCCGAGTGAGTACGATGGGGATTGTAACGGGACCCGGTCGAGTGGCTCGACGACAATGTTCTATAGGCGCGTTATAAATCCTCGGATATGTTCCAGGTAACGATTTAATGGCGTCTCGGGGATATAAAGAGATATGGAACGGGATTGAATGCCGCGGGTGCCATTTATGTTTTACGCGTCCATTAATTCTTCATTAATTCGCATTCTACTTTCGCAAAGTCTTTTGATGTTTCCATTAATTTACGCTTCGTTTCCGATAGTCTCCTTCACATTTCAGCTTTCTATTGAATAATTTTACTTTAACGATGAGTAAAATAATAGGGGCATTTTTGTTTTCATTGTTGATATTATTGATCGCTTGATCGAGTCAAATTACGATTTTTATACGATATATTATTTCGATTGTATAATATTCAATTCTTTAAATTCGAAATCATTTATCAACTTATCGACTACTTGCGATCCCTTAGAAGGATGCACGTTGCAGCGCACATAGATTCGTTCCTGCATATGGATTATCCTTCTCACGTTTCTACACGAAATATGTGCATTTATTATAAAATATCTGAGCGTTGCGGCGCGCGTGCATTCGTATCGACATTAGAAAGCATAAAACCCTCGCTGCGCGTCTGCGCGAAATATGTACATTTATATTTTCTTATCCACCACCAATGGTAATAGCAATATTTCGGATAAAAGAGTAATAGAAAAATTCGACGACCAATTTCTCCTTGTTACTTATCGCTGATTTATATGATTGTATATTTAAAATTATTGTTAGTTTATTAAATGGCAATCATGGATATAAATTATGTATTATCGATGAGAATATCGCAGAATGCT
Organism: Polyergus mexicanus; assembly: GCF_030449975.1. Classification (NCBI taxonomy): domain Eukaryota; kingdom Metazoa; phylum Arthropoda; class Insecta; order Hymenoptera; family Formicidae; genus Polyergus; species Polyergus mexicanus. The sequence goes on from NW_027223342.1 coordinate 731,252, forward strand.
CCGCAAACTAAATATATAAAAATATGTCTCGCGTCGCCGGAATGCCAGTCTAATTTCGCGCTGAAAATCGGTCACGAGATCGACGAGAAGGAATAATATCAATCAGCTGTGAATAACGGCCAATGGCGAATGCCGGGATCAATCCACTCGTCGAGTGAATTCAGAATCGAGTATCATTGTCAACTATGTATCTGTCACGGATAGAGCGCGCTTTGTGTAGGTAGTAGGTCTCCCTAATTAAGGCGCGCTCGCATAATTGCCTATCCACGCATACACATACACCCGTATAACCAACCGAGCCGGTCGGTTGTGCACTTGTCAGTTGAAAGCGTCGCCTCAGCAAACTCGAACAATATACGCAATCATATGCCACGAGCGTGCGAGGCTCCGTCCGGAATATGTTGCGATTACTAGCGTGATTGCACGCCTAAGTGATAGCGCTCTTTCCTAGAACATTACTTGTCCTTCGGCGCCAAAGTAGAGTTTGCGAAATCGCGTTGAAAGGGTTTAATCAGTTTTACGAGGCTGCGAGGAGTGGCATTTTCCCGCGAGTACTAATTTTTTTACTCACCTCTTTATACGATCCTTTATACCTATTACAATATTTAAATCATTTTTCAGTTAAACGCCTCTTCTCGATTTAGCTAGAGAAACTGCAATGATACATTGCGGTAAAAAAGAATTAGGTTGAGAAATTCATCGTGCGGCTGCGTGACAGCATTATCGATTACTCGTAGCATACCGTCTTTTTTTTTTTTTTTTTTCATTCAACACACATCTATATGTATATCGCGGACAAATAACGTCTTAATTAAAAGAGGTACTGTTTGCGATCGTTAGTACGGCCAAAGGGGCTCGCGAGAACGCACCGGGTATTCAACCGGGCATACACAAACAACAAGCACGAGGGCGAGCGAGCGCGATAATGTAAAAATTTTATAATCATAAATCACGGCCCCCGTAGCCGCGGCGTATTGAAAGTGCGATATTTTGCCCGCTCAAGTAAATGGCTCGGCGATAACAGATAAGCTCGTTCGTCTTAATTAAGGCCCGCGGCCTGTGTTTTGCCCGCGATAGATACGGAAAACAAATCGACATCCAAAACCCTGCACGATAGACCCGCTGTGTGGTCGTTTGGATTAACGTTGAGCTACCCACAATCTGTTACGTAGACGGTGTGCTCGTGAAATAGCGCATTTCCAGCGAATACATTATTAAATGACAAATATTTCGATGTGTTTTTGTTTTATGAAAAGTTCGATAAATTAAGACGTATATTAACAAATTAATCTTGGAATTTTATTAACTCGATTACATTCGAGAAGACTTTAAATTAGTAAAAACACGCCGGATAATTTTCTTGCATCTGACTATGATGCATATGAGATACCATCGTCTTTTTTATTTAACTTTTTCCATCTCGAAACGACATCATTAAGTGTTTATTCTTAGCAACGATTCAATCGGAGGAAGCTTACTAATTTTTTTTTACATATTTTCAAACGTGCTCCATAGTTTCTTTCGTTAAATACACGACAGTTAAATTTCATTTTAACCGCGAATACCTTAATTAAGCCCGGCTCGCAATTGGCTATTCGCGAGTGTACGATATATATCGACGGCGTTCCTGTGGTTGCATCCGAACAATATATCCATGGATGTGCGGGCCATTCCTCCAGGGTCAGTAAGTGCAACCAGCAGCTCGAAAACCCTATTCAATTACTCCGCTTGAGTACACCGGGTGCTCCCGGACACAGCGGTGGTGACGACACCCACCTGAACGCGCAGCACGAGATTTGTGGAGACTTAATTATATGCATCGTGTGGCGCGTAGTAGTCGCGATACATAGCAATTGATTCGAATAGCAGCTGATTAGCAGGGAAACGACATCAAGTTTCTAACAACATGGCTAATTTAATGATTAATCGCAATTACGATTCTACATACGCTCAATTCCTTTATTAATATAATGTTATTAATTTTAATGTTTTTTTTTACTCTTACTAATTTTAACAATTCAGTATCACAGCAAAAGAAAATGCAATTAGATCCTTAATAATAGTGAAAAGATATCCAATTGCGTTCGCATGTCTGACTATAACGAGCAATATCTACTTAATCACAGAAAATACGCCATTTCTTTGCGCTCATTCATTATGTTAATACGAAATCGAGATAATTTTTTTTTCCACATCGCTCCCTATCTCTTTTTATTACTCCAAGCATAATGCAGATGGAGTTGCAAAATGATTGAAACTGGGGCAATGCCTGGGAATGCAAATTTTTCTGGCACCTAGAAATAGAAAGTGTATACATGCAGTTGCTTTTTACCGCTGCGTGTTCAAGATGCTTTTCACGTGCGTTTAAATAACGCATGAACGCGACACCAACGTTGCTGGGTGGAGTTTAATCGTCTTAGTGCCTCTCGTCGAGGTTTCCTATAATTATTTCCCTTTGCAGGATCACGAGTCTAATTACGAGCGTCTGGCGGGTAGAAACATATAGAATCGAGGTACTTTCGATTATTCGAGGTATCGCGAGCTCACGGCGACCCCGTGCTACGACGTCTGCTTAACGTCTGACGAATAAAGCGAGTGGTGTAAGCGTGTGATTTTAAGGCCGACTAAGTTGGAGGACGACGAGGTTCGCGGAACCTCCGAGATACGTCTCCGGCTTAGTGAAACTAAGCAAACTATCGCTACCGTTTATCATTCCTGACATGCCGCCTAAATGCGCCGCGTAGAGACAAAACAACGACGCGACAACTGGGGGGGGGGGGGGGGAAGGGGAGAGAGGATCAAGGGTGTCAAGCACTTTCCCGCGAAATTCGCACTCGCGCGAAAGCGATTATCGGGCCACGCGAAGTGGCAAGAATCTCGATCGTATCTGTGCTAAAATATCTTTCGCAACATCGAAATATAAATCGATAATTATAGTACAGAAGAATTAGATGAATATCCATGAAGAAAATAAATGCGGTTAGACGATATCTAGGAATATGTTGGAAATAATTCACTTTTGATAAGCTTTATTCTAGACGTTGCGAGATGTACAAATAATTATTATTTTACAATGAAATTTAGATATAACTTCATTCGCGTAATACTCGTAACTACGTAAAGTATGCTATCTGTGTATTGCGTAACATAATTGAAATTATCCATCTCGTAATCACGAAATGTGATACTAAGTTGCAGGCATCCTCACGTAGTCATTACGTTTTCGTTTATGTATGCAATCTGAAATATGTGAGTTATATTATGCGCTCCCTTGTTATACTCGGTAATACATGTAACTGAGTTTTACTTTCACAATGGTCGGAAGCTGGCTGGCCATCCAGAATATATGTATACGTAGGTACGCAAGGATGTAAATATATTACGATCCGATCCTTCTGTAATAACTGGATCGAGACTAGTTCTAATTGGATGCAATCTACTTGTAGACGAATTGATATATCGTATCTTAATATACATAATTCAGAAATAGACATCCGGACCACAAACGCGTGAGAAATATAAAGGTGAAATTATATTCGTCGCGTTTACATAAAAATTATTGATTGATAATGGCGTTTTAATTATGCGTTATGAATGGTCGATTGTGAAATATCAAACAATTGTTAAAATACGCCATCGAAGGCAATGAAGTCTTTTCAACGAACACTAACTAGCTCGGGCTTTTATTATGTCAAGCCTGGTTCCGTGTTCGATAACTCGTAAAAAAGTTGAAGAACTCCCACAGAGTATCGAAATGACGGCAACTTTTCATAATCGCGGACCTGCTCTCTCCGCCCTTCAAGTCCTCTGGCTATTCTCATCTAGCTCCTTCACTTGAAATTCAACGATAAAATTCCCCAGGGCGAGCTTATGTCACAGATAATCGCGTGACCGCTGTCCTTGGATAAAGTATCATTTCTAGGAAAAAGTTCAAATTAGATGCAAATTAAGACTATTATTATAGAATAAAATCTATTCAAAATTGAGTGAATTATATGAATAAAAAGCTAATTCAACGATAAGCGGTATAAAGATTTATCACGCGAAATTGCAGTAATATTGTCGAAAAGGAGAGAAGGAAAAGGAGTATCCTGGACGAAACAAAGGATATGGTAACGTTGCGTTGCGTATAATAGCTAATCTCACGAATCACGATGATCATTTTCCTCTATGATTCCGGTAATGCCGGATAATCTAGCGCGAGCTTCCGCATGTCGAAAAATGATTCGCCGTATGCGGGAAATTGCCGATTTTACTGCTTAAGTTTTAACGACAATTTTATGACGTCACAACCAGTTACTCCGTCACAAGTCAAACATTATTCACGCCGAGTTGGTATAAAGAGTCGACGTGCGTGAGAAGAGCGCCTAAAATCGAGTTTCCGCCAACACCTCGCGCGTATTTCACTCGTGCAAGTGATACGAGTCGCAGTTTCGATCGGCGAGATTTATGCATCACTGAGAAAATTCGATATTCCGATAATGGCGAGAGACACGCGCTCGTAATCGAACTTGGACACTCGTTAGGAGGCGTGAGATAAGAGAAGAAAATGGAAGAAAAATTTTTATTAACAAGGATTAATAATTATAATGCATGTAGATATTTCGATTGACGATATATCGATAAAAAAAAATTTAATATAAGCAACTTTTTATTTTTTATTATATTGTCACCGAGAAATAAGAACTTATATGAAAATAAAAATGAGAGAATATATCCTGGCAGTTTCCGTTTAAATCTAGAGAAAGACGTACCATCGTCTATACATATATGTAATTAAAAAGGACGAAATAACAACTCTTATAGCGATTAATACAATGCAGCTGAAAATTCCAGATTCGGAGAATCATCTCACAGATTTATCTCACACCGGCACAATGTATTCAACTTTTAAAGCAACAACTCATTAAAAAAGTGTCGTCTACGTTTAAACTGTCGCGCAGATAATTTCCGGGGCGCCGATCTTTCTTCTGTTCCACTTAAAACGCGGTATCATCAATCATTGAACAATAGCGGCCGAAGGCGAGAGCCGGCAAAAAGTGAAGCTTCTCGGCTGATTGTCGGGTAGGCGTGCATGTACGGGCGCGACACAATGGAAACTTTCGCGCTATTGTGGCAGATGGCTTGTCGGACAAGGTTCGTTGAAAATAAAAACTATATTCCACGCGCCCGATCCCACACTACCAATCCCCGCGCGCTAAGGAAAACTCGGCAAGTAGAGAAAGGGTTAACGCGGCCTAGATAACCCTGCTAACTCGCCGCGGTAGCCAACTTTTTCTTTGTTCCCGAGATCGGTTACTCTCGGGGCCCCTTTTTCCTTCACCCTTTCTCGAGTCTTCGGGGCTCCCAACAGACGATGAGACAACATCGCAGCCGCGAGTTGGAAGCTCTTTTCGACCGAGAACAATGACGATGATCACACGAGCCGTCAAAGTGTGTATGTGTGTGTGTGTGGCTCGAGTGAAAATTTGCAAACTTTTCGAGAATACTATTATATACGATATACGAGCGCGTGTTATTTTATCTCTTGTATAAAGTATCTTTACTCACATCGATACACGACCAAGATCTCTGTTGCTTGCAACGTTTCTCACAAATAGTATAAGATATATCTTTGTCTTCTTTGCACCTACAATATATGGTAGACGTCGTATCGCGAAGACTTTGCAACTCGCACGATGTGAAACTACGAAGGTCGCGGTTGCCATATATTCAAGTTATTTTGACAGTTAAACACATTCCGGCTTATACGTCTAGCATTAATATTCTTATCAGCATCCAAACACAGCTGGATGTGTATCACGAAATTAACGAGGATACATAACGAGGATTTTAGCGAAATACGAGTTCATCCTTTCAAGAGATAATTCCTCCCGATACGCATAAGCGTGTGATGCGGCATATATGTATCTGTTGGTTACGCAAGAGCCTTACCCAAGTGTCGACTCGGAAGATCGAAATGCGTTCACCTAGCGGTGCGCTAGAATCTCGAGAGGCAAGCACGAAGATGGAGTGTACACGTAAATCGCGCGACTTAAGCCCGAATAATAGACTATCGATTTTCTTCTCGGGTCGCTCTACCCTTGTGTGCGTTTACTTAGCGAAAAATTAACCCCTGCGACTGAGTCGCGAGGACTGGATTAGAAAATCGGCGAAAAACGTCTACACAGAATCCTACTCCACATTTATTCTCGCGATAAATAAATCGCCGACGTAGGCGAAGATTCCGTATGTCACCGAAGAAGAATTGTCCAACGGAGAAAACTCGTCGGAAGCAACCTCCTTTTATACCGAATAACTTTCTTTTATCCGGATACACGAATTTATTTAGTAATCGCGAATAAATAATTAAAAAATTGATTTTTTTAATATAATATATATATATATTTTTTTTTTTTTTTTCAAATGGGAGCGCACATGACCTGTCTCGTTTACGTCAAATTCGGCAATTACGCGTATACGGGATATGCACCATTTGAACGTACGTTCGTACGTGGAAGCGTACTAAGGGAAGCGGGACTGAAATTTCGAGCCCCTTTAACAAGTGAGTGTGCGGCCTCCGGCGAACCCCGGATCTTAGGCTCTTGCTGAACAAACGCGCGGCAAAGCGCGGCCTTAGTTACGACTAAAGTTTGTAATATACGATCAGCTGTATCGCACCGTCGGTCGGCGCAATAAGACCGCAGGTCTGACGAGGAAACTTGTATATATTTACAAGTTTGAAAGCAAGCTCGCCGCGTTACTCCTTAAGATGTACGATATAATGTGTTACGGAAATATTACGGTAATGAGCAGCCCCGTAAATATTCGACGGAGAGAGTATATTGTCTCGGATGCGAGTGTGCGTTAATGGGTAATGATTCAATTTACCTGGAAAATTTACCGATGAAAACTTTTTAGTGGAAAGATTTCTATCAATATAATCGAGCTCGATTGCACAGAAAAATGTATTTTACTCGCCATATTTTACATTGATGGATATTTTTCGGAACATTGTTGAATTACAGAGCATAAAGTTATCTTGCATTGTTATAAATTTATACTCTCTATACCGTATTGTTTGTACGATTTTAAGCTTCATTATAATTTACATAATGACCTATTATGGAATAAATGCGCGTAATTAGAAATTGTTTCATGATTGCGGTTTCAATGAATATGCCAGGCAATTGTATGAAATAAAACAGCGTGATAGATACGCGCAAATTCCGCGAGAGTTACGTAATCGCGTCGTTATACGCGCGTATTACAAGGAATGAGATGTTACTCGCTCTCTCTCTCTCTCGCGAGAACGGTGGTAGTTTAATTCAAACCGTGCGTTACAAGATACACGGTACACGTGTAGTTACCACATCGAGCATCGTCGATCTTGCCTAAAGCAAGCGGATAAAGCGGGGGCGACACGTCATAGGTGCGCCTTAAAGCGTGGTCGATATTGGGTTATCAAGCTCGGGCTAACCCGTTGCAAACCCTTATTTAGATCGCCCGATGAGGAACAAATGACAGCGAGGGTGCAATAAAAAAAGGCCCGACAAGCGCGATTAATTGGCAGCCTTTTAGATCGCTCGACTCTGGTATAATTGACGTTTCATGATATCGTACCGGAGGGAAGTAGGCTAGCCTTCCTAGCGAGGAGAAAGGGGAGAGATTGAAAGTTTTAAAATGCTTCTTTCCTTCGCTTAAGCGCAATCTTTCGGCGCGATATCGATGCGGCCCAGTTCAGAAGCACCACAATCTCAAATTTAATTTTATCGCGAAAAATTCAATCTCGAGTCGCTGGAAATCGAGTGAAATTTTTCTTTCATCTCACTTGATCTTTCTTGTATCGAACACGGAAACGATTTCTGATGATCTATCTCGATAATCATTTTAGAGAATTTATCGAATAGAAACATTACAAAAAGACATTACAAAATATTTTTATAAATTAACGGAAGAATTTTAATAATTTTTTTCAATGTTAGCAAAAATCCCTTCAGATCTGACGTGCGTTCAGATCGGAAGAATAGCTTGCTGCTATCGTTTAATAGTTAGTTGAATCGAATATATATACGGGTGGGATTTTTGAAAATTTCCCGGTGATCGTGTAAATCCGACATCGTCGATGCCAAAGCCGATTGAAATTGTGTAACAATTTCAATACACGAAATAATATCGACCGCGCTCAACATTCCATTTAATGCTATCGTACGATTTGTAAATTCGAAAAGTGTACGAATACATTACGCGTCAGAATGATACAGTCACAATACGAATTCATTATAAGTATAAATAAATAAATGTGTTGGAGGAATCATTTATTTGCAATCTTCCTGCGTTTAATTTTTAATAAGGTTATATTTACTTTAATTTAAATTTTTGAAATTAAAGTTGAATCTAATTTTAGAGAAAAATACAATAGGTACAGCCAGTCAATAAATTTTCAAATATTCTGAAAAGAGAGACACGATTTAAAAAGGAGAGAGAAAGAAAAAAGAGATCGTTATGTGCTTTTAATGTGCATTTCATGGAATATTATCAATAATTTTCTTAATATTCTCAAATATCATTGGATTCCTTCGCTATGAGAGTCGCAAGTTACGTTTCTATTCCGCGACGAAATTCGCGTAGAATTGTCTCAGATCAGTCTCAAAGGTAGATATAAGGAACCGGAACCGGAACTGGGGCCGGGCATCCAGTCTCCGGGACATATGCCTAGAGATATCTCCGTCTTATGGAGTTCTAAATCTAGTCGATATCCCGATAACTTTCCGCGGCTCATCGAACACACGGGCATACGGTTTCTTTCTCGCCCGTTTGAAGAATTGCCGTGCTAAAAACGCTCCGATCCTCCGGGTAATCTTCGCCTTAAATAAAAACGCGCAAGACCGTCGGACCGGATTTCCGACCGTCAGCGAAAATGGTCACTAACGATCCGTTTCATCGCCCGTTCCAATGGCCGCTCCGATGGCTATCGAAAGAATCGAAGACGTCTCTCTTACAACGTATACTTTATATTAAAGTAACTTTTCACACAGATTTCAGTCATTCAGACCTATCTTTTTTTTTTCCACGTTAAATTGTAACCTTTTACAGCTTACATCTACTTTTCATACGTACATTTACACAAAAATACTTAATTAAATCTCGTCGTTTATTATTTCGATAACATGCAACGTTTATATGATCCATCACCAACTGCGAGAGAATTCAATGATAAAAGCTCCATGATGTAGTACTCGGCGTATCAATTTTTCAAAATAATTATAACCCGGGACAAAAAACAGTTTGTCATCAGCTTTCAAATAAAAAAATGCGACTGCGATTTTTATTCCATTACACTCATATATACGAATATTATGATTTATCGTATCCCACACATACACGTACAGTCAGTCTTTGACAGTGATGATTTGTAGCGCTCGCATGTACGCACAAAAAATAGCCAACTTTTATAAATAGCGCAAGACTGAAAAATATATCAAGCGCGAGGCTTCGACTCTCATCGGCGCACAACTGGCATTCATCTGGATGAAAAATAGCATGGCAACAGTTTGCCACAAGGATGAACAATGTTTTTCTATATAAATGTTGCACTCTCTCTCTCTCTCTATCAAGGGACTCTGAGTGGAATGGAGGTATATATATATATATATATGGGGGGAAGGGAGGTGTTTGACAGGAGGGGATGATTTTTTTCAACCGGGGTGGAGGAATAGTTATCGGTCCGTTGCATGCACGGACGTATAAATCTATGACTGCCAATAACCCGCTTTTCAGAATGAATATCGTTGCGTTTTTCAGTTGTACGAGCGAGGCGGGTCGCGCGGCCCGCTTTAAATAAACATATTGCGACGCGTAATCCCTTAATACTCGCCCCTTTGTCGAGAAAAATGAAACTGTCGGCGACCATATTCTCGTCAATGTCGATCCGAAAATCGATTATAAATCCACGATACGTTACTGCGAGGGAAGATTATTACACAAAACTGATAGTTACTACGTAGCAGTCTCTTGCAAACTGTTGTTTAAACTGACATTGATTTACTTTGCAAGATGTAAAATTGTGCGCGATAAATTTTACCAATATTTACCAACGCGACGAACTCTCGATCACGCAACACCGAGGAGAAAATTGATATCGAAATAAACGTCGAGGGCGAAGCCAAACGATCCCGTATAAACTGTCTGGCATTACACGCTCGCGTGAAGGGCTTATTGAAAGCGGCACGCGTTACTCGAGTGGCGATGCGACCGATTTGGTTGCGCCATCGGAATACACTGGTCGTTCATGACAGCGCGAGCAGTGACATGAGATCGGTCACGCCGCGTGAAAGGTTTCATTTAAGGTTTCCATCGCGTGCAGAGAGCGACCGCAGAGATGCGTGACCGAGTTTCGAGGACCGCCAGCGAGGCAGTGATCAATCACGTCACACCGATCGATTAATTGATGTCAATGTCAAATATATTGAATGCTTCCGCGAATCCACCGACTTGACAGCTTTAAAAAGGATGAGGAAAAAAAAATGTCTAAATTGTATTCGAGCCGATTTTGAAGATAGGACAGATTTTATCGAATACTTATCGATGCATTATTCATTTATCATGATTTATGACGACGATTATAGCTTTTTTTTTTTTTTTTTTTTTTAGGTTTTTTATGAATATCGATCGAAACCAAAAACATAGTATGCAGCGTGGATTATGCAATAAGATAAATAGTTGCGAAAACAATTGTTGGATTCTCTTATCTTATTCGGCATGGAACATGTTAAATTTGTAAGGTAGTTGCTAGGAAAGTCTTAGACTGGCTGTGACGGTAATTCCGGACACGGTTTAACCGCACTACCACCATCGCTACCCTTAACAGCCGCATCTTCTCCTGATTTTCGTTCTCGTCCGGAAGCATGAAACTCAAAGTTGCGTGAACAGGAAGAGCAGAGAATAGGATGAAGTGATGCGAAGGAGGATAGAAACGGAGAGTGAGAAATAGGACAAAGAAGCCGAAGGGAGGAGGACTAGAATAGAAATAGAGAGAGAGAGAGAGAATAGCTAAGATAGTCGGAGGAAGGAACGCGGAAACTTCCGGTATAGAACACTCAAGCTTGATTGCCGGCGACGAATTGAATTAAACGCTAGTAGTAGGAAGAGCTTGTCGAGAAAAGGGGTGGAGGACGAGGAGGAAACCAAAATTAATTCGAGCTCGAGCGATTAGCGCGAATTAAGTTCCGTCCCAACGAGCCGTCTCGATTAATTGTGCGAGCGCGCGTTGTAGATCGTCGAAGCATCCGACTAACCAATTGGCAAACATTCACGTGTATATGCACGATACGTCAATTATATTGCTGACAGTGTCGAAAATTGAGATAATTCAATAAGCAAGAAACGAGAAAGAGTCTTAGTTTAACTCGAATTCAACACTTTGAAGATCCTCAATTATTAATTAATATTAATACTTTAAAACTCTATTTTTTTTTGCCGCATTTTACAATATGCTTTGCTACGCTTTACGCGGAATATCCACATGCGTAATACATTAGTGGTAATGCTCGTACATAAGATTTTTGACGCTATTGGATTTTGACGTCACCGTATATCCTATAATACGTGTGATCCACTAGTGCAGTTTCGGGATAAAAGGGATCGGAAATTAATTTAAGCGATCTGACCGATGAAAGCGAACGATATTACGTAGCGAATGAAATTCGTCCGCGTTTCGTATTGATTCGAATATTGTTTTAATGTTTCCTTTTGAAAGATATATCGTATATGTGTGCTATTTTGGAACGAAACTTCTTGTTGTAATTTAACATTGAATTTTTAACACAACTCATTTATTTTAAAATTGAAAAAAAAAAGAACATTGCTCGCGGTTTTCCATCAAAATGTTTCGTTTCATTATTTTTTTTTCTTTTTTTTAAGCTTATTGCAATAAATTTATCACAAGCTTTCTAAAATCCCCATGATAATTATAAAATCCCTATATGATACTTATAAAATATGTTTATTTATAGTAGACGTAGATTATTTATCGTGTTGTTTTGCATATTAGTGATGCAAACTTTAAATAAATAAAAAATAAAAGCAGAATCTTTTCCATATTCGTGATTAAAGATGCATAGAAGCACAATAGATCTTGCAAATATCCAGCGTAAAAAATGCAAAGGTAGAAAATAAAGTGCAAATATATGCATTAAAGTACAATCAGAATTATAAATACTTAAGAAATGGATATTATCGACACAGAATGGAAATAGCTGGGATACTATGCTGTTACAGAAGAAGTATATTTATTCTACGTTATTTTTTCCTTGTGTGAAATAACGATCGACAATCGAGGGAATTCGGAATTAGATGAACAATCAATCCGGCCCTTGTGACATATCGTCGCTGGAAATTTTCGAAGCACCGCGTGTCCCCGCTGCGTTCGGGCTTCAGGCCACTTTGGGGAGCTTTAGGTAAAAACGGACACATATTCCGGGGCATTATACTGGCATTTGTAACCGAGTATGTGGCGCGGCGACTGCGCATGTAATGTATACATTACCCGAAGCCGATTCCGCCGTTAGCGCGTGTACGCGTACTATGTCGCGATGTTCGCGACGTTCACGTGTGCGACACACGTGCACGAGGGGATGTGTGTGTGTGTGTGTGTGTATAACTCCTGGCGGCACGCACACATACATATACGAACATACACAGGCGTGTAAGGCCGCCGCGCGTTATGTTGCGCCCGGGGGCACGATAATTTAGCAGAAAAACCGCGAAACATTTGTCCGGCCGCCATTAATTCCGAAACTGCCCCGACATTTCTGGCGAATCTGCATGAAACCGTAACGTACCACTCGATAATTCGATACGCCCGCGCGCGAGACCCTTGGTCCCCTCGACATTCCCCCGCGTTCACCATTCTTCCCTCCCACACAATTCTTTTCCTAGTAGTCTCTCTCATTTTCTCTCCCCCGCGCCACCAGGTGGTTCGGATCGTGTTTTATCTGGCGGTCTTTTTTTTTTCGCGCTTTGCACTTTCCGCAATTCCCTGCAAATCCGCTCGATGTCACCGGCATGTGCGAGGGAGGAAGCGGTTCGCCCTTTGCGATCGCGTTACACGATACGGCGCAGCCAACAGCACTCTCGTTCGCCTCCGGTCAAACTATAATACACTCTATCCGCATACGCTCGACTTTCATTTCTCTCTTTCCCTGTATTTTCATTTCCGCAAGTGCCGTAAAACGTTCCTTCGTTTCAAACGCTTCAGTTTAATTTACCGTGACGTAACTCTGTTCATTTGCACATGTGCAGATATGCAATATGTAGGTACTAATACATCGAAAGATGCACATATCGCGATAATCCTCGTTTGACTAACATCTTTCAAGAAAAAGAATTGACAATTGGTTGTCAAGTGCGTTCTAGATGTTATTAAAGTCTAGAAATGCCGGACGCGGCGGAGACTCTCATGTCGAGTACAGCGAATATTTCACAGCGGCTGACTTATACGTGACCGCTACTACTTAAGCTTTCAACATAGCTAAAATCGTCAAGCCAGTCCGTCGCAAAAGTTAATAAAATGTAGATTCAATTACAATAAGTTTAAATGGGAATCGGAGAGATTGAAAATATTTCGCCGATCACGTGCATATCGCGATATCTGTAATTAATGTTTCAAGGGCATTACCGGGTAAAATCGCAAATGCACCGGGACAATGTTTGCGCGACGGATAAAAGGAAAAAGTCGCACAATGGCCGCGTATTCGTTTGCTTTAACTCCCGTTGCCCTCTAATTAAACCGACCACCGAAAACGAGAAATTGCAAGCGAACAGTTTTTTTTTTTTTTTTTTTTTTTTACGAGGTCAATGCGCACGGCCGGTTGGCCGCCACAAGTTAACAGGAGAAAAAAATGGGAGATTGAGCCGCGACTAATTAATTGCGATTGCATTAATTGGAGGGTCACGCAGCGATCGTTTGGTTCAATCTTAGCGATTTTTCGACAAGTTGAATGAAATTTACAAAAAAATTATACCACTTAAATTTTATGAAATGAATTTATAAAAAGAGCTCTATTTAATGGCATTTTCTCTAAATATCTTTCTTGTTTTAAATTCTGTGAATCGGAAATTAAATATGTATTGTTATAAAATTGAAAATGTGTATTGGAAAATATTATATCTAAGGAAATGTATGATCGAAAATAACATGAGTATTTTTCTCAATTATTATTATAATACATTTAATCTTTCTTCTTTCTTAGTGCAAAATTATTGAAGAAATTAACCCTAGATTTTCTTGGCGGTTTCTGGAAGCGATGCTTTTGGCAATGATTTAACAACGATCGCCATAGACTATTCGAAATCGAATCACGAGAAAAATTCATTAAATAATATACTTTGAGAAAAGATATATTTTCTTCTTTTTTTTTTTGTTAAGAATGTTTTTCCATTATTATTCATATTAATGTCAGTATTATCTCGTAATGGTGTCAATACTTAATAATAGATTGGATATATTCCATTTTTCTTAAATACATAAATTTAAATTACAATCAGTTTTTGTAAACTTTTTTGATAAAAAATTGTAGTTACAAACGAATATATTTCATTAATTAATTTTGGATTAATTTAATTTTTAGTCTCTTTTAAGAAATCATTTTCAGACACTGGACGTCCCAATATTTTAGCATATTAAGATTAGTTTATAAACGAGTGTATATGTACATATAATAAAATACATGCGCAAATTGTGTGATATATTTGACACAAAATTTCTTTTTTATATTATATTTAATATTATACCGCGCAAATGCATGAATGTAACGTAAAATATGTGAGTAGTAAAAAAATTCGAGACGAATGGAATTGGCACTCCGATATCAGTAAGATATCGACAAATTAATTTATTGATATCTTTATTATAGAAAAATTAATTAATTGATCATTTTTCATTTGGTCTTGCTAAATATTTGAATTAATTTTTTTTTTTATCGGGTTTGATTTGTCTCGAGCACACTTGGTACCCTAAACTTATTCGCACTCACATATTTAATCAAGCAATGATAAAAGCGCATGTATTGTATTTCATTTTTCTTAAATATACTCGATTGTAACCACGTGTGCATAAAAATCGTTATATCCAATCGTTTTTTTAATAAAAAGAAATATTTCTTAATAGTGGTAGAACATGTCTTTTTTTTTTGTGGCTTTCCACTTTTAGAATCGTTTTTTTCTTCGTCAGATATTAACCAGTGTATGACTCGGCAGAAGGATCTTGATCCAATCTAATTGTTATCCTTTATTAAACGCGGCGATAATGCGATTATTTTAAGAATTATAAAGCTCACTTTATCCTGTTTCGCAATTGTTCACAAAACGAAATACATGTATATCTTATTTTTGATCGCGGAATTCGTAAAAAATGGTGTATTTGAAAATAAATCGGGCATTAGATCGCCTTCGATTCCTCACGCACATTATAATTACGGATTATGAAATGCGCCTCGAATGTCGAAACATTTTTATTATCGCATATAATAATAAAAGTTATATCGCGCGCGCACATTGTGTTTTTCGATTACTATAGAAATTACGCGTGTATCACAATTAAATATTACAATTTCCCTCAGTTTATTTTATTTATCGTGTACACTCGTAAAATTTAAACCACCATTTATCTTCTGATTTAATCGTTGGATAACATGGAAACTTTATTTACCTCTGCGCGCCCGCGCCCATCAGATATTTTCTTCAAAAAGTCTTTCTTTTTTAATTGAGAGAGAGAGACAAGATCGATAAATTTATTAATTATTTTTTTCGTCGCGGTAGATTATCAGCTATGTTTAATCTAAAAATTTCTAAGAAATTTTACATTGTATGCATTCCTTTCAGACATTTTTATGTAATATAATATAATAAAATATTTTATGTCAATTCAATATACATAACGTAACAAAATGTGTATAAATGTTTATGTATATTTTATGTATTAATTTTTTTTTGTAATTATTTAATTATATTTTACAACTCTATATATTTTATTCTATTTTGAGATAAAATATCTTTGAAATAAAATATTATGCATCAAGTTATGAAAATTATAATAAACTATATATAAATTTTTTATAACGTCGCGGAGCATCTCCTTAAATAAAAGTTGAAAAATTATTAATTAAATATATCTTGCGATGCCTTTATTTTTCGAACAATTGTCTTATTCTTATATATACTCCGGCCTATTCTCTCTACATAATAAATATATTGTATATATCTCCCATTGCTCTTCCATTCACGGCCGTACGCTGACATAGATTGAAAAAGCAATCTCGTTATAAATAATTTAAATGCATTGCTTGAGAGTAAAAAGCGCGGATGGCAGCAAAATTGATAGGATGCGTTTTCTACTTTTCTTGCGACACGAACGCCAATCGTTGCGGTCAATATATTTTCGGATATACGTGTGTATGTGTATGCGTATGTGTGTGTGTATGGGTGTATATGCAACGGATTTTGTATATTTATTTATTCATTTGCCGACTCGCGCGCATCTCTTCTCATCTCATTTCTTCGCTTCGCTACGTGACGAAAACTTTCACGAATTTCGATTCCTCTTACAGATATGAATCAAAAAGATTACCGTGTGAATCAGTATGAAAACTGATCAAGATATGTATGTGTTTCGCGTTCTCTTTTTTTCTTTTTAAACACGTTTACATGAAAGCGAATGGCCAGTGAACGAAAGATGACGAGGGTCCGCTATAAGTCCTATAGCAATCGGACAAATCGTGTCGTGATTTCGTAGCATATTTCATAGAAGCTGTGGCAAAAAGTTTACGATTCTATCGAAGGGACACGCAATATGGAAACGAAGAAGGGATGGGGGATGGAGAGGAACGAGAAGAAGAAGCGAAGAAGATACGACGAGAGAGTAACATGCGAGTACACGTATCGTCGATCTGATGTATGAAAGGAAACCTCCTTTCCTCAATTCTACCGAGCTTTTCCCGAAGAATCCTAATCTCCCCGGCATAACACCGATGTAACGGACTTGGTCCCCTTTTCTTCGCCTGATATACGACGAAGGTAGTCGGATAAACGATTCCGCGGCATCGTCGAGGATCTACGGGATTACTATCCCCGAGCCTAATCAGCCAGATTGCCTACAACCGTCTACTACTGTCGTCCTTATCTCGGTGGTACGCTCTCTCGACCTCTCCTCTTCTTCTTCTGCGAGCGAATCTATGAAAGACCAGCTCCTTTAACATCGCCGACAGTCGGGTTTTCGTTTCGCGAAAGAATACTTTTTCCTCTATCGGATACGACCTGTGGTGCGCGCGCGGGTATCTTTAGCGAATTACATGGAATTGGCTCTCCTTGCCTTCAAGACGCAGTCAAAGGAAGATGATGAGCTGCTTTTCATACAGTGTAGGGAATTGCGTCAAATTTTAATAAATAGTTAGGCTACAGATGATATAAATTTTCACTGGCAAGTAGATCGATAATTTCATATTCCAGATAACAGTACTGTTAGGTATATAATATATTGCTATTATTTAAAATATTGTTATATTAATCGAAATAGAAAGTAGAGATTAATGCTGCAGATAAACATATGTACATAGATTACGTACATAGAAATTATCTTGGATTAATCAATTAAATTGGCACCCATTCATGTATTGTTATTAATTATAAATTACTAATAGAAATTCGCGATATAGTATATATCACTTTGGTCGAATTTGCGTAACAGCCGAATATAAATATTTTTGTGTAAATAAGCCTTTTTTAACCGTACATCGTAAATCGTTAATAACGTAACAACATTGTAAAATTTGAAAAAAAAAAAAAAAAAAATCAGAATACAATATCAATATTAATTATGATGTACGGGGGGGTTGCGTGGAAACTCTATCAGTAAATGAAAAGTGGTGCATGCGATAATAATAGTATAGATATAGATTGTTAGATGTAACACTCACCCGCGTTATTACTGGCGAAATTTAGATCCTTACCTGAAATATGAAAACAAACATTATTAGTACGCAACGACAGATAACAATTGTATGACGTGGATATCAATATCGGAATATGTCAAGTTGTGAGATGGGATTTCCTGATTAAATTAAAATAGTAAATCAAAGTATCAATATAAATTTAGCTCAACTCTCCATCAATCAGAACTGATTTTATTAAATTATCTTATAATTTTTGCAAAGAATAACCAACCAGCTAATATTAACTATTCTAATCTATTTTATGACTAATAAAGTTTTAATTCTAATCCGAGATAATCTATTTCAGCGGAATTGGATTCTATCTCAATCTAAAAAAGGCATGTTATATCGATACTCGAAAGTCTCGAAGTGTATCGTTGTCTCTTTTCCATGATGCTGATTGATTGTCTCGTTCGTGCGCTGCGACTTGCTTCACTGGTGTCATTTGCAGCTGTCAAATTATGCGAATTTTGACAGTTTGACAATTTGTGAAAGAAAACTTAAAGAAATTAGAAAATGTTCATAAATAAAAGCGCGCGTCTGTGTTATTCTAGTGACATATAAATATCTAAAGATGACAGACGATGTTGACATTATTATTACCGAGATTGATTTTATTAATCTAACAAAACGCCCGACGGTGTATTCCGTGAATAGCTTTATTTATTTTCTACCAGGACAACGCACGTAATCCGATTTAACGTCTCTTTCCGTTATACTTATTGGATTAAGTACAGTTTCAGCGACTTGAGCTGCATTCCCAAATGTTCGAATTTAGTTAGACATGCGATCCTTCTTGTGTTGCGCACATATTATTTCACGTAAACTAACGTATAATTCACGCGCAAGTAATCTATTCAACCGCAAATAGGGAATATTCGTAGTTTGCGTACAGTTACATATGATCCTCTAGAAACTTAGGATCAAAGACAGTATAAATAAGATGGCAGGAATAAAAAAAGATCTTTCGCGCGCCTTTCTTTCTCTCTCTAGAAACGTAAAATACGTGTGACTAATTTTGTTAAAATTGATATAAAGTGACAAATCAGATAGAAAGGAAAGGCTGTATTTTTATAACGGGAAAGATTTAATCAATATTTTCATATTTTTCTATTAAAGAATGATCTTGCGGCTTCAGATGAATATAGAATATAATTTTATATATCATAACATGACATATAACATCGTCGTAAAGATATTGTAAAAATGCGACAGAGCAACGTTACGCATTAAAATACGATTGACATGATGCATGTGACTGGCCATAAAATTCCGAGAGAGAGGCAATTCGATGCGATATTTACATGATAATGGATCTTGGGAATACACGACGTTTTCCCCTCTTGCGATAAGGAATGTACCATCGTCTGCAGCAGCCCGTACAGTCTGAAATTCGTAAATTTTCGCAGTGAATCTCAACTTGCTCCCTCTCGGCTCTCTCGAGTCGGTCGGAACGCACCGGAAGTCGTTTCTCGAGCATTCTAAGCTTCGCAGCATCCGACCACAAAATATATATATATATATATATATATATATATATCCGGTTGTTTTATTCATACAAGAAGGAGGGGTTTCCGCGGCAGTCGCGCACTTTTTGATTCGCGACCCTCTTTATGGATATTAGCAAAAGAGACATGTTGGGGGACGCTTCGAGATTCGCGATCTGAGCGGAAAGAGAGTGAAAAATTCGCTAAACGAGAAGAATCTTAACGCTAAATGCGAAAAGAGCTAAATTTCATGTCAATTACGCGTAAAAATAGATTGCGATAAATATGTTTTAATAAAAAAACACTGAATCGTGAAATATAAATATAATAATAATAAAATTAAAGATCTTACGCGTATAAGTTTCGATTGACTTGAAGAAATTTCTATTCTTTCTTCCCTCTTATTTTTTTAATTTAATCAAAATCTAAATCATTCAGTTCACAATTGTTTAATGCGCTCGTCGTTCGCTCCTTTCGGCGATTTTATGACCGTCCTCAAAACAAATCAGTCCCGATCCACTTTCATCAAGAATAGACGTGTAATGCGGGGCGACCGCTTCAGCGTGATGGATAGCACCGGTGAGAAAAATAAAGGAGAACCCGCAATGCTTCCGTCTCCGTCGGAACGATCCTCGGAGGACATCGACAAAGAGAGCCTCGGCCATCACGAAGATTACCGCGATGAGGCTGATTTATTTGTCTAACGTTCCCGACGAGTCCCTCTGCATTATTTACCTCCCCGTAGCAGGCGGAGCGTGCAGGATACAAAAGGTGGATTTCACATTCGATCGTGGGATCAATGGATCTCGCTTGTCGATGAAAGATTTACTACCGTTCTTCCGCCGCGACGAGAAGAGGGTCATCGCGAAGACACTTTTATCCACGCGACGATCCACCCATCAGCCTTCTCTTTGTTATCCAGATCAAGTGTCCCGTGTACGAAACAGATAGAAAAAAATGCAAATTGAGGGAGAGATACAGTCATATCTTATGGTCCGAAGAGGAAAAATCGCCGCCAATATTTTTTAGACTATTGGATCCGGCGAGAATGAAGCAGAAGATATCTTCTATTTAAACGAAAAACCACAAGCTGAAGAAAAGACAGAGATAAAACAGAGATACAATATTTGATGAAATAATATTATGTACATCTTTATCGGACCATCTTATAAAATATCTGCTTAAATAAAAATAAAAATAAAAGATTATATAAGAATATATATAAGATATAATATATAATTATATAATAATATATAATATATAATATATATATAAGAATAAAATGTACGAAAATCTCACATCGTTCAAATAATAAGACGTCTCGTAACGCTTAATTATGCGTCAGGAAAAAAACGATTCGAAGATACAAGGAAAAATGTAACGAATGTGGAAGAAAAAGAAACGACGAAGAAGAAGCGCAGCAAAAGAGGCGCGGAATTAGGTAAAAGGGCAGTGGTGAAAGCGGAAGGGTGGGAGAATGGCGTAAACGGTACTTTGTATCGACGCGTATTTTTCTTTTTATCCCTCTCGACGGTCTTAAGTCCACTCTCCAACTTTCCTCTCCGTTGGCAACTTCTTTTTTTTTCTTCATCTCGACCGCTTTCGATCAGCCTGAATCTGCCACTTGGCGCGATCGTTCCTCTGACGGGAGGGACGCGCCAACCCTTCGGGGACGAATGGATGGATTCTGTGTTGAACTAGTAAGTAAAAGCAAGCCAGGTTTTTAACGGCAAAAGAGAAAGCCGAGGGGTAGAAAAAAGGGGCGGCCCCAGCGGGATAAGCTCGACTAGCGGCGACAATAGAAAAAAAAGAGTTAATTTCAAAAGTGGTTGCTACTGAAGATAGCGGACAGAAGCCTAACGAGAATTACAATCGCGCGTGGTATTGTTGTGTCGCGCTCGCTAAAATAAGAAACTAAACGAGAAAGCGAAAAAAAAATTGAGATTAAAATATACAACTATCTCAAGAATTAATGAAGCTAATATTGGTTCTGTATCCTGTAGAATCGCTTTTATAATGCAACGTAAAATTAAATTTGATCAAAAACGACACACAAATAGATAAATTTTAATATGGATTGCTCTCTTATTTTACCTCAAAAAAAAAAAAAGCTGTATTAATAAAAATAATATTAGCACATTACTACAATGTTCTCTTTTCTCACATTTCTTCTAATCACGCGAATTCCAATATTATATAACTTTTCTTCCGGCTCGTCCTACATGGCGCGGTAAAATGCCAGATCAAAATAAGGGGAAATAGTAACTATGTCACTCCGTAACTCTGGAGACAATACATTCACCTAATGTCCCTCGGTCGCCCGTGACCGAATCCATACATTTTTACGATGCGCACGGATGTACTATATGCATAAAGAAATCCGTGTAAAATTAAATGTCTTTCGACGTCCATTTTTCTCGGAATTGGGTAAGCTCTGAATTCTACTTCTCGTCGGCCAATCGAATTTTAATCTCTTCGCAGAAACAGAAAAGGCGCATAATCCGCAGAAACGAAATACAGAATTTCATTCAAGATATTTCTCGTCGAATTTTCAATGTTTAATGCATTCTTGTTGACAATTTTAAGCTCGATCCGACAAACAATCTCGCAGAATCGTTCATTACTTCGTGATATTGAATTCTCGTTATTCTTTTTTAGCTACGCGCTCATGTTCTACTATGCGTTATTATAGCAATCTCTCACGCGATTCGCCTTCGTACATTAAATAAATCAACATTTGCAATTCACCATTTTAATGGATTTTCGCGACTTACAGCCGTCGTCGAAGATAAGATAGTAATATCCAAATCGCAATTTTCCGCCACCGTTAAAACTCATTTAACCCTCGATGAAGGTTTATGGCCGCGCAATTCTCGGGGAGGAGTCGGCACGTATATTCAACAGATCTTTATTGTCGGTAGGATCATATTCAACCATCGAGATAAATCACAGCTTGTAGTCAGCTGGTCTCTCAGATGCACGCGATTGATCGGCGTTGCCAAAATGGAATAAATAGCATCGCCACGCCGTGCGCGAGTAAGATGAATATTAAGTCACGAGCGTTTGTCTTCCATTTCTGAATAATATTAAAGTTTGTAAACCTGACGACAGAATATTCCCAGATATGGATTTTAAAATTGGAATCGCTCAATCGTGCTGACGCGTTTCGTGTATCGTAAGTTTCGTATGAATTTTTAAAGTGTTTGCTCGTGCTTAAAAGGAGAATTAATAATATATGTACTGTAATATATAAAATAATACAAAATTACAAAATTATATTATAAAAAAAAAAAAAATAACTAATATTAAAAGTGTAGAGGAACATGACGATATTAAATTAATAGGAAAAAAAGTCTACAAAATAGAATTAAATTATGAAGCAGGAACCATGTTCATGACTAAAAGAAAACTCAGGTGAACGATACGAATAGAGAAAACATTTAACAGCTCATTCTGATCGAGCACAATAAGATCAAGTACCTTCAAAGGAGGAAACGTTCTTCAAAAGTTCGACACTCCGAAGTTACAGTGAAATTCTCAGCGTCCCTTTAGGTGATCCTTGATGCAAACACTTCGATTCGTCGACCTTCTTTCGCGCCTTTGCTACTCCAGCGACGCAGAAAAGCGATACACGACTTCTTCACGCGCGTGCCATTGTCGCTTTTGAATGTCGTCGAGAAGACGACAGTGTTTTAGATAAAAATAAAAAATAAAAAAAAAACGGTGACGAAAAAAAGGAAGAATGAGAGAAAGAAAAACGCTTCATCCTTCTTAAAGGCTACCATCGTTTATGGGATATGGGCCGTAGAAGAGATGGGTGTCTCGACGTGGGAAGATAGGAAAAATGTATTTTCTCAAAAATTATTCTCCGGCTCAAACTCTCTTCTCTATCCCACCCGTCCTCCACCTTCGACTCCGCGCGACGCCAGGACCATCCCTCCCGCCTCAGGCGATCCCGCGCCTAAAGGACGATCCGTCCACGCGCGAATCTTCCTTTTATCCGGCCCGATAAATCCTACGCGACCGCCGACGGTGGAGAGAAAATTTTCGCAGCCATTGGATCAGCGGGGCAGAGCGCGGTGTACGTTGGACGGAATGATATTTCATCTCAAACCCACGCGAGGTTCACTTCGCGAAGAAAATCCTGGAATTCGTAATGTAACTGATGATCCATATTAACGGAAATATCCGAATCTTCGAGGCGATAAAATACAACGCGGCGGCTTGTTAAAGAGATTCAGACAGATATGACAGACAGACGTACAATCGTCGCTGAAGTAAATTGATAAAATTTTGTGCAACAAAGCGATTTTATTATATAAACTCGGCAATCTGCATAAATATCGTTGTTACTTGTATTTTCCTTTATCTGGATAAAATAAGGATTAACATTCTTATCTACATCTGTATATAACATGTAAAGTGTCGATGTAACTGTCATAACAAATTTTGAAAGTTTTCGATAAAAATCATATTAGAAATTTTTTATATATATATATATATATTTAATTATATTTTACATTTTTAATTTTACGCGCGATATTGTGTGTCGATAAAAGCATATACAGCTTGCGTAGTAATTGCGATTTTGGAAGGAGCGCAGGTTTGTTTAATTCTACCCGTACGTGTCCGCATTAGGCGACTTGATTATCGTCTCTCTTGTGTGCGATGTCTTCCCCTTCCTACGGGCTCACCAACACAGTGCAATCCGACATCTCCGTTGATTTAAAGCCCCTAATCTCGAGGTAGAAACAACCCCTGCAGCCGGTCGCGGACACCCATAGAGGCACGCGGTACAACATCGTACGGTGAAACGGATCTGTACAGGCGCAAGAGGCGAGAGAGAGAGAGAGAGTTGGGGGAACTCGACGGGGATGGTAAGGGAGGGTTCGAGCCAAATGGCTGACCGTCGTCTGAGTGTTCCGAATCAATTCTCGCCACCGGTGAGAATTCTCGATGAAATAAATACGGTCAAATTTTGTCTGATTTGTAGTAAAGCAATTTATAAATTGATAAAAAATAATATTTCTAAACTGCATATATATATATATAAAATCTTTTATCTATTAGTAGTATTTCAAACAGATTTTGTCACATCGACGAATTAAATGGTATATAATTTTTGTTATAAAAATTTATATTTTAATAATATAATTTTTAATATATTTTAGCATCTTTATTTAATTAAAGCAAGAGCTGGCTAAATAAAATACATCTTAATCTTTATTAAATTTTCTAAGAATATTTCGAAAAAAGAGTTGTTCTCGTATATTCTTAAGAGAACTAGTGACTATCGCGATAATTCGACTCTTTTAAACGACTTTAATCTTATCAGTTTTGACAGATGATCTGGTACCACGTGGTGGTGCATGAAACCACAAAGAGAGAGAGATACGAAGGGGGAAAGAAAAGGATGGGCTCTTTCTTTCGTACCGGTCTGAAAATGGACGTTAGGTAGAGGAAAACTGAAAATTATTGAAGTGATATTGGAAACCGATAAGGATACGGATGAGAATTGCCTGAAATGGACGTTATTAGATATGTGTTACGTGGACGTACGTGGTAAGGATGAGCGGAACGACACGCAGTTAGCGTGCGAGATTTTCGTTAGCGCGATTTCACGCGAGATCCAATAAAATTGCCTGCGATTTAGAGAACCGGCTTCATAAAGGAATATTTATGATGAGGGAGGAGATATAGCATACAGGCGATTATCGATTTTTCATATTAAAATTAGCTGTGGCTATTAAATGTACAGTGATTTCGATGAAATTATTATGGATTTAATTTTACGCAAAGTCGGAAGAACATTAGTATTGTATCAGGCTTACGGTTAAATACGTCAAACTTGATTAACGTTGCTTCAAGCTACTTTCTTCGCGCACGTATTACGATCCAGAAATAAATTCTAAATCACTCGGGAAGATGCGATGAGATAACATGATACAATATTATGAGAGGATGAGCATACGGATTAACAGCGAAATCTGCTACGTCAAACCGAAGCGCAATAAAGACCGATTTGCGAGAACATCACTGAGACTAGAGTTTAGTAGCCTCGGCAAATCATGAAATTGCTTGCGCTCAATAAATGTAATTAACTACAGTCGCTCGTTCACAGCGCCGTCGGCCATGCATCTGGCCGCGATGGGGGAATATTCATAAAGCCCGGCGATATAACGACGAGGATCCGAATTAAGATTACGGGTGAACCGTATTTGCGTTGGCCAAATATAATAAGGCACGCGGTTCTTATTCTTCTCGGACGGCCGGCTCGCATCGTTCCACGACGAATCGAGTCGAGCGCATTGAAATCGGCAAGAAGGCGGGAACAAAACGAATCCACGGCAAACGCGATTACATCGCAATCTTGGCACTTGGAACACGAAAGGCACTTTATTAAAACGCTTGACTTTCTATGTATACGACGAGATATTAAATTGACGGGATATTAAAATGCGGTGTCTCGCGCGTGGAGATAACTCGCTGTCGCGAATTGTGTATCGTCTTATCTCTATTCTCTACGCGGTATGCGTATGAGCATTTATTACCGCGAGCTGCAAGGAAGCTTTCGACATGATTATCTCACATGACTAAATCGGTATACTTATCGAAATGCGTTCCCGATGTGATAAATGCACGGCAGTAGCAATTATTAGCAATCGTTATAGAGACTAAAATCAATAACCGTACTGTAACATCGTAACTTGACGTGACAATTTCTAAAAGCGATCCATCTAACAATAAAATCTATAATCGTGCCTATCGCGTCAAATTTTTCATTAGGAACTCACAAAAATGAGAGAATATGGGCGAATCCAAAATACCCGAGTTATCTAACATGTAGGATGTTTTTTTGTGTGTTTTTTTTTTTTTAGCTAGGTCGTTTAAATCTGTTGGAGGTATTAATGAAAAGACAAAACTGAATTCAGGTTTACGCGAATAAACATTATTTTCTATTAGAATGACATTCAGACGGCGACATTTTATTTGCAGGATCTTTCCAAATCGCTTGATCGTTTATTAATTGTTTCTAAATACGATATATTTGACGGAAGGATTCTGGAAGCTTTGTTGCGAAGCGAAAAGTGCTGCGCATCACGGTTTTCCCGTCGTGCTCCTTTTGCTCAATTAGCCTTAAAGTCTGATTATACTGGTCGTAGTTTCGTCGTTTTGCAGACGGCGGAATCGACGAGAATACCAGAACATTTTCACCGGCGAGATCAGACGTGTCCCGAGTTTCACCGGGATCCTTACGTCCTCGTTAGTACTAAGCTTCACAGTTAACGTGGCAAAAAGTCAGGCAGAAAAAGAAATATATAAAAGAAGAGAAATTTAAAAAACCAAACGGAGAAAAAAAGGAGAAGAGAAAGAAGGCGCTAGAAATCGCGAAAAAATCCGCGGCAAAATTCTCAAGTAGTAACGCTCAGATTATGGTCAGACGCAGCTGCGAACGTGGGCGAGGAGGAAGAAAAGCAGTCGAAAAACCGCATTGTTCGTCGAGAAACAAAAGAATCGGCCGTGGTCCGACGATTATTCGCCCTTTACTAGTGCGAGCGGCATAAAGGGACGGTAAGGGACACTCGAAACGAAGCATGGGAGTGAGGGAGAGGTAGAGAGAGAAAGAGAAAAAGATATCGGGGAAAATAGAGCAAACGCGGCCCGGCCGATTGCCAGGACAAAAGAGCGTTAAACGGAAAAGCAGCGAGGGTATAGGTGAAGTGTAGTGGGAAGTGGAAGGGGAGCGAGAAAAAATAAAGTTGATGCAACAGAGAGAGAGAGAGAGAGAGAGAGAGAGAGAGAGAGAGCAGGTGCGAGACGGGCAAGCTAATTAATTGATGAAAAGTTTGACGGAGAGTGGTAAGAAAAGAACTGAGGCAAAGAGAGCATAAATGGCAGGAATATAACGGATACAAAATGAAGCTACTTAGTCAAGTTCTACCGGAGTTATAATGCCCCTTAATTCCATACTCTAATGCGATGCGGTGACCCAAGGATCGCGTAAACTAATTTTCAGTTTTTACCAAAGTTCTCTTCTTAAGATAAAAAAGAACTGACAGTTGCTATTCAAAATTTATATCACATCTACTTACAAACATATTCATACGAGAAAACGAACTAAATCAGGAAAAATATTTTGTTCCCTCCTAAAATACGTTATTGCTAGAAAATTAATGAAAATAATAAGCTCGCGAAAAAAATTGAACCTCGTTTTATTTTAGATTCTATTATTATTGATTGTAAGTAAAATTATGCATTAAGTAGAGACACCTGACAGATCTTGTCCGTTGACAGAACGTATTATACGTTTGCATCATAAAATATGCGAATGACGAGAGGAGCGCTTTCGTAACTTGCCGCCGGGCGTATGTGTCAATAGATAACAACAAGAATGAAGAAGTTCTTCCGTGAAAAAGATGGAGCGCCAATGTATAGCTTGGCACAACGCCATTGTGTGCCTTTCAAGTATCTTTATATGGCGAGAAGGTTGGCGGAATAATGCGCTTCCTTCGGGTGAACGTCCGGTTTCGCTTTACTACGTGTTGAAAAAGTCGCAGGAAGCGAACCGTGTCGTACTTGCGAAATTACTCCACGGAAGTTTCGCGGAGGAGCATAGACGAAAGAAGAAAACCTGTATTGTGGATTCAAGTACCCGTATCGTAAATCCTCGGTCTGTATTCTCTAGTTGCGTATGTAAAAATATATCGTAGAACAAAATTCGCGCGCCCGAAGAAACATACATAATAATACTATGATGGAAGGCGATAGAAATTTTCAAAATTTAAGATACTGTCAAAAATAAATATTATTTAAAAATTGTATTCAATTTAAAACGTAAGAATGGTTTGGAGGAATAATTATTTTATATATTATATATCTTCCAATAATATGAACATCATTATTAATTTCTCGCAAGATAATATTATTTACGCGATTATCGGAGTGCCTCAGAAAGAGAGAGAGAGAGAGAGAGAGAGAGAAATGATTAACCCAGAAAATAAAATTGTCTAACAATTGCATCTGTGAAAATTAAGGCAAAGTGAAACAACTTCGTCCTCGGAGAGTGTCAATGTGCATTTGCAAGAAATAAAACTACGTTGGCGACGCGAGTCACTTTCGGTTCGACGATACAAGGTCAACAGACCTCTGGCTTTATTATATTTAGCGTGCGCAAACAGCCGTTTCTGCAATCTACGAAGCTTGTGCGAGCAGCTAATGCTACTTCCAAAGTGACTCCATTATTGCAGTCGAATATATTATACAAACATGGCCGCAGCCCTGGTTAAGACCCATACCAGACACCATCACCCGTCCTCGTTTTCTGCCACCCCGGACCAAACTCACCCCCCTCCCCGACGTCTTTATGCATTAGTGATGAAGTGCTTCCTCACCTGAAATTGTCTTTCTCGCCGAGACAGGCACCGGCACGCCCGACTATCCACGGAACAACCTTTGTTCCCGACTGCGAGCATGGATGTCGTCTTCATTCCTCGCTATTTTCAGTCACTCGGGACAGACGGAGAGAAATAATTCAGCACGATGTATCAGCGGCAGCTATATATGTACCTTCGACCGTATATTCTTTTCTTTATTTAATCCTGCATCTCTTTCTTCAATTGAATCAAAGAAATGTGATGAATAACGTATGAACTCTTAGAATTATTGCCAAGAATCTAAATGAGCTTAAAAAAAAAATAAAAATAAATAGAACTAGAGATTAATAAATTCAATAATTGCAACAATTTCTAATATATATAGAAACGATATCAAGCAAAATAATTAGTGAGAGAGAGAGAGAGAGCGTGTATTAATTATCAGGTGGATTGTTGGAACAATTAAAATTGAGAAAGAATAACAGCTTATAATCTTTCGTCGTCCGAGAGTATTTTCCATTATCAAAATTATCTCGCGAGAAAGATCGAAGAATAGGGAAGAAGAAAAAGAAGATAAGTTATTCCTCCAATTGCGCTTTAATTGCGAATATCGCAACTCACATCGATTTAGTCCCGATCGAGTTCGCGAGAAGCAGAAGAATCGAGTCGAGGTAGACTTCGTCAGAAAGGCAGCCCGGCAGGGATGAGATTATTTTTTTAATATCCAAGATATCTGGACGGACAGATACGCGGTGGAAAATGGGGAGAGGAGCGACGTTATGGAGAAAGGCGGCCGACATAATTTTAGAAAAGGAAAACAAGCGATATTGGTTCATTTGAATATCGCGCGAACCCGCGCTCGCTCCTAAGAGCCGGGAAAGGGAGACCGGTTTTATGCCTGCTATCTCGAAATTATCGATAATATTCTTCTGGACGAATAATTTTATTTCTGTCTAGCCGCGTGTACGTGTGTGCATGCGATGTATTAGTTCTTTTGGATCCCCGCGGTTCGCCAACTTATATCCTCCGTCGCGTTCAAACGAACTTTGCATACGTGCCGTCCGACCACACACACGCTCTTTCTCCTTCTTTTCGGTATCGGTATACCGTACGCGCCTTTTGCGCTCTCTTATCGTAAAGGAACTTTTACGAGCCACCCGCCGTAAGAATTTTTTGCTAACTTTTATACGCATATATGTGAAATTGTACGTATGGGTTATAAATACATATAGCATACGTTACTCTTCCTCTCTTTCTCTCTCTTCGCTAGCTATACATTTTCTCGAATCATGCTCGTACGCGAGCCGTCATATATTATCCGAATGCGATTTATAAGAGAAAGCTTGACGTATTATTATGATAGCATCTCTACCACGTAACATAATGTGTCTATTTCGCGAATTGCTCCGTAATGTAATGGGAGGAAAAACGCGTTTCCCACATACCAACGTTACCACGCTGAAAAATAAATGTGTAAAAATGCGCGTGGACAAATATTGAAAGCTCCACGAGATCTTCCATGTATATATTAACTATACCGCAACAATTTCTATTGCGTAAATATTTTAGCAAAACATTTTTTGTTCTATTAATGTTTAAAATGACCATCGAACGGTATGCGCTCCTAAAGACTATTTTGTTATAGTTTCAGACTGTATATTCAAACGATACTATAATCTGATATAATTATAAGGTAAATACGCAACTATGTTAAAACGTCAAAAAATATTTAATTAAAAATGTATATAGAAATATAATTAATATTCTCAAAATAGCTGTCTCTTATCTTTTAGCTTTAGATAGAAAAAGTGCACACTAAGAGAGCTCGAAACTCGAAAATAATTACTTTGTAGAATTCTTTCTGATTTTATCTACACACAATGTCCGAAATCCCGATTTATCTCCTCATTATCCAGGACCGATACTCGTGTTATCGGTGCCACAATGAGAGAAAATTTTTAACGACACACTCCAGAAGCCAAACAATTATCTGCATCGAGTCACTGAATGGAATATCTTTCCGCGACATTTAAAACTCGTGTACACAATCGTAACATATAAAAATAACGGTTTAATAAATAAATAAAAACATATAATACTCTTTCTTACAAATCTTTATAATTATATATTTTATTCCATTTTATGCTCTTAATATAATCTCTCGATTCCCAAGTTCTTAAATTTTTCGTTTATATAATTTCATTACTCTTATATTATTGACTAATCGCATTTACTTTATTTCGATACTTGTTATTTACCGAAAAAAAAAAATAAAAACGAGATTCGATACTTAATTCTTGAGCTCGATTTTTCTTTCCGGTTGGGCTCATATACTTGTGTTAACTTTAAATTTCCTTTGCGCGTAGAGTCAAAGGTAAAAACTGTATATATATATATACGAAAGCGCGTGTGCGTCAATGTGGAAAGTAAACGTACAACCTTAATACCGTCCGACAATTTAATGGTGCTCTTTCTTTACTTTTGTCCGTCGTGGGAGGATATTACCGGCGCGGGAAGCAGGCGCTGCTACGAAAAAGCAATTCGAAATGAAAGGAAACGGCGGCAGCGGCAGCGAAACTACGAGAAGAAACGGCTTTATCCGCCGCTACCGCCGCCACAAAGAATAATTACTGCGAATGTTGAAAACCGTTCGCAACGCGGCCAATACACAAAGCCGGGTGGGCTAGCAAGTCGAGTAGCAAGTCACTCGCTTATCTTTGCCGTTGAAAAATGTAGCGAGCCGCTTGACTTGCCTCCAAAGTACCGGGTTTCGTGTAAAACCTGGGGGGGGGGCGTAAGCCACCCCCATCATATCGCTCCACCGACCTACCGCTCGACCGGTATCGACGTATAAAATGCATGGGAACATACTGCAGAAAAATGGGAAAATACTGAATGTGCCGTAAGTCGTCTCATACAGAAAACATTACGAATATATCGCCAGTAAAATAGAAACCTGTATATCATTCGCGAGCTTTTCCCGAACCGTTCTCTTTATGTCTGATTTATTCGCGGCGGACGTTTGCTAGCCATTTGTGGCGAAATAGCGAAATACGTACGAGCGCGAGACAAAGGGAGACGGTTTCCCAAAAATATGTATCTTAATTATGAACATTTATCCCGCTCGCGCAATGCCAGGGAATTTTCGAGAAACGTTTAGAAAAAAATTTGTAAAAAAAAAAAGCTCGTTTGCGCACGAATATATTAAGAATATTGGAATAGTATACATTGGTAAATTTATCAGAGAAAAAGGAGAGAACAGTTTACAAGCAACAGAATCTAGCGGAAAATCCGAGAGAAATTAGAGTAGCGAAATTACGCAGCGTATCAGGAAGGACGAGTTACGTTTACGGGATGAAATAAAATCATTGTTTTCACCTTGATGGATTTTTTCTTAGGAGAAAACGCAAATTTCCCTTTCAAATAACCGTGCGCTATCCGGATGGCCGGTATTATTCGGCCGCATGAATGGATGGAAATTGCCAAAAATAGCCGGAAACGGATGTGCGGAGGTGGCTACCCGGCGAGGCCGAGGGCGAGGCTGAATTTGGGGTTCGAACCCACAGTACACCATTACGGCAGTCGCAAGAACCGACTCTGGTTGCCTATTATTGTACCGATGTGTGTTCGATCAATGAATGCGAGCGTAATGGACGGATGTAGGGAACAGTGATTCCTTCAGTAATGCCCCACTAAGCGCGATACTGTCATATCTCGTTGCAGTGATTATTAATAATCGCGTCGATCATACGGTGTAGTCGGGTGAATGTTTTGACAAAAAGCAAAAAAAATAATATTGACAGGTTTTAATCTTGTTTTATCTTGGTTTAAGTAATATTCTTGTTACTCGATACTTTATTATTCAATTATAATGTTAACAATTTCTTTGTCTAATTCGTGCCATTTACGTATTTATATCTATAAGCAACGTGTCAATATTCGATATCAAATTTAAAAATAAAAGAAATGTTAATTTGTCTCCAAATCTCTCTTAACACAACGATTTTCTACGTTCAAATTCGCGAGAGAGGAAGAGAGAGAGAGAGAGAGAGAGAGAGAGAGAGAGATTCAAACTAGCTTTGTACATTATGTAACGAAATTCTGCTACGTGCGACGTAACCACAATTATCTAAAATTCCGGCCGGGCGACACGGAGCATTAAATAATAATCGCGCCCATCTTGCATAACTTATGGTGGAGAGGTGGGAGGGAATGCGCGTACGATATGAAAACCGGCGCGTCCTACTATTCCCGGGACAGAGGATCGCATTACAAACGCGGAAGTTACGAAATAATTCGTCACGCTCGGTTGTGTACGTACAATGATACCTGATGCGTGTACGGTGGAAAAAGTCCCGCGCTAGGGTCGGTCGGGTCGGGCTAAAAAGTTTTTAAATAATTACAGAGAGCCCTGGATGGTGGTTGGGGAGGATGCGACGCGACGCGGTTGTGATAGTGGTAGTTGTAACGGTAGTCGTAATAGTGTGATATAGAGCAACGAGAAACGTTGGGGCAGAAGAGGGGGAAGGGGGGAGGTGGCATGGAGCAACGGTGAAGGGTTGCAATTGAGTCGGATAGCGGTCGGTCGTCCCTTTTCCTCAACCCCTTTCTCGCACCCCGTTCTCATCTCCAACTCCCCCACCTTTTCCACCCCTGCCGCTCTCCGCTCGCGTCTCTGCGCATTCGCCGCCCTATCGTTCCTCCTTGCGGGCATTAATGGGAAAAGTTTGCTTTTATCTTTTAAACGCCCGGCAACACTACTAATTTCTAACTTCGGGCGTTACTTGTACGTACTCCAAAGGGCTCGAGTGTACCGGCACGACCTGTAACGCAGTCACTACTTTCCTGACCGATAGAAAATCACCGCCATTCGTTCTATCCGCGCGCGGGATCTAATGGGGCAGCTCGGCTTGCAAAAAAAAAAAAAAAGACGGGAAATGAAAGAGAGAGAAGGGAGAGAAAAAAAAAGGAAGGGAAAAGAGCAATCGGCGCATTTCTCGACGCACTCCCCTTCGATCGGACGCCGCCACCGCCTCGTTTCAGATCGGCGACTCGAGACGTATTTTATTTAGAAGTTGGAGAGCAAAGTGCCGTAAGAAGTTTGCCAATTTAATATTATCGGACGTTTCTTTTTTTTTTTTTTTTTTTTTAACCAGAGTTTACCACGTCAGCCACATTTGAATAAAAAAACTCGCTATTCGCGCTTGAACAATGATATAAATTTAAAAATTCAGCTTTCCCAGAATCTCTCTCTCTCTCTCGTTTAACATGGAATTGAAAAAACTTTAATTTTTTTATAAAAATAATATATATTTTACATTATTTTCTTTCTTTTTTAAATATACATTTTTTCAAATATGGAGACACGTAAAATGTATTATACGAGGCAAGTTTCGAGTTTGGAGATCCGTTCAATTCATTATCTCTTTCGGATTAATATATAATGTCAGCGGCATTAAAAAAATGTTTGCGGTGTATAAAATATCTTTAATGAATAATTTAGCGCTTTTTAAAGTCGCTGTAAGATCGACAGTAATATTAAATATCAACGAATGTTGTACGGAGTTTGTAATCGCTTTAAACGTATATAGAGACAATCTCTCTCTTTGTGAATTTAATTAGACGATATTTGGAGACTGTAGCAACGTCGAGGACAAGGACGGGTGGGGCGGGGAGGGGGGGGGGGAGGGGGAACGCAAAGTCGCTATTAAGATGCTAAATCTCGTTTAGCTGGATCACACAAAACCGTCACGCTCGAATGTCGGGAAGGGCTCCCGGGAAAATGAAAGAACTATACACACCGGCCACGCCCCTGTTTCCACGGCGATAAAACGGATTTTATGTCGCGTTTAAAATAAGTTGTAGAACCAGTCGCGAAGAAGCAACGCCACTTGAGATAATTATACCACGGTGTCCTCTCTCAGGCGTAGGAGATGTAAGTTTAAATAGATCGAATAAGAAAGACAGTAGAGGAAGAACTTTTCGGTTAATTAAAAAATACATTATCCATATACAGTTGCATTATACTCCCTGTATATTTTTGCCACTGCCACCGCCGATTAGCGATCTGCGAAATTGCGCACTACCGACGCTTCTTAATTTCGAGTTGATTTTACTTTGCGCTCCGCATTTAGTTCTTTGGCGTCGCGCAATTTCCTCGATGAAGATATTACCTCGTCCATTTTCCTTTTCTTCGCGAAACATACTTATAAAATATAATTATGCGGCGAAATGAGACATAAGGCCAAGTCTCGCTTTGGACGTTCGTTTCTACTTTGTACCTTGACTGCACGTAACTCTGTTGCGATGCTAATAATATTACTTTCTCTCTTTTTATACGTTATTTACGAAATACAACATGCAAGATACCTTATAGTGAAGAAATTGTATAGTACACAAAATTACTTGAAATCCACTAATTTCGCGGCCATTTTAATTTTATAGATAGCCATTTTTTGAAACATAAACATGTTATCGATTTCCTTCCGTCATTTATTTATCGAAGATCCAAGAATTGTCAAAAAATGCCAAGAAACACCGTCAATCGAAAGATCGCGCGCTTTTAATTCCTTACGAAACGATTAAACGGATTTCACGTCGCACTTCAAATAAACCGTCAGGTCGGCCACGAAAAAGCGCGATGTCTTTCGTGTGGCAATTACAACGCATATCACCGTCGTCCCCGGTTAATTAATCCTTCCTCGTTCTCCCGTAGGATTTCCTTGCAAGAAAGTACGAAGAGAATATACGAGATGATCCTTCTTCGACGAGTTCGGATTCCGCGCGATTATTCATCTTTTCGCGCATAATTAATTAATTCGCGACGAGCGATGAAAATGACTATCTTACCTTACCGACCTCGCTTTTCCAATGTATGTATACATATATGTATGTATTACATTAACTTACATAATATGTACATAGTGTGCATATACCTGATTTCTGGGATATCGTGACGTGGAGAATTTTCAGATCGAAGGCACTTGATCTGACGAAAATTGATCGTTCAATATGCGTTAATAAATATAATAATATTTAGTGTAACATTTTTAAATACGTAAAATATTTAACGGAAAACCTCTACCAGTAGAGCGTGCTGCTTGTATAATAAATTCATGTTTGCCGTATCACATTACGGCGAGCGTAATTGGGGTTAACCACTGCCCGCTAAGGCTGGGTTATTAAAAGGAGTTAACGAGCAATAATTAGCTTAAGATTCTCCGATATACGATACAAGGATATAAAGCGCCAATTGAACACAGATTTTGTCGAAATATTTCATGCTTAATAATTTTTCCACGCGTCATACATGCTCGAGATATGTAATTGAAGTTAATATTATTATTCGTAAAGTATATTAATAATTAATAACGTAACGCTTCGAGAAATCCTTTTGTAAAAGAAGCAACAAATTTATACTATCCATAACAGATTATGCGGAGTGTAATTAGGGTTAACCCCGCTCGCCCCATCAACCTCGTCCCGTACAACATTGTTAATCCTAGTGGAAGAAACCACGATTGGCCGGCCGTTTCGTGTCGCGGCGAGCCGGCAGATAAAGCTGTCCGGAAGTAGTTTAAGCCAGCCACAGACGTAACTACATCTGGACGCATTAGGACCGGAGATACAGCTCGTTACAAGACAACGAGCTTTCCCCGATCCCTCCAGGTCCAGATGCTAATGGTAATCAGGGACGGTCGAAGGGTGAGCCTGGAATCAGGATACGAAGTTTGATCCCGCCTATATAAGATAATATTGTATATACGGTTTCCCTTTTAAGATAATGCGAATAAACGGGGTTACTTAATGTATGAAATTAATTTTACACGATCGTACAGACAAGAGTACAACGCTATAAAAATTTATTAACGCGAGACGCAAAGCGAGAAAATCGATAACGACGTATTCTGATAATATTCCGTCGCGCAGGACTGTCTCTAAAGCGCCTCTCGCAAAGGAGATTAAGGGAGCCAATTACATTGATAGAATACCGTATGCACTCGCATCGCGTGTCTATGCACCTCGCTATAGCACTTCGCGTTGATTAATTCAACTTCCATACTCCAAAGCGCTGTGTGTTGCGCGAACCGGCAATATCCTCGATAAATGCAACACGTATAATGTAATGCGCTGTAAACTGACACGTTTAATCGTTTGCTTAATATTCGGCGAAAGTATATGCTGTCTGTGTCTGTGAAGAACACATGGATCGAACGCGATATGTATTGTATTATATATCATTCTAGGGATCCCGCGGCACGCTTGTATCGCAGACGAGAAACGCTACACGAGGGAACGTTCGTTGGTCTATGCAAATTACTGCCGGTGAATGCAGCCGACTTGCGGTTATACCGTATCAGGCTTAACGTGCATTAACATACGTAAGACCCCGCCGCTCGGCATTATAAAGTCTAATATACGTGAGAGGCCGACCCCCGGCCCGGCGCGTGCCGCGAGTCGCGAGCAACTTTGTGCCGACTTGCTTAACTTCGGAATTTGGTATATAGTTCGACCAAATGACACAGCCGCGTATATACGGCGATCCTGTCGCTAAATGATAATTAATTATGCAAACGGCCGCTAAAAGAGGCGTATAAGTATAAAAGTATAAATCTTTCCCTGTATAAAAATGTACAAACAAAGATATTCTCTTCTCCTTTCTTCGTTCTAATATACATGTGATAAGAATTTATATTTTCTCATTGATAAAGTCGAAAATTAAATTCGCGGAATCCATAACGTTTTTTATTTCAAGACGCGTATGAATTCCTTAAGGTGTATCTGTTCGTATCTTTTCTTTTTATAAGTCTCTAGGGTTCGTTAAAAATTTTAGAACGAATCTGTATAAGTAACAATGTTTCTCTTTCTCTCCTTTTGCTCGTGCTTAAACCGCCCGAGTTTGCATCAGGTACAAGTACCGAGTCATGGTTCCGTTGTCGAGAACGAGCTAATCGTATTCACGCGCGCTATCTGATTACGCTATACTATGTCGTGTCATGAAGCGAAGCGACGTCTACTTTAAAATCTAGTATGCATAATGCATCGTATGCACGAGGCAAACAAGGAGGGTCGGGGATAAACGCGAACAAAAACGCGTTATTCTCTCGCCGGACGCGCGCGCGCGCGCAGCCAGTTAATCATCGGGCAACGAAGAAACGTCGTTTGGAAATGTCTCTCCGTGGCCTACGCTCAAAAGAGATTCTACACGTGGAAATAAAAGGAAAAGCTCGAGCATGGCATCGCTATTCCACA
The DNA here is from genome assembly GCF_030449975.1 of Polyergus mexicanus. NCBI lineage: Eukaryota > Metazoa > Arthropoda > Insecta > Hymenoptera > Formicidae > Polyergus > Polyergus mexicanus. The sequence continues at coordinate 769,331 of NW_027223342.1, forward strand.
GACGCGCGTTCCACGATACTTTTTTAATATCACCTCTCTGTTATTCCTCTACCTTTTGACAGATTTCAATTCATCTGCAGCTGCAGATTTTTATCTCGCATAAAGCTGACAGTTTTTCGGTGATATTTAAATCCCGGTGTACATTAAAATTATCTATGCGCTTTAATGATGAACAGATGATTACTACTTTAAAAGAATTCGCCTCCTTGACAATTTTTACTCTCTAGACTGTTGCAGAGAATTATTTATTTAGTTTTTTTTTTCTTTCGATAAAAATTATTAAATTGTACAAGAGATGTTTATTTTTAATTTATGAAATTCTTTTCAAAGTTTAATAAAATAAAAGTTTTATCGAGAATATATCGCGATGATTCTCAGTGCAACGAATAAAATTTGAATGCGAATGTGCAAAACATTGATTTTCTTATCTCAATAAAGAATTGCGACGTAAAATATCCATTTCAAAATAAGATGCTATTTTAGAGCAACAATACGAACCGCGCATGACGCGAATGATAATAAAAAACCTTTTGGTCTTTAAGGAGAGAAAGAGTACAGAGAAAATACGAAAAAAAAGAAAACGGGAAGAAACTGAGATTCCTCTTTTAACCCATCTTCTCTAAAACACATATCACGCAGGCATATGACGGATGTTAAAATGACGAAAAAGTTACGAGAATTTCTAAAAAAAAAAAGTCATTAAAACATAGATTATACAATAGATATTAATATTCAACTGCCATTTGCAATATGATATATTTCTCATCCTTAAGATACATTTTACGTCAGCAAATAGAATCGTAACAATAAGACTTTGAATTAATTGATTTTTCCTCCGCACTCGTAATATAACGAAATATCATAGAGCGTATAGAACACACAAAAAATACAATATTTCTCTGATTATATCTTTCTGTAAAATCTTCCTTTGATCGCGATTTATATATCTCCACTTTAACCGCTCACACGAAAGTAATGCGTTAAATGGAAACAATGTTCTACAATGGCGCAAACCTAACGCCCGAGTTGATATAAATCCAACGTTGTTCTCTTCCACGAGTAGTCTCCTAGGACGACAGAGAGACAGAGCTACGGTCGGTGGGCGGGGAGGATTGGAGGAGGTGGAAGTAACGCTAAATTCTGCAAAAAAACGAAGATTAACCTTTTGTCTTCGGGCCTGGCCACGGTGTTCCTTTGTCCGAGTTGAGCACTCTGTCGCGACACTCTGTTTTTGTTCAATCGCGCGCGCGATTCACTCCCTTTCAAACTCTAGCCCGTACCCCTTTCTCTTCTCCCCCTCCACCTTCCCCCGCAGACTGGCCGCTGGTGGTCCGATCCTTTCGGCGTTCGTTTCAACCCCCATTCCGAATGCCTCGGCACCAACCAGCCCTTTTACACGACCAAGCTTGCGTCCAGACATTCAACTCGCCCCCCCCCCGGCCACATCTACCCCTCTTTCCCTCGCGGCAAAGTTAAATCCTATGGCTCTGTAAAAGCCATCCTCTCCGTGCTCGCTTTCCATGTTACCCCGGGCCGGCGTGTTTCTCCGGCTTTTCCCACCGGCAGGCGCATGCAAAGGCTTGAAATATTTTAACCGATGCTCGTGAAACATGGCCGTAAGTACGGTATAGTCACTGGCCCCTATCGCATTCCCACCCCGTCCTCCTCGACTCAACCGTCATCCGCGAACTCTCGTCTTTTTGCGGTGCGCGAGCATCACTCTAGAAATGAGCTAACCGACGTAATTCCTGCTGTTTATTTTTCGCCAAAAGTCGGAAGGCAGGCATCTTCCGAATCAGTGAAAAATGGGCGGAATAGAACGATGAATAGGTATATAGTATAAAAGACATAAAATAGCAACTACTTTCTTAAAGTACTAGTTATAATTAATACTTTATTGATTTTGTGAGTAAGAAATTTTATCAATTGTTATGTTTTCAGGTGAACATATAGGTAATGTACAGATAATTTAAGTTATCGATAGAAACTTAGAGAAAAACACAAGTATGTTAGAGTAAGAGCCTTATTCAAACAGTCGTTTATGTTTGCCAATATATATATATATATATTACGTTGAAATACTATTTTTTAATAATTTTACTGAGAAAATAGTGAATTTTATACAATATTTATTTTATCGTTATAAGACTAAAGTTTAAGAGTAAAGTTTTTTTCAAATAAAATTCTTTAAATGATAGAAAGTTGACGACTGTCGCTTATTACGTCAGCTGATCTATTCTTGTGTCGCTCCTAGTACGGTAAAGTAGAGTGCACTGAAGAACAATTTACGCTAAGTAAGTTATAGCCCAGAGTAAGAGACCGTGGAAAGAGAATAGGTCGGTCACTATGCGGTCGGTCTGACCCTACCGCGAGGCATTCCACTACTACTTAACGCTCAATACGTTCCACTTAAAGCTGACCAGCATCTACTCTTACTATTAACGTCGCTTCGTCGATGTTTCTGCGTTACTTAATTTTACACGTCACACAATTATACAATAAACAATTAAGACTTATATCCAATCTAAAAAATAAAATAAAAATGCTCAATAATAATATATTAATTATATAAAAAATATAATAAATATATATATATATATATATATATATATATATATATATAAAATAAATATATTAAATATATAAAAAATCTTTAGGTAATTCAATATTAATTTTTAATATTATTTTATTACGTCAATCATGAATAAAGTTGAAAAATTGATTGAAAAGGAGAAAAAAAAAGAGAGAAACATTTATATCCTTTTACTACAAATCATAACTATTTCTCGCAGTTTTAATAGCGTTTTCCCCTCTTTTTTTTTCCTCGCAGGAAATAACACAATGGGGAGAACAATGGACTGTTAGGTATTTTCACACGAATTGAAATTCGGGGTGACTTGCTGAGCCGACGTTTTTCGCTAATCACTCGCCGATATACGATGCGGAACGCTTCGGCGAAGCGACACTAGCGGGACAATAGAAAATTTGCAGTCCGCTATCCACTTTATCCAATCGCATTTGCTTTTTAGTGCTTTTTTCCGAATGAGAGAGCGACTATCGGGCACTGTGCAAATCCACCCCCGCTTGAATTATGCGATTATCAGACATAACGGCCGGTGTACGTGCGGCCGCAACGGCGCGTTGTTACAATCGCGCCGCGATGCATCGATCGGCAAAATGTCGTTACGGGCTACGCGATCAAAAAAATAGGGAAACAAAGGAAGAGCGGACGGAGAGGAGAAGGAGAATGAGAGCGAAATGGACTGGTTTTGGAACACGTTCCTCGAGAGACATAGAAAAAAGCTACAATGTTAATGCCGGAAAATGCAACAGTGAACGAAAAAGATAGAAAGCGCAAAACAGTTACTTTATTTTGTCACTAGTTGAATTTCTATCTACATTTATAATTATTTCTGATGAAATTTATGATGAGAAAGTTTTTTTATCGCATGCAAAATTGCAGAGCGCAGAAAGATAAAACGCGAGAACGTATAAGTGTCAAAAAAAAAAAAAAAAAAAGCAACAGATCGGCGAAAGAGGAATCTCATCGATGCAAAAATTGCGCGCGCATTAATACGCGCGACCGATTGAATTATACGATTATCGAACGAAACAGCTGATGCGGCCGAGATGCGATACAATTATTATTACGATGCATCGATTGTCGTGATTTTTCAGGGTGGTTGGTACGAGCGATTCACGTTAGAAACGTAAAGAGAAAGAGAGGAGAGGAAAAAGATCGAAGATTCCACGCGTTAAGAAAAAAAAAGCTCCGGCATCGGTGAAATACTGCCCAGAAAACCGAACGGTCTTCATAAATCCAACGCGTAAATCAGTCTTTATGGAGTCTATCCCTGAAGGGGGCTATTTGGAACACCGCGTGTATACACGGGGTGTCCCGGAGAGATTGGGATCTGCCGCGGAAATGTACTTTTTAACGAAGAAGCGCTCGATCTTTTTTCCACGCGAAAATTCGTTCGGACGTTTATTTGTTCAATACATCGCTGTTTGTTTGTCATATATTCGCTGTATCAAAGCTTTTAATTCGAGAAACCAATTATTAAATCGATCGTATACGCATATATATTGATGAAGTATATAAACTATAGAGATAACTACGTATATAATAAAAGCGTCAGAGATTAAATTGATGAGATATGCCATTGTGATGCGATGGGAAACAACTGGTCTAAAAAAGATCGCTCGCGATGTCGATGCGGGAAACTATCGGCTATATGATTATCGGGATTATGAGATGGAAAATTAATAAAAAAACGCGCACCATTGACGCGAGTGTGCATAGAATAAATCATTTCGCGACCGATAAATATTTCCACCGGCGTTGACCTCGAAAGACAGGCGCGGCTATCGGAGTCACGAATATCGGCCAGTGATTTATCATCGATTAAACGGACGTAATGCAGCATTGTTGCTGGAACCGCGCAGTCAGATAGGCAGATATATGAAGTCGTATCAGGATTTCGCTCGTTCTGGTATTGGGTCGCAATCGGCCGTGTATCTGGGACTCGACGAGCGTGAATGGCTCAGCGAAAGGGAATGCACCAGAACGAGCCACAATGCGCGCATTATTGCCGCAATCGGTTATCCGAGACTAGCTCATCTTTTAAGGACGTTCCTAGAACTGCATACAATACGAATACATTCGGTCGAGGAATATTTTATTACAACGATATTACCGCTCGATTCGGAGAACACGCTATTGAAAACCAAGATCATCTTCTCCGTTCAATTTTCCATAAAATGCAAAACATTACAACTTGTCACGGAATATCGCGAAGTAGATGACATAAGGAAAAATAAAAATAGTTTCGATTATATAATCGATCACAATTCAATTATTTCAACGTTATTTTCGGATAGAAAATTTTTTCTCCGTAAACATTTAAGGAAGACTCGTTATGTCTCATTGTGTCTTCTTCTTTTTTTTTTAACGAAGTATCTCGATAATTGAGATGCAAATTAAATTTGTATTAATATATCGCTCTCTCTTTTTCTCAGCGAACATTTTTAAATAATTGGATTGTTAAATTTTGAATGTTTCTTCGTATTTTATAATAATTTTATGAGGCCATATAGAACAACGATAGAATATTATGTGAAAATTCCGTTTCATAAACAACTTACAATTCTCTCACTCTCTCCCCCCCCCCCTCTCTCTCTCTCTCTCTTTCTTTTAAAGACCGTCGAAGGCCATGGAAATATGTAGACGAATACTTGTTACTCCTCATAATATTACCCTTTGCTCGCAAGCACGTTGCGTTTGAACTTGATATCATGCGGACACAAAGAAGCTTGTCGATGCGAACTATAGTACCGGTATTATGTGCACGATAGAGGGATTCAATGTGACAATCCAAGGGATGTATTCAGCGCGCGTATCAGCCTTAACATCGTCCCGGCACCTCTATATTTTCGCACGTGAATTGAAACGATAACATGAATTCTTAATAGATTATCGTGTATTTAAAAGCTCTCAAATCAAAAATAAGTATTTGTTATATTCATATTTTTAAAGCGCACAATTTGGCTAAACGATTATTATTGCTAAAAAAAAAAAAAAAAAAATGTAATCCACAATTATGTCTTAATTTAAATTCGCCAAGAAAAAAAAGTCGACCAGAAAATATTAAAACGATCCATATTGATATGTTCCATTGATAGTACATTTAATCTCTAATTTGCGCATCTTTATATTTCCTCTTATTAAAAAAAAAAAAAAAAAAAAAAAAAAATCGTGCGCGAGGAAGTCGAAGCGTTAAAGTATCATATAGAGCGCATAGCGTTTTGCAGCGCGACGACCAGTTCTACTCGAGTCGGCGTTTTTTCTTCGAAAAAGCATTTCTAAAAAAAAGCATTTCTCGGTGGGTTTAGAGATCGCTAAGCTTCCTCTCTCGTTTTCAAAGGAACGACTCGTTGAACAAAGCCGGAAGGAGAGAGCGCGGCGTACCAAGCGCACACGTGTATAAATCGACGGTAGCGATACAGAGGGGAAGGATTTGGGGGGATTCGTAAATCTCGACCAGCGATCCCGGGGGAACCATGTCTCAGTCACAGGACGGCTGCTGCAGAAGTTACGGGGTCCTCGCAGAAGCACATACACATGCACAACCGCGATACACGGCACGAACCAACGTTACGTACGTATAAGTATACACGCGTACCGAGAAACCGGTGAAACCGCGTCAATCTCGCATTTAGCTAATGCGACTTTAATCCGTTAATTTAAGGTCGCACCGTTACTCACGGATTTATCGACGAATTCGACGCGCGACGATTTTAACGAACGACCGCGGTAAAAGGGATCTACCCCGTCGATGGTGTCTTGTATGTGATTACCGTCGCGATAAAATGTGGTTCGAAGTCTTGGGTAAATCTTTGCGAGTTTAATCTTCGCATCCTAAGTTATATCTGCACAATATAGGAAAATAATATACAATTTAAATTACAAAATTTTTTATTCATTTGCACAGACATCTCAATATATCTCTTTTAATGATAAATTTAATAATAAATAAGAAATATATACGGTTTAAAAAAACTAAATATATTCAGAGTCGAAAAATTCAATTATCTGTTTCTCAGATATGGATAAAAAATAGCAAAATATATAATAATAGAAATAAGTTTTTGATAAGAACATAAAAAAAGACGCGCGTGAAATAATTAATGAATGATATCGGTTTAAAATTTACACGATTGGAAGATAAAATAAATTGAAAATATAACCTTTTATACATAGTAAACTTTAACATAGGGACATAGAAAACGTACAGAATAAATTACTCTGCAATTTATATTTTACAATAGCGTGAGCCTTCTATATCTAGAAAATCTATTTGTTCGAAAAGCTAGGAAAGAACGAGGAGAAACGTCGATAAACGAGGCTGTCGGTCCGCAGGATTCGCCCAGTTGATTAATTTATGCCCTCGATTTTCGGTGGCGCGCGAATTCCAGGCGCGGATATGGGCTTGTGTTTCTGTCTCCCTCTTTTTTTAGTTACCGTGCCGATGCCGTAACATTTTCGCGCCGGCTGATATCCTATGCAACGGGCCGGGGACATCGGGTCGTCGATTATCGCGCTTTCAGAGAGTCGACAGCCGCCGTTGCCCTTCATTGTGGATTTGACCGAAAAACACGACACATCGCCCGATTCGAAAATCGTAATTATACTCTCCATTTTCTTACTTCTCTTACATTCATTTCATTAATATTATCAGAAAATTGATATAAGTTATCTTCGCGCGCATTAGAAATTTATTTTAATATCGAAATCAATGATTTTCGAATTGTAATGATCGAGATTTTTCAAGATTTTTATAAATTAAAATTTGCATATAAAATAGATAAAAATAAATATTTCTCGTTTAACTTGAAGATACTTTGTAAAATAAATAATCTGTGTATATGCTACATAATACGCGGGGAATATAGATAGAAATTAATAAAATTATTATAAGCCTCGACAAAAGAGTCTTTACGTTTCATCATCGACTCAATAGCATTTTAATTCGTGGGGATTATAAAAATTCCTGCGTTCCAGGTAATGCTGCTAAAATCGGCGACGAAAGCTTGCTTTGCCTCGATGCTTTTTAGTTTTATATCTGGGTTGTTGCGCAACCAAAGCGTTTCTACCACGCCTGCAAGAGTGATGGACCGAAAGACCGATATCGGAAAAACGGAAACTATTTTCCCTGGTTACCCTGTCTAGTAAAATATTATCATTCGATGTATGTATTAACGTTCAGCTCTATATAAATACATTACTTGAATATATTCTCTCGTTACGAATTTAAATTATAAAATTATTATATTTGACGGATGTCAGTCGACGTCTATTCTTAAGTTTGCTATAAAAATATATATGAATGCTTATAGTTTGCTATAGAAATATATATATATATATACACAACAATGATAATATAATAATATTACCACCGTCTTTTTAAATTTTAAATTGAGTCTAATCTATCATTAAATCATTGTCTCATGTGTATTTTGTATTTAAAGCAGTAATAAAATAATCTTGCTTATATATTATATTTGTCGATGTACACAGATATGTGAAAAAATTAACAATTTTTTTTTTATATATTATATGGTTAACTCTTTTATGATTTTTATAGACGATCGTATATCTTTATTATTACGAGTACGAGGAGGACAACTCGGACCGGGATCCTTTAAATAAATATCGATCAATTAACGAAATCTCTTCGAATCCCGCGAACGTTCCCCCATTGCAGCTCTTGGTATTGGGAAACTATCGCGGAAAACTGTTATCGGCGAAAGTCAATTAGCTCCGTGCTGGCTGACCCGAGCACACACAGTGACACAATAATATAATAAAATGTTTATATTATTGCGCACCTGCCGCTTATCGTAGAATAAACCGAAGAGAAGAAGATTGACCAGCGCGTGGGATTCGCTATCGTTGAAGCAGAACTCGATCCAAGTAAACGTATTAGTTGCATTAATTAAGTTTTGATTAACTAGCTTCGATCAAACACTTGATACAGTAATACAATATTAATAGAAAAATATTATTCATTATTAAAAATTGTTAAATATTTTCTCCTTTTCTATAATATTGTATCCAACATTTATAAGCTCAGAAAAAAATTTATTAAAATTGTATAATAAATATTATGGTTTATTGAGAGTCGTATTGTATAATAGAGAAAGAGAGAATACAGTTAGTTAAAAAATTAACGCATTTGATTCTTTAATATGTGGATTTTGAATTTTACATAAACTTTTATTGAATTTATAAGTTGAATTAATCAACAATCAGTGACTCATTATCTTATAAATTATTATGTCATATTGAAGCTAGTTGCAAAATTTAACAAAATATACATGAAGTAAATGTTAATAAATAAAGATATTATCGACTTTCGGAAGCTATAATTCGTTGCAGCCCGTCAAAGTTCTTGACATCCAATCTTGACATTAAGTATTAACTTGGCATATAAAATATTAACTCGATATCGAAGAATCAACGAAGCGTAATATTTTTTCATCTCGCATTTTATCTTCAGCTTACTTGATTTACATGCATAAATAATATGTAAATCTCGTTAAAATAATGGTAATTTTAATCTTGCAACAACGCTCGCCTCCTCTCCATTAATTCCTAAATAGAACAAAGTGTTATTACGGGCGATAATTACGCACGTTACGTTATGTAATTACATTACGCATTGCGGGGCTGTTGCGCATATCGAACGCGATATCGAGTATATAGGAATGACACTCCTGCAAACTGAGACGCTTTAACGAGTTTGTTCATTGCATATGGATGAATTTTGATCAAGGCTATACTGTTGGCAAATGCTAGAAGTTTATTGGAAATTTCATCCCGGCGTATATTTTCACACTAGTACGAGTATATTTTACGGTCTCTTTCTATTCGTCGATAATCAATAGTGATCGTCATTTATGAAAGAAAAAAAAATTTTTTTTTTCTTGTCTAACATACAAGATTTGAAAAGAAACTGAAATCTAAAAAGACGAGAGAGTGGAAACAGTGACGCGATAATCCCCGTAACAGCGTAAAAGAGTGCGTATCGTACCGTACTTCTCCCGTGACAAGATAACGACTGTATAAGATTCTTTCTTCACCCGACTTCGTGTAAACCTTCGACTCTTTTCCTTCCTCTGATCGACGTCTCGCGAAGTAACACCGAGCGCGCTCAAAGTGCAACAAGAAGAAGAAATCGTCAAGTAGTAGTTTCGGCACGAAGTAAGACCGAGTTGGATTTAGTAGACGGAAGGAAGAAAGAAAGGATAAGGCGGAGAAAGGGGGGGAGAGAAAGTTTGCCCTCCGTTCCTGCCACCCTCGGCCAATTTCTTAGCGTAACCTTATCACACCCCTCTCGCGAGATGGGTGCGATGGCGACGTACTTGCGTACGTCTAAAGATGCGCCAACTACGTTTCAAATTTCCGCGGAAAACAACGGTGATACCGCTAAGAGCGGTAACGGCAATAAAAGCAGCATTGGAAAAACTCTCGTTGCCATTGACCTTCGGCCAAGTTTCGTTTACGTTCTTTCGCATTCTCGCGACCCCCTCTTGCGTACTTTTTTTCTGCAACCCTCAATCTTTAGATTATAGTCTTACGTTGTAGTCGAAGGATTGTCGGATATATAATTAAACAATCAATAATTTGACAAAGAGATTTATTGTGCGATTAAATGGCTAAATCACCGCTCTTTGCGAAAAGTATATACAGTTAAAAAGTATAGCTACGATGAAATCGATGAAATGGACGAATTAATGAGATTTGCAAGCGCAAGTAGGTACGATAAACAACTACTCCGTCAATAATCGATACGCGGCATGACCGATTAAAAGACCTGCGCTCTTTAAAGTACAGTGTAGAGCCCGTTTTTCGCCCGGGCACGGCTGTTACGTAAATCGATTGGCGGGGCATTCTTCGACGGGCCGACATACAAGGTCGGTCCGTCATCACTCGAGTTTACACAGAGGCGTGATCCCGTTACTACGGCAAATCGCAGGGTGGCCAAAACGCAGTTGTCGCGTATATCGTTTCACCGATTATATTCTCGTGAGATAGGACAATGGCGTTTCGGTGGCCTTTTAGCGAATGAAAGCTAACACGGTCCTCACCTCCATCCCTATATAGACCGCGAAGGTTTCAGTTTCGAATTCAGCATCGACCCACCGCGATAGACCGGGTTTACAGGACAGTGGTTCTCAAATTATTTGAGACTATATTGTAGAGATGAACGTATTTCTCTGCCATGGCAGATATAAAATATTTCAAAAATTATTTTATTTTTTTTTTTTTTTTAATTCATACGTATTCTACCATATATTTTAATTAATTTATCGAAAGCTAAATTCTAGAGAATGAGATTTATTTTAACATCAAGTTACGCAATAATTCCTGAATTCGAAAAATCACGCAATAATTCTGTAAATAAACTTGCAAATATTTTTTTAGAAAATGCAATAAACTACTCGTAAAAAACAGAGAGATCAGCTATTTCTACGTTATCATATTTATGCATATATGTACATATACATATAACTATGTAGTTTATATGTAATAGACGTAGCTATATGTAGCTGTCTGTTTGCATAGAACTTTGCATTACATGTAATACGTAATGTATTTCCCCTGACGTACAGTCTGTTGCACACGTATGTATATGCATTTTCAATACGCTAACGAATATGTAGAATCCGCGAAATAGCTATTAAATACATTTGAGCAAATTAATCGCTCTAACGATCATTATCGAGTGAGTATGATGAGAAAATTTGGTGTTAATTATTAATTTAGTGTTAATTCTTGAGCTGATATACAGAGCGTTTCGCGTAGGGACGTTCCTCAAAGAGAAAAATTGTTTGAAAATAATTCTTTGAGGATATAATTAAATATAAATATATTAATTAATATGCGCGCACATATATTAAGATACTTACTTGAAAAAAAAAAGTGAAGAAGATTTTTCAAAGAAATTCTTCTTCATTTATTATAAAGCCTTTATTACAAATGTTTTTTTTTTTCACGAATTTCCAATAGACTTTATTTTAATCAAATTTTTATTATTAGTTGCGAATGCAATAACGAATATGATTATTGATGCAGGATGCAAGCTGCAACAGGATGCAATTTCGATATTAATATTGACCGAGTACACATGTACAAACGTATATGTAGTAAATATGTACCGCATTATAAATTATACAATCAATCATCGTGTAGTAGATAGCCAATTTCGAGTTTTATATCGCTATATGAAGCTATCTTACAGACATCAGCGTGTATGATTTTATGCGAGTATGGGAAAAACATGAATAATATACATACACAAGAGCTAATATAGAGTACACATATACGTGTTCAATTTTACCGAGGTTGAATGTCGGGTATAATATTATAAGATTGTACTGATGTATAAATTTCCATCAGAAATAGAAGAATATTGTTCTTGTTTTATATTAGCGTATTTTTTTCTATCATTTTCCAATAAACTTCTCTTTCAAGATATTAATAAATATTTTAAATGTCAAAAACATTGAAAGATAACTGTCTAATGTATGAAGCTGCAAGAATGTAATTAAAGATTGAAAATTGACCTTTCATAACGATAAGCCCTATTTTATTGTATATGTATAATTGCTGCTTTTATAATTAAAATTTAATTTCAGAGTTAATTATACGGAGACGAATCGGAAAATTAAGAAGCCCTCTAAAAGAGGAATCGATTAAAATTCAATGTGATTTGAACGATCGATCAGATACTTTTTTATTGTGTCTGCACATACAATACATTCCATATGGTAACGGAAGATTCTGATTATACGCAATATATACGAACATTCGAAACTCTGGATTGATCAAAGAGTACGAGATAGCGAACGAGATGACGTATCGTGTAGGCAGCATCGCCGGATCTCATTAACGAGAGTAGCCAACGATAACGAGAGCAGACACGGTAATGAGAATAGGCTCGGTAACAAGAGTAACCGCGATAATGAGAATAGTCTGAATCGAGAACAGGCCCTGGAGAATAAATTAAAAAGGGGGAGACGAATAAACGTATTGAAATGTAAATAATCGCGAAGCGCGCGACCGGATATCCTCGAGTTTCATGGGCGATTTCGCGTTTGAAAAACGATGCTTAGAAAAGATTGCAAGCGCTCGGTGACTATGATGAATAAGGCAAGGAGATGAGCTCGAAAATATTAGATAGACTCTATCAATATTTGCGTACGTGAGTGAAAATTTTTTAGCCTGTTATGCGTTTACTCGAAGGCTTATTTGCGTATCGTGCAAATAATATGCGTGTGCGTACAAATCGCGTGTTCGCTTACGGAAGGAAAAAAGATAGAAAGAGAAGGGAATTTAGGGATGAGTCCGAGTCGACTATTTTGATATCTTGTCGCCTGAATTTTGCTTATGTTCATTTATCCTATTATTATTATTATTATTATTATTATTATATTAATTTATAGATCAATCGTTTGTTTAAATCTATCCATATGAAAATATATCTAATTATTTATACTCAATTATAAATATTATTTTTAATTATAATTAGAGATTTATTAATCATTTTTCTTTATTTTTCATCCATACTATCATTTCACGGATGATATTCATAATGCTCCGCAAACGAAGCGAATACGGTGGAAATTTCAAAGGAATTATCATTTTACAAAAATTCGAATATACGATACATAATCAAGAGAGATTTTAATTAACGTTATAAATCTCGTCATAAAATATTTTACAAGTTGATTTTTTTCGAATTCTAGTCTAGTAGAGTATATATATATATATACGATAATATAATACAGAGTATTATGTAACACAGAATAAAACTAATATCCAAAAATTTTCATTGTACTCGGTTACTGAAATCTCTCGTTGTTCTCGTATTTCATCGTAAGATTTATGGCCGTTCTCTCACAATCGAATCTCGCGAACGATGACGAGATTACGATTATTCGCGCTACGAATAACGAGATGAATTAAATGTCGTTAAGAGACGTGAAAAAATATATATCTTTGAAAACCGTTTACGTGACGCGACGCGATGCGTTGCAACGCGAAACACGCGTGTTATCGTGATCGTTTTCGCGACGATAATGCAATTTCACGGTACGCGAGGCCACCATGCGCGTTTCATGTTGTAATTGAGTGCCGCCGGTTATTTTAAAAGGCACCACTCGACACCACCCGCATTCCGTCGGGTTATTCTTCGAAATAACACGTCTCTAAACGTCGCGTGTCCAGCTATCTAAAATCTATGATTTCACCAGGAAACAAAAGTATGAGAATATATTGACCAATTCTGTACGTAGGGCGCGCATTTTTTTTTTCTTTTTACCGATTAAATAAAAGCGCGTATTCGTCCCTAACTTTCGATACAAATCGAATTCCAAATTAAATATATTATATATAAAATATAATAATACGTTAGTTTTGCAAAAAAGCGAATAATTTATAGCAACGGGTGAATTCGCGCAGATATTCCGCGATTCGTAACGTGACATATCATAATTGTGTTTAATACTGGTATTAAACAGAAAGCTATGAATTCTGTCAAAAGTATCGTGAGAAATTGACGTGGATCTTGCTGTCTATTTGGGAAATCAATATTATCGTAGTAGCGCACATTTGTACAAGGTGCCATATATGCTGTGTTTCAAACGGATGAGAGGCTTTCCCCGATTTGGATTAGCGTACCATTAATGCCACGTGTATATTATGTCAGAAAATACCTTACCCTCGATAATGGGTTGACGCGGCTTGTAGGACATGTCTGAAAAGAAAGAAAAGGGGGTTAATATTAGTAAGATTAGTTACAATATATTTATATGTACACGCAGTTAATTACTTAGTAAAAGCGGCTCTTTCTCTTTTTCCCATCACCGTTTATTTATGACATGAAAATTTCACGTCGCGATTTTAGCATTGTAACATTTAAAACGCATCCCGCATTCAGCTGCCGCTCATTATTTTTAAATCAATTTCATAATTCTAATCTCTACGCAATCTATACTTGTAATTAAGCGAAAATAAAGGCAGAGTTTCGTTACTTTCTCGATCGATCAAAATTCTTAATTGCACATGTTGTATCCGTAATTAAACGCCACGCTTTCTACACAATTGCAACTTCGCTGATCTATTATTAAAAAATAATGCGATAGTCGTAAGGCATTCGGTACGTTCCGAAGAAATTCAAACGTGAGCCGGTGAAAATGATATATACATGTATATTGCTGATAGAGTAATCTTATAAAATAATGTTCGCGCAATTCTCGTCACAAAGCTGGCAGAAGGCTTCTACCTTGGCCGTTTAAAACGCAAACTAATTACAATGACACAATTAGCACTGCGCACAAGCTGCGAAAGAGACTGCCGTCCTACGTGGAATTAAGTAATTTATATGAGCGCTTACGTTGCGATAAGATTTATTGCGTTTAACTGATGCAACTTAATTAAGAATTTTAATTTAATTAAAGTTCACTTTAATTAGTGCCCATTCGTACTGGTCGTCCGGAACGTGGCTCTTGTCGCGTAATGAGTCTCGCGAGACGAAATACAATATAAATGTACAAAGTATCTCTCTGTGCAGTTAAAGAAAGCACAAACGCGATACCAATTTCTTAAAAATATAAGCGTTTGACGGAGAAATATGGTATTATTGTTGTTTGCATCTATTTGTATATTCTATGCACGTGTGTATTGGCAAATAGATAAATAGAGTTTAGCGCTACATGTGCCTAAATTGCATTTTCTCTATTTTGTTCCGTTTTTTGATTACATTTAAATCACTTTTCATTTTTCACATTTTATTTTGTCAAATTAAATCAAATAATCTTTTTTTTTTTTTTTTTTTTTTTTTTATACAATAGATAAAAAGAGAACGACATAATGAAAACGAATGACAGGGAAATTCAGATATCCCGCTGCGTTTCCTATGGTAAGTAATTTGTTATTTGTATATTAATTATTTATTAATTGCGTACGTACAATTTAATTTAAATAATTAATCGCGTAATTTGGCTTTTTATTTATATGATTTAGACAAGAGAGAATTAGAGAAAAAGATTTTTGTACGAAAGCTATAATCTTGTAAAATTTTATACTTTCAGATTATAACTTTTATATGAAATTATTAGAGTTATGAATAGTGTTTCTTTCTTTTTTTCAAAATTTATAAAATTATTTTATTAATCGATCTGTTTATTATTATATGCATCGAATATAAAATTCAATGCGTACAATAAATTTTTAAAAATATTAATTACTTTGAGCGTTGCTACAATCTGAATTTTTTATTTCTATGCTACAGATCAATGTAACAACCATCTAACAACCTGAGAGGAGGAGGAGGCCTAGGAGAGGCATCCTGCGCCAGCGGAACAACCCTAGGGTGAGTATTTATTATTTGTATATTAGTTGTTGAAAACCGCGTACGCGCATTATAATTACATCTTTTTATTTGAATAAATTAAAGAAAAAAAAATTAAAAAGAGACTTTTACATAAATTCTATAAAAATTTCTATATGAAGAAAAATCTTTTTATCATCTATAAAGACCTTCTTACAATTACCATTGTATGCGTTAAATATTGTATAAAATATTCCGTATGAAATATTAATTATATTGTAAATGCTGCTATAATTTGAGTTTTATATTTGTATGTTACAGACAACGTAATCTCAAGACCAACAAGTCCGCTGTTGCGCATCAGTGCTGGTGAGTGATGAATTTAATTTTATTTTGAGGTAACGGATTCGTAGATATCGTAGATATAAATATAGATTGTAGATTATAAATAGATCCGTTGCTTTAAAATGGATGGGTTAGAAGAGATATATATTAAATTAATTTTCATCATAATTATGGACTCACCAATCGTTCACGGTTGTTGTCTCCTTTCTCATAATCCGATCCATTTATTTTTCCGTGTCCGATGCTACGAGATGATCGATGATCCATTACACGTGTAACCGGGTCAATCCGACTGGAGATCACTATCAATCGCTATTATCACTCGCGAGCGTCGCGATATTTAAAGTTCGACACGTGATACTTTTCCACATTTCCCGATACGCGTGTAATCGTTGTAAGAAGAAAAAGAAAAATATATATAGACCGATTTGGGATACTTTCTCCCGGCATCGCTCTACATTTCGATCGTGCGATATTACTTTTAACGGAGCACTTGCAACGTACTTAGCGCGTAGCGTAAAGATCCTTCGATCTTTTTTTTTCACGTCTCTCCATTTCTGTCCGATACTTTCTCTTTCTCGGCACTGTCGAAACTCGCGTACACGCGATTACTATTTCGACGATCGACGGAACCGCCATTTTGATATTCGGGATGCTCGCGTAACCCGTACGCGACCTTCGAAATACGCGTCTCGAAGAACGTGAATAATTCACGAGCCAATGGCCGGGATCCCGGGATGTTCGTCGAAGGAGACGTTCGATGGCGATTCGCGCGACGATCGAATAAAGATCGCTAACTTGACGAGACAATTAATCTCGGTATAAGAGCGACGATCTCCCGTCCCGATACGTCGCTCAACACGGCCGAAAATCAACTACGTACTTCACGACGCTCGCAACGACATAAAGCTCGCTTCCCATCCCCCCTCCTACTGGAGACTCGCCGGACGATTCTCGGAATCGGCGGGAGAAGGAGGGGGGATGGGGAGCGAGCTTCAAATCGTCGCGAGCGTCACGCAATATGTAGGCTGTGTTCCGAAATTCATCGCTAGTATTGAAAATCTGTAACATGCATAATATGAACTAGAGATTTCAAGTAATGGCGGTGAATTTTAGAACACGACCATAGTTGATTTCTCGATATATTCCAGTTACAAAACTTTGAGAGAAAATTTCGAGTTTATGCTTTTAGATTGTCTCAAGCGTATTTAATTATATAAAGACTGAAATAAAAATTATGGCATAATTTACTCACCAATTTACGTATCTGTTGCATATATGTATATCTGTTGTTTCGTCGATGCCGATTTCTATTTGTTTCAAAATTTTATGAAGATTCTTTACGTCTTTAATCACACGGATAAATCGCGTAATACATGCTTGATTACGTTTGCACGCGCGAATTTATATGATTTAATATTACACTTTCGAAGCGTGTTTATTTTTACATACGTGTATTCGAAGAAATGCGAAGAAAAAGGTTAGTGATTTTTGAAGCACCGCGAAAAAATCATTAGTAATAATATTTCATTTTTGATATTTTTTGATATTCGTGACTAATTATGCTTCATTTGATTGATGTAATAATAATTAGTAACTACTTGTCAATCAAATGAAGCATAATTAGTCACAAATATCAAAAAAATATCAAAAATGAAATATTATTACTAATTATTTTTTCGCGGTGCTCCAAAAATCACTAACCTTTTTTTTCGCATTTCTTCGAATACACTTATATAAAAATAAACACGCTTCGAAAGTGTAATATTAAATCATATAAATTCGCGCGTGCAAACGTAATGAAGCAGGTTAGGTTTACGCGATTTATCCGTGTGAGTAAAGACGTAAAGAATCTTCATATTCAATTTTGAAAGAAATACAAATCGGCATCGACGAAACAACAGATATACATATATGCAACAGATACGTAAATTGGTGAGTAAATTATGCCATAATTTTTATTTCAGTCTCTATAATTAAATGCGCTTGAGACAATCTAAAAGCAAAAACCCGAAATTTTCTCTCAAAGTTTTGTAACCGGAATATGTCGAAAAATCAACTATGGTCGTGTTCCAAAATTCACCGCCAGTACCGGAAATCTCTAGGTCATATTATGCATGTTACAGATTTTCAGTACTAGCGATGAATTTCGGAACACAGTCTACATTGCGTGACGCTCGCGACGATTTGAAGCTCGCTCCCCATCCCCCCTCCTTCTCCCACCGATTCCGAGAATCGCCCGGCCAGCCTTCGCGTTTCGTTACCAGGAATCGCGAATTTCGAGATAAGCGTATCCGTGAAAAAAAACTGTCTTTATATATTGTATATTACGTATATTCTCGCGTCGAAATAAAATAGCAGAAATAAACATATAATGTTTTAATCTTTTTTCCTCGATTACCGAAAACGAGAGCGGATATATTATAATAAAGTATCGGAATAAATTAACGATATTAATGAATAAAGTAATTGAATGAAGTAAATGTTTCTTTTTTTTAATATAATAGTAATTAGTATAAATACTTATATCAATCGATGACGAATATAAATCGATATCTTTAACGGTAGACGAGATGTAAGCGAATAATGTATCTGACGCAAATAATTTCGGCAAAAGCGTCGCGATTTCGGCTCGATTTATCGCTTTAATAATCGTAAGCTTATTAATTTTAACAATCTAATGCGTCAATCCTTCAAAGTTTTGTAACCGGAATATGTCGAAAAATCAACTATGGTCGTGTTCTAAAATTCACCGCCAGTACCGGAAATCTCTAGGTCATATTATGCATGTTACAGATTTTCAGTACTAGCGATGAATTTCGGAACACAGTCTACATTGCGTGACGCTCGCGACGATTTGAAGCTCGCTCCCCATCCCCCCTCCTTCTCCCGCCGATTCCGAGAATCGTCCGGCGAGCCTTCGCGTTTCGTTACCAGGAATCGCGAATTTCGCGATAAGCGTATCCGTGAAAAAAAACTGTCTTTATATATTGTATATTACGTATATTCTCGCGTCGAAATAAAATAGAAGGAATAATGTGCTTTAAGAGATAGACTCATTAGACGCGAATGACCCAGGAAAAGACGTCGCCATTTTCGCCAGCTTAATCCCTTTAATAATCGTCAGCTTATTAATTTTAAAATTTTAATGCGTCAATCCTTGTAGCGGAGACCATGTAGAACAATGTCTTTCTTGAATAATATCGATATCTTTAACGGTAGACGAGATGTAAGCGAATAATGTATCTGACGCAAATAATTTCGGCAAAAGCGTCGCGATTTCGGCTCGATTTATCGCTTTAATAATCGTAAGCTTATTAATTTTAAAATTCTAATGCATCAATCCTTGTAGCGGAGATCATATAGAACAATGTCTTTTTTGAATAATATCGATATCTTTAACGGTAATCGAAATCAAAGCGAATAATATAACTGACGCAAATAATTTCGGCAAAAGCGTCGCGATTTCGGCTCGATTTATCGCTTTAATAATCGTAAGCTTATTAATTTTAAAATTCTAATGCATCAATCCTTGTAGCGGAGATCATATAGAACAATGTCTTTTTTGAATAATATCGATATCTTTAACGGTAATCGAAATCAAAGCGAATAATATAACTGACGCAAATAATTTCGGCAAAAGCGTCGCGATTTCGGCTCGATTTATCGCTTTAATAATCGTAAGCTTATTAATTTTAAAATTCTAATGCATCAATCCTTGTAGCGGAGATCATATAGAACAATGTCTTTTTTGAATAATATCGATATCTTTAACGGTAATCGAAATCAAAGCGAATAATATAACTGACGCAAATAATTTCGGCAAAAGCGTCGCGATTTCGGCTCGATTTATCGCTTTAATAATCGTAAGCTTATTAATTTTAACAATCTAATGCGTCAATCCTTCAAAGTTTTGTAACCGGAATATGTCGAAAAATCAACTATGGTCGTGTTCTAAAATTCACCGCCAGTACCGGAAATCTCTAGGTCATATTATGCATGTTACAGATTTTCAGTACTAGCGATGAATTTCGGAACACAGTCTACATTGCGTGACGCTCGCGACGATTTGAAGCTCGCTCCCCATCCCCCCTCCTTCTCCCGCCGATTCCGAGAATCGTCCGGCGAGCCTTCGCGTTTCGTTACCAGGAATCGCGAATTTCGCGATAAGCGTATCCGTGAAAAAAAACTGTCTTTATATATTGTATATTACGTATATTCTCGCGTCGAAATAAAATAGAAGGAATAATGTGCTTTAAGAGATAGACTCATTAGACGCGAATGACCCAGGAAAAGACGTCGCCATTTTCGCCAGCTTAATCCCTTTAATAATCGTCAGCTTATTAATTTTAAAATTTTAATGCGTCAATCCTTGTAGCGGAGACCATGTAGAACAATGTCTTTTTTGAATAATATCGATATCTTTAACGGTAATCGAAATCAAAGCGAATAATATAACTGACGCAAATAATTTCGGCAAAAGCGTCGCGATTTCGGCTCGATTTATCGCTTTAATAATCGTAAGCTTATTAATTTTAAAATTCTAATGCATCAATCCTTGTAGCGGAGATCATATAGAACAATGTCTTTCTTGAATAATATCGATATCTTTAACGGTAGACGAGATGTAAGCGAATAATGTATCTGACGCAAATAATTTCGGCAAAAGCGTCGCGATTTCGGCTCGCTTAATCTCTTTAATAATCGTCAGCTTATTAATTTTAACAATCTAATGCTTCAATCCTCCAAAGTTTTGTAACCGGAATATGTCGAAAAATCAACTATGGTCGTGTTCCAAAATTCACCGCCAGTACCGGAAATCTCTAGGTCATATTATGCATGTTACAGATTTTCAGTACTAGCGATGAATTTCGGAACACAGTCTACATTGCGTGACGCTCGCGACGATTTGAAGCTCGCTCCCCATCCCCCCTCCTTCACCCGCCGATTCCGAGAATCGCCCGGCGAGCCTTCGCGTTTCGTTACCAGGAATCGCGAATTTCGAGATAAGCGTATCCGTAAAAAAAGCTGTTTTATATATTGTATATTACGTATATCCTCGCGTCGAACTCTAAAATAGCAGAAATAAACATATAATGTTTTAATCTTTTTTCCTCGATTACAGTTATATTTATTTACGACTTTATATACGGCTGCTCCGCCTTTAATGAACACATCTTAGAAAAAGATAGTAAAATATTGATTGTGCAATTTCAATAGCACACGATACATAAAATAATTAAGTTCCGAACGACGCGTTATATCTCCTTTCTCTATATTAGATCGTAATATCAGAACAAAGTTATTATTTCAAAATTTTTTGATCATTGTTGATTAAACGTGTGTAGAATAGAACGATTACGAATTAGACAGAATGTAACTAGACTGTCATTCGATATTTATTTTTGAAAGAAAAGCTGCGCAATATTCAATATACTTTTATATTAATATTCAATATACTTTTATATTAATATTTAATATACTTTTATATTAATATTGCAGCTTTTCTTTCAAAAATAACTATGGATTGACAGTCTAGTTATATTCTGCCCAATTGTAAATGGCTGCCCTAGCTTCACCTGTCGCATCGCCTGTTAAACATCTAGTATATATATAAAAGTCTATGGGTATATCTCTTTTCTCTATATTAGATCGTAATGTCGGAACAAAGTTATTATTTCAAAATTTTTTGATCTTTGTTGATTAAACGTGTATAGAATAGAACGATTACGAATCGAGCGGCGCGATTATTAATTATTATTTCCTATATACGATCCAATTTAATCGCGCATTTCAATAATTTTCAATCGCGTTACAAAAATTCGGCGCTCCTTTTTTGCGGCGTACGCCGCTGTTGTTTGTACTAGCCTAGCTATTATTTATACTTTTATACTACCCTTCACCTTGTCATCATTCGCGCGGCGACACTCGACTGAGCAGGTAGTGGTGTGAGTCGCTCCGTACATCTCGCCGTAATTAATCATCTTACTACTATTGCGACAGATACTATCTATTGCAGAACGGTATGCCTCTTCTTAATCTATTAAACTACTAAACCTCACAATCAATAAAACTGTCAATCGCGTAATAAAAGTTCGGTACTCCTATTTTACGGCGCCGGCGGTGCGTTATTCTTTTACATCCCGTGACGTCATTGCTTCTCGCGCGGCGACACTCGAATGAAGGTAGCAGCGCGAATCACTTCATGTATATCGTCTCGTTGTACTATCCGTCGAAACATAATCGCGCCAAGTATTAGAAAAGTATATCCATAGACTTTTATACTATACCTAGATGGCTAACAGCCATGTGACAGGCAGTCATTTACAATTAGGCAGAATGTAACTAGGCTATCAATCGATATTTATTTTTGAAAGGAAAGCTGCAATATTCAATATACTTTTATATTAATATTTAATATACTTTTATATTAATATTGCAGCCTTTCTTTCAAAAATAACTATGGAGTGACAGTCCTAGTTATATTCTGCCCAATTGTAAATAGCTGCCCTGTCACATCGCTTGTTAAAAATCTAGTATACATATATATATATATATATATATAAGTCTATGGGTATATCTCTTTTCTCTATATTAAATTGTAATATCAGAACAAAGTTATTATTCCAAAATTTTTTGATCATTGTTGATTAAACGTGTATAGAATAGAACGATTACGAATCGAGCGGCGCGATTATTAATTATTATTTCCTATATACGATCCAATTTAATCGCGCATTTCAATAATTTTCAATCGCGTTACAAAAATTCGGCGCTCCTTTTTTGCGGCGTACGCCGCTGTTGTTTGTACTAACTTAGCTATTATTTATACTTTTATACTACCCTTCACCTTGTCTTCATTCGCGCGGCGACACTCGACTGAGCAGGTAGTGGCGTGAGTCGCTCCGTACATCTCACCGTAATTAATCATATTAATACTATTGCGATAGATACTATCTATTACAGAACGGTATGCCTCTTCTTAATCTATTAAATCTGACAATCAATAAAACTGTCAATCGCGTAATAAAAGTTCGGTACTCCTATTTTACGGCGCCGGCGGTGCGTTATTTTTTTACATCCCGTGACGTCATTGCTTCTCGCGCGGCGATACTCGAATGAAGGTAGCAGCGCGAATCACTCGGTGTATATTTTGTAGTATCCTCCGTAACATAATCACAAGTATTAGAAAGATTAGATTCTAGAAAGGTATATCTTGTTTTTCTATATTAAATTGTAATATCGGAAGAAAATTATTGTTTTAAAACTTCTCGATCGTCGTCGATTAAACGTAACACGCATATGGATTAAAATGATTACGAGTCGAGCGGCGCGATTATTAATTGCTATATACGGTTGACTTTAATCGCGTAACAAAAATTTATCGTTTACATTCCAGCGTTAGTGTTTACATTCCAGGCATCCCGTGACGTCATTGCTTCTCGCGCGTCGACACTCGGGTCAAGGTCGCGCGCGTAAGTCGCTTCGTCGTATTATATATTGAATATATTCATATATTTATAAACGCGTGTAATCGTCAATCGTTTAACAAATGCGTCACTCTTTTTTTCCGTGACGTATAGAGCGCGCCATTAACTACACGCTTCCTATTATTTACATACTTCCTCTTATTACCTTGATATTATTTGTCGTAGTATTTCTCGATACGCGGTCGCGACAAGAACTCGAACGCTATATCTTAAATTATTAATTACTGATTATATTAACTGATAATATCGTTAATGTTATCAGATCAAAGTTGTAATATTTTAGAACTTGCTCATTGATAAAACATACCGAACTCAACAAATATAGTCGTGTTTAATATGCATTTTGATAATTGTCAATCGCGAAGTAAATTTTCCGCATTAATGGTTTCTTAAATCGTGTATATAAATATAATTTCTTAGATTGAAATCTATCACGACTCGTTGCTAAATCGTATCTATTCGTGCACATTCGTATTATCATACGAGCGGATATTAATTATTAATAATAGAGATAGCATTCTTTTAAAATTTTTTAAATTGTCGAGTACCGAGCTTTTGTAACTATTGTATGCGACTATTCTTTTCCTGTCGTTTCCCTGTCGCGATATAAAAAATTGCGCCTCGCGTGTGATTAAAAATCAGGATTGCCGCGCGATTGTATTTTACTCATTAATGCGTGCGTGATCATAATTAATCGTGTTTCGCGAGTGAATGTGATGAATGCCATTAAAAAGAGGAGGACAGAGAAGAGAAGGGGAGGAGGAGGCTCGGGGAGGCATCGGGCAACGGCGGAGCAACCGTGGGGTGAGTAGTATAAAATTTATTCAATTTCTTATTCGTAAAATATTTTGATTGCTTGTTTCTCATCGCGATAAAGTCGATCTTTGTATATTATTGCGCAATATAATGCAATTAATTATTGTTCGTTATTTTTCCCACTTTGAAATTTATATATAACTTGCTCGAAATCTTCGGCAAAAATTGCTCTTATGTATAATCATGTATAAAATATTGTGTAATCTATAAAAATTGCAAATTTCAGTTTTCCTTAAAATAACGCGGGGACAGTGTTTATTTTTATTATTTTTGTATGATTTATATATATATTAACGATAATGACGCGTGTCATTTACTTTGATAATTGTGATAGCAAATTTCTTATATATAATTATGGATATTTTATATATAATTATACGTTGACAATTTTTCCTGGATAATTATTTCAAACATTTTATATTATTATATTATTATAAGTTTTATATAATTTGGTTTTATTTATGTTTTACAGATTTCAACATGTGTACTACAACTCCGCTGTTGCGCATCGTACCGGTGAGTCAAATTTCAATCTCGAGGTAATGAAATTGTAACAATTATATAGATATACATATATATGTATGTAATATATGTATAAAATAATAAATGTGAAAAAAAGGGTCAGAGTATTTTTAAAAATATAATTTTAATAAAATATCAATTAGTAAATATATAAATGTAATTTAATATTTGACGTTAAAATATAAGGAAAAAATGGATATATATATATTGTTTAATATAATTGATACGCTAAGAAATCTTGATGATCGAGTAAAGGATTTACATAAGTACAAATTCATTACCATATTTCAATATCAAAAATTTTATATTTAATTGTATGAACGAAAAATATATGACCGTGTTTAATATTAGCGAATCTTAAATTTTCGCTGCAAATACAAAATAAATATTTTCAATAATTATATTGCACTGCGAATTTTGGGACTTACTGCTATCTGCGCAAAAATTTCAATTAATTTGCTTGTTAGTAAATTTATTAGTAAATCGAATAATTATATTTAAACATCCTATGCGCGTTATATCATGCGTTGTATCGTCGAGAGCATTATGTGAAACCATGAGAACATTTGTGTCGTTGAGCAAAAATTGAAAACATTGCGAGCAGGGTACAAGATCGAGGGGTGCTAAGACAATACCTCGTGGAAAAACGGATAAGAAGAAACGCAGCAGGAGGGGGCGGGGGAAGCCGGGAATGACAGAACGAGTAGGGGACGCGAATGCGCATCCCTGCCGCGGAGTCACATACTTTATAAAACGCAGTCGTTACACCGATGTCGGAGACATCGTCGAAATAGGGAGAACGTCTACGTGTGTACGTTGGCACAAAGAAGGGGGACAGACTGGCCGGAACATATGCCTCCCTTCGTAATATAGCGTAGAAGAACGTCTCCAGCCGATAAACCTCCACGGAAATGAGCTTTTTTCGCCCATTTCTCTCACCGGTATGCTCGCGCGACCGCTTCTCGCAATTTTCGATCTGTCTCTCTTCTCCCTCCATCCTTTGTCTCTTACTCGCGAAAGTCGATTTTTCTATTCTAGTCTGTGATCCAGTGACAAAAGATCTTCCTATAGATACTATTTAGATAGACGGAATAAAATCACGAAATAAGCAAGGAATGAGCGATATAAAACGTCTGTTCTATTTATTTGCAAAATTATATTTTTCGTTCATATTTTGTATATTTTTTGCGTGTGATCACAAATGGAGACAACTAAATATTTCACTTGCAACGTGTGCACACGACCGTCTCTTACGTCTTCATCTAACAATGTACGACAAATATTCCTTCTTTTATTACATCTTATTTGCATCTTATTTAATCTTGCGTATACTTTAACGTTCACCAATGCTGGTCAATCCAGACATGTTTGTCTGCCTACACTGCGTACGTTCCGTTGCGGTTTTGCATCTTTTTTTTTAGCTATTTATTCCTTACACTAGATTCTTCGATATCTATAAAACATTTAATTCTTGAGTTTGCATTTAATCGTAGACTCTTTTGTACAAATATCAAGTCAATTTTATCTTGATGAAAATTAAATGAGATTCACACTTGTCATAAGTTTTTACTTTTAAATATTTTTAAAAAATTCTATTTTAAATATAAAGTATGAGCTACAAGTCTTTTTATTATAGCTAATTACAAAATAGATTTTATCGTCTATTTAGATTCCGTAATTTATAATTTGTTCGATCTCTTTAATTTTCACTGTTGTAATTTTTATCTATTTAAAATTCTAAATATCGAGTTTTGCCGCGGTGATTTTTATTTTGAATATAATTTCTCTTGCAAATGTAAAAAATGTTGACGAAAGATCTAATCTGACAAAATTAAACGTAAATTTTTGAATAGCGATGTCATAAGGTTTTATTTTTAAATGTTTTAAAAAAAATTCTATTTTAAATATTAAGTATAAGCTGCAAGTGTTTTTGTTATAGCTAATTACAAAATAGATTTTATCGTCTATTTAGATTCCGTAATTTATAATTTGTTCGATCTCTTTAATTTTCACTGTTGTAATTTTTATCTATTTAAAATTCTAAATATCGAGTTTTGCCGCGGTGATTTTTATTTTGAATATAATTTCTCTTGCAAATGTAAAAAATGCCGACGAAAGATCTAATCTGACAAAATTAAACGTAAATTTTTGAATAGCGATGTCATAAGGTTTTACTTTTAAATGTTTAAAAAAAAATTATATTTTAAATATTAAGTATAAGCTACAAGTGTTTTTGTTATAGCTAATTACAAAATAGATTTTATCGTCTATTTAGATTCCGTAATTTATAATTTGTTCGATCTCTTTAATTTTCACTGTTGTAATTTTATATTCATAATTGTAAACATACACACAATTTATTATTTTATCGTAAAGCATCTTTGAAATTATACTTTAAACTAAACTTTGCTTATAATATAAATAAGATTAATATTTCTTTTCTGCAACATATAATTGTGTTTTAACATTGCCATTTGAATTGCTATTTTACTCTGTGTGTATGAACGTGCAAATAAAAATAGTTTATATAATATAAAATATTCTAAATTGAATTTTGCAATTATTCGAAATAAGGGATTAACATCAATCACAAAACGTAGCATGAAAATTCATTAATATGAGATATATATTTTGATATATATATAATAATAAAATAACATAACAGCATATTATATTTTACATAATTCTAATAGCAAAAATATTACTTGATGAAATTTTTCTCACAATATCATATACATCATTATTACCATAAAAGCTCGCAATAATTGAAAATTCTGCAGAATATATCATACCATAATCACTTACACATAATTTTTTTATGCCATATTTTATTTTAAGTGCATTATAGTCTAAAATATTATAGCCCAAATATTAAAGCAAGTTCCTCAGAGATTCTCTCAAATATACTCTCTATTGTAGAAAGCATTACGTCCATTAGATCCTTCTAAAATGCAAGAAAGTAAATAAAATTTAATTTTTACTTTATTAATATATAAAAATACAACTAAAATATATAAAAGATATTGTGGTTATACAATATATTCTTTATTATTGACATATTAACAATAAGTATTACACAATTTTTTACGTAAGGATTTTCTTATTTAAAAAATAAAAAACAATGAGACAATTAAATAATCATGTTATTGCAATACGAAATAAATTTATGATCATTGTATATATTCAAGCTATTTAAATAATATGATTATATCTTAGAAATAAATATATATGATCGCTCTTGTATCTCGTGAAGTTACCGACATTTGCATTAGCCACGAAACGCGGGAATCTATCAATGTTGCCTCGCATGAGATATATCACGACTTCATGTTGGTAATCATGAGCGGCATAGTGGACTCGTCGCGCACGAAAAATCGTTCGGGAAGAATCTATACGAAAATTCGGTCTACAAAGGTAATCGAATAATTATTACGATTGAATTATGATCTGTTGTATATCGCGAATAGAAACGGATCAATATTTTTTGAATATCTCGATAGTTTGTTTGCGAAAAGTAATTTTACGTATGCGATATATTTTGTGGACAGAAACGCGTCATTAAGAAATAAGCCGAGTAATGGCACAAGTAATAATAAAAGATAAATGAGACAATTAAATAATCATGTTATTGCAATACGAAATAAATTTATGATTATTGTATATATTCAAGCTATTTAAATAATATGATTATATCTTAGAAATAAATATATATGATCGCTCTTGTATCTCGTGAAGTTACCGACATTTGCATTAGCCACGAAACGCGGGAATCTATCAATGTTGCCTCGCATGAGATATATCACGACTTCATGTTGGTAATCATGAGCGGCATAGTGGACTCGTCGCGCACGAAAAATCGTTCGGGAAGAATCTATACGAAAATTCGGTCTAAAAAGGTAATCGAATAATTATTACGATTGAATTATGATCTGTTATATATCGCGAATAGAAACGGATCAATATTTTTTGAATATCATCGATAATTTACGTGGAAAAAATAATTTTACATATGCGATATTTTGTGGACGGGCGCACATCGTTAAGAGGTAAAGCACAAGCAATAATAGAAAAATAATTAATTGAATAATCATATTATTGCAATACAAAGTATCTATGATTATTATATTGTATTATCTATAATTATTATATTAGATATCTATAAATAACATAATTATATTTAAAATAAGTAAATCCCCCCTCCCTCTCCCCCCACTTTACTTCGTGAAGTTATGATATTAGTATTAATTAGAAAACGCGGATATCAATCAATTTTCTCGTCACATTCGATATATTACGGCTTTATGTTGATATTTATGATGAGCGATATGATAGACGCGTCGCGTGTGAAACAATTTATATAGTAATTCGGACTGATATAAAAATTATCACAATTAATAAAATAATTCTTATAGAGGACTACGATGTGTTATGTATCGCCAGTGGAAACCCCATCAGTATTTTCCGAATATCATCGATGGTTTGTGCGGGAAGTAACCTTGTCTACGGATTCTGCGGACGGGAGTATCATATGGAAATCTCATACAGGAGTATCATGCATGGAAATCGTTATAAGATTGAGGTAAAACGGTATAAATTATAATAAAAGATAATTGAGACAATTAAATAATCACACTGTTGCAATAAGAAATATATCTATGATCATTGTATTAAAGATATTTATGTATGTGTGCGAAGTTTCCTGAGGGGGAAGAGAGACTGTAATTAATCTTTGTTTGGAGTTTGTTAAAAATGCCTACAAGCGGATGGATTAAAACAAATATAATTATATTATGTTCGAAGGAAGCATATGATTTATTTTATTCTATAAAGTTAGTAAGTTTTATTATTATTCAACGTATGCCGAAAATAATCAGTATATATGATTCACGTTCGTATTTAATAGGAGTACAATATAATAAATGCGTGCGCAAAATCATTCATAAAAATTCATGCAAAAAAAAAGAATAAATTCATTCAAATAAAAGAATAATTAAACAATTATGACGATGGGAATACGTATCGCAAAAATGCTTCAATATTTTTTAGATATTTTCGAATAGATTACGCGTGGGAAGTAATTTCGCGCATCGATTGTTGTAAACAGAAAAAATATTTGATGTTATTAAAAAATTGAGATAAGTCAATCTAGTCACCGTTCGTAAAATAAAATATACTTTAAATATTTTTATATTACATTTTATGAAATAAATGTTGAATAATAATTACAAATTAAATATTTTGTAATCCGCAAAAGATGAATTTGAATATACGTTTTATTTAATTCATAAATTTAGCACAATTTATACAAATGTTTTTTTTTTTTTATATATATTATATATGATTGTACATCAGTGAATTATTCAATTGTCTTAACTATATTTATGTTACACTTTATGTCGCGCTTTACACATCCTCGCGTATATTATTTTATATACACGACAACCGTGCCGCATTCTTGTGCACCTCTTGTGCATGTCGGATCGAAAGATTTCGTGGGAGCATGAAAGCGAAAGAAAGAGAGTAGGTAGTAGAGCGCGAGATATTATCAAATTCCTTTTCTAAACGAAATCGCAACAAGTATCGGAAAATAATAAATAAATAAAATTAATTATCTTTTAATCTTATATATCTTAAATAATACATAATTATATCGCAACGATAAATTTCGAAGCGCGTATTTCGCGTGATATACATTTAACCAAGAGTCGAAGTGACAGGAATCAAAATTATAATTTATCGTTTTGTCGTAATCTATTTCTTCTCCTTTGTTAGCAATAATTATCTCTTTAAAAATATTTCAAATTTAATAATATTTTGTCCGATACTTTATCGTTTGACTTTTCGACGATTTAAATATGATTCGGATCGAGAACGCGCGATAAAATAGTCGAATTGCATCCGTCCAAATAATTAAAGATAAACTCCGTGATATATTAATTGCTTGCTAAATAAATAATATATAATTTAAAACGCTTGTATAATTTAATATCCCGTTTGTGTATATACGTCATATAGTGCGCAAAATATTTTCGGCTGCGAATTATCAATAACATGATATTTAGCCTTGGTGGCGTAAACATTAGCGCGCTATTATTAACATGTTACGGCTTACGATCTTGTTATCATTTATACAAGGATGCTCGAGCAGTAAAGTATTGGTATAAGACGCTCCGTCGAATTCTTTTTCTAAACGCGACCGCGACAAATATCGGGAAATAATTTAATATAATAAATAATTATTTATCTTTTACATATCTTAAATAATACGTAATTATATCGCAACGATAAATCTCGAGACACGTATTTCGCGCGTGACGTATACACATATAATCAAGAGTCCAAGTGACAGAAATCAAAATTGTAAATTATCGTTTTGTCACGATTTTTTTCTCTTTTTATAAACAATAATTACTTCTTTAAAAATATTTCAAATTTAATAATATTTTGTCCGATACTTTAGACTAATCTCTCTCTCTCTCTCTCTCAATTATATAAAATATATTTTTCCTCTCTCTTAAGTTATATATTATATTAGAAAATTATATATTGTATAAAATAACCCTCCATGGGTACACCTTGACGTGGTGGAGTGGCTTCAGTACCTGGACGGTATGCCTTAAGGTCTTAACCGTCCTCAAGGTTTACTGCGAAGGGGAAACCAAGTACCCAGCGTCGTCGTTGCTGTCATCGTGCCGCGGACGGCCCGCCGTATCGTTGGTGCTGTCATCGCGCCGCGGATGGCTTGTCGCGTCGTCGGCACCGTCATCGTGTCGCGGACGGCTTTCGCGTCTTTCGCGTCGCGTGTCCGTACAGCATTGCCACGAGTCGCACAATGGCTCATATGTGGCACGCGCATTTGTGCGTTGAACGCACATTAGTGCGTCGTCGTTGCCGTCATCGTGCCGTACGAGCAACGATGCGTCGCGTTGTCGCGGTATCGCGTTTTCGCGTCGTCGCGTCTTCGCGTTGGACTTTTATCTCGTTTTCACGATTGTAACCGAGGATCATACTTTGTTGCCGACTAAATGGGATGTCTCTCAGCGTTGCAATCGTTAATATATTAATACCTATTAATATAATTAATTTTATATTAATATCAGTTAATATTAATTGTATATTAATATTATATATTATATAAATATTTATGTATTAATAAATTTAATATATTAATGTAGGCGCAACGTTAAAACGCCTCAGTATCGCGGCTGAGGTGAATGCCGGCCGCGTAGCAACGTATGTTCGTGCATAGTATAGATGCATGTTCGCGCGGTTAATCTTGAACTTCGGTTCGAGAATCGGCTGTTGAGGGCACGTTCTGCTCCGACGAACGGTTCGGCCCGAATCGGTTAGAGTTCGGTCGATTGTTTTGGAATCGTCGTTAATGGGTCCCTTCTCTTGTACCGTCTAACAGCACATTGTAGAAATACTGACATGTTTGGCATCTGAGGAGTCGGCTGTTCTAATTAGGTTCGATTTTCGCTCGCTAGAGAAGTTGATCTCCTGCTTTCGAAATGCTAGATTGTTAGCACGTAGAAGGTGGGTATCTTCATTCTCGACCCGTCTACCAGCCTTACGATAAACCCGGCTCAGTCTGTATGATAGAGACTTGGTGGTTCGTATGAAATCGTTCCTAACGATGTTCTAGTCGGCCCTCGATGGGAGCAGGCGCGGGTCAAGAGTCGAGCGAACCCCATTCGCGATTATTCCATCGATCGATTTCGTCTTCTTCCGCTTCCGCTTAACCTTTGTTCGAAGTAATCGGTGAATTCCCGACCTGTCGACTCGAAGTATGATTCTCACGTGAAGCGGGGTTCGATCGTGCCGAAATTCGAAAGTGCGGGAGTGTCGTTTAAAGTATCGCGCGTATAAGTGCGGAAGTAATCTTTTAATAAAAGTGCGGGAGTAATCTTTTAATAAAAGTGCGGGAGTGCCGTTTAAAGTATCGCGCGTGTGAATCAATCTGAGAGGAGGAGGAGGCCTAGGAGAGGCATCGGGCACAGATGGAACAACCCTATGGTAAGTAATTTGTCATTTGTATATTAATTATTTATTAATTGCGTACGTACAATTTAATTTAAATAATTAATCGCGTAATTTGGCTTTTTATTTATATGATTTAGACAAGAGAGAATTAGAGAAAAAGATTTTTATATGAAAGCTATAATCTTATAAAAGTTTTTACTTTTAGATTATAGCTTATGTATGGAATTATTAGTAGTAGTGTTTTTTTCAAAATTTATAAAATTGTTTTATTAATCTACGTATTATTATATCCACCGAATGTAAAATTCAATGTGTATAATAAATTTTTTAAAATATTAATTATTTTGAGTATTGCTACAATTTGCATCTTCTATTTGTATGTTACAGATCAATGTAGTGACCGTGACATTCTGAGAGGAGGAGGAGGCCTAGGAGAGGCTTCCTGCATCGGCGGAGCAACCCTAGGGTGAGTATTTATTATTTGTATATTAGTTAAATTAGTTAAAAGTCGCGTACGTGCATTAATTCGGTCTTATTATTTGAATGAATGAAACAAGAGAAAATTGGAAAGAAAAACTTTTACATAAATCTTATAAAAGTTTCAATGTGAAAGAAAATCTTTTTATAATTTATAAAGTTATTTATTTATATAAAGTTTCTTTGTTAGTATTGTGTATTCATCGGATGTATAAATATTTCGAAATATTAATTATATTTCGCCGCTATAATTTGGATTTTATATTTATATGTTACAGACAACGTAGCGACGTAGCCTCAAGACCAACAACTCCGCTGTTGCGCATCAGTGCCGGTGAGTGACAAACTTTTATTTAATTTTAAAGTAACGGATTTATAGAAATTGTAGATATAGATTGTAGATTGTAGATTGTAGATAAATCCATTGCTTTCAAATGAATGAGCTAAAACAGTTGAATGGAATAATTTTTATTAAGGTCTCTTGATATGCATTGCTTCTATTGCAAAAATAAATTAAAGTCCAAATTAAAGAAGGAAAATTATAAAAAAAATATTTTATATATTATATATTATATATTATATATTATATATAAAATATTATATATTTTTTAGATATAATATATTTTTTTTTATTGATTGATAAATTCTGTTTCATTTGTTTAATGAAGACATTAAAATAATTTTATTAATTATATAACATAGTAATAATTTATTCATGTATTCATGCATCGATTTTATACTAATTTTGTTATAGCCCATTCATCTATATTATTATATCAATTAAAGTTTTACTTTAATTGATGTAAAGCCAAATTATCGATCTATTAAATTATATAAAATATAAATGCTTTATTATTTTTAATTTAATATAAATTATATATTATTATAAATAATATTATATTATTATAAGAATTTCAATCAATTAATTTTAATTGATAACTTGGCATTATATTAATTAAAGTAAAGTTATATTAATGCATGACAAACGATCGTAAACGAGCGTAAATTTACGCTCATTCACCGGCGATGATAATTAGCCGGCAACGGAAGGAATTTCTTCCTTCATTGATCTCCCATAAAGGGCGAAGCTACATTTCTGACTAAATAAATAGTCATAATAAATATGGCCAGGATGAATGAAAGGTAAGTTCAACTGGCCCAACGGAAGCAGCATACGGTAATTCTATTAGGGCACGCGAGTAGGGTACGCGAGTAGGGCACGCGAGTAGGGCACGCGAATAGGACACGCGAGTAGGGCACGCGGTTAAATATCAGGGATACGTTCTCTAATTTTTGGATTTTTGCTGGTTTAGTCAGAAAGTAGGATTGTTAGGGCTATGGGCACCGTTAGGACATTAAAGAAAAAAACTATGAATAAGATTACAATATATAATAATAATATCTCAATAACGCGATTTTTTATAACGATATTTAAAAGTAAGATCCATTTTATACTGTTAAAATTATCATTCGCGAGATAAAATATATTATATCTTATTGTTGATGGCGACAGTCGTATAAAATCGCGTATTGGAACATAAATCGGGCGGTGGATACTATATAACAAATCTCGAATGTCTGTCGAAATATCTTTGCATAAAATGATAATAATTATATCGCGTGCGCGCGCGCGTATGTTGTAGGCTTTGATTATTATAGAAATTACGCGTATCGCAATCGAATATTACGAATATCGTCGGTTTATTTATTTGTCGCGTTATTTATTTGTTGCTCGCGGATTTTAAATCGCGATTTGTTTTATAATTTAATCGTTAATGTATATCGAAGCTTTGTCTATTTTTTGCGTCTTTAACTTTTTCTTTGAAACTTTACACAAAGTGCATCAATAGTGCACAAGTATTTTCTTCTACACTTACAATTAGAGACGATTAATTATTAGCAGCATTAATTAATTAATTCTTTCACGTTCATAATAAAGAACGCTAATAATTTTATCAAATATATAATATAATGGGAAATTAACTTGGGAAGGTAACTGAGAAAAATTTCGCTTTTCGAAGCGAAATATGAATATTCTCCATTTTCATCATCATCGTAAACAAAATTCCGCAATGTCAAATAACACGAGGACAATATTAAATAAATTAAAATAAAATTTAAATCAATAATATTTAGTAAATTTTAACAGAAATTTTAAATCAACGAGAAAGTAATCGAGACACATCGGACGAGAGGAATATATTGCCAAACAGCAAAAAAATAAATATTCCCTCGCAAACCAATTTATATATGCAACGTATTGATTGATATGCGCGATACGAATAGCAATGTCTTAAGGGCACGAGTCGGGCGTCTCATAAATTTCCAAATTGGACTTTCGAAAGAAAGCGAGTGCATCGTCCACCGCATCGTCCAGGATATCGCTCAAGAGATTGCATACGTTCCTACATATATATGTTTCTGTGCCGTTGGAGCCACGCTGGAATCGGTGCTGCCAAACCATCATGATATGTATGCAGGTCGACTTTACGAGAATTTGTGTACGTCGATATCTCGCCGATATTCTCCCTTTCCGAGATTCGACGCCGTAGAGTTTGACGCACACGAGGGAACCACATGTCGCCGCTCGCATAGGATAACGCACAAGGCGATTGAGACCCTTGAGATGCAAATATCTGCACATGAGTGCGTGCACGCATATATATATATATATATATATATATATATGTAAGAACCGTCACGTGCAATTTGCATAAGAGAGCTTGGAGCATAAGAGCTTGGCGCATAAGAGCGTTGACTCTCCGATGAAACCTCCAAGATACCCATTCCGTATAAACTGAAATTTTTATTCTACTAAATAATTGATGATACGTGATATTTTTGCGTTTATTATTTGTCTTAAAATATTACACCCATATATCGCTATTTCTATATTAATTATATAAATACCGGCTACATGTTCCATTATTTATCTTGAGCAAGATTTATTTAATTATGGGCCACAAAATAATTAAATATATTATCGTTACAATTACGATTATATTGTACTTATATTATGTATATTTTTTGAATTTATATCACGCATTTGCATGCGTCTTTTGCATTTTAATGGATTTAGTACGCGTGACATTCGAGAGTTTCTTCGTGCAAGACAGATATATCGATGGGACACCGAAGTCGTGCCGGATATCGATTCGGTGGCGGATAACCATCGAGACAAGAGGAAACAAACATGGTTGAACAAACCTGTTAAATGGCCAAGTTACGCGAATTTGCGCGCTCGGGAACTTTGTACAAACGGAAGGCGCACCATGTCCGGATCATTGCATAGGTCGATTTTATGCGCACTCTCGACGGAATGCGCATTGTTCTCGGGAAAACGGTGCGAAATCGGATAACAGTGAGAGAGCTAGAGAGAGAATACAGTATAACGCAGTAGAATATATTATGAAAAAAAAAAAAAAAAAAAGAAACGATATCACATGATACGCGCATCATGTACGAGCGAATTAAAGACTCGTGCTTTTATCAAATATATGCATTAAAAGGCATTAAATTTCGTGCATTTAAATTTCCAGCGATAACTTGGCTTTAGAGTAGAGCGGCTATTGTAGGGTAGAAACAAAGAAAAGGAAATATTTACAACGCAAAAACGACGAAAACGGTGTACTTAACGTGCGCGATAAATTGGCGATAAATAAGCGGCGTTGTACGCGGTTAAATTTAAACGTGCATAAATACCCGATGCGCACGCATAACTTCATGAATTTTAGAACGATCGAACGGCTTTTGCGCAAGGTGCGCAGCGCCCGTAATTCGTGCGCTTACGACGCGCACTTTATCGCCATTCATAAGCGTAATACGTCGCGGAATTACGTCGGGGCTATTTCCCGCGACGGATTTTACGCGTCGCGCACGCAGACGCTATTCTTCATTCGGCCTTTTTACATTCGACAGCGAGGCGCGGGCGAGAGAGGGTCGTGAGTTCTCACCGGAAATGGCGGTGAAGTACCCTCGACCTTCTGTTTCCTCATCCGGGAACGAAACGCGCGCACATGGAACACTGTATACCCGAGTAGATGAAGTCTCGCTACTGTAGCGCGTATACCGTAGAGAATATTACATGGAATAAGAACTCTAATAAACTAGAAACGAAGCGTGAAATTGTATCCACTCGCTTTATCATTTTTTTTGTGGAAAAAAAAGAAAAAGAGATGAGAATATATAACAATTTTGATAATGGCGACATACACAGTTAGATGAGTAAATTGAATCCATAAAACGGGAATACCATGGTATCATCGAGATTAATTAGGCGTTATTAATCGAAAAAAAAAAAACTTGCTCTTTCTCTCTTTAGGAATACTTTTGTGATAAGGACACGTCGTATTTTTTGTAAGTGCACTTTATTTTGCGTAAACAAGAGTATCTCTTTATATCGCGCGTACCAGTAAAATGCATGCCGCTCCATAAAAATTGTAGAGCGTCGCGCGACGTAAATGTAAATTGCATTTCACGTATACGGGGAAAAATATTTTCGTTTATTCACATGACATTTACGCGTATCGCGATGTGGATTTTCGTATTTAAATTCACTTCAGTGTGTTTGGTTTATTAATATGTTTTTTTCTTTTTTCTTTTTACTAATATTTATCAAATTTTTACATTCTTCATTGACAGAGGATTGCTAAACGTGTACGCTGTAGGACTGTAGGTACTTAATCGCAAACATTTGTAGAACTAGTTTCCAGAAATTTGAGCAGAGAAAGCAAATTTGTGTCCGGGTCGGGAGAGATCATTCGTGTCTATGTGGAACCGATTCGATCAATAGACGCGTGTCAGTAACGTTTCTGCATTTCAGTTACGAGGATGATAGATAGATAGATGATATAGATATCCGTTATGCATCTCCAATCGATTGGATCAATCTGGTTGGCTGATCAATTCGGTAAGCGTGTCGCCGCCTTGATCAGCTCGATCAGAATCGAGGATATTTGATATTGTCGATATAATCACTGCGCATTTACAGAGTATCGAGAGGAAAGCGAGTTTATATTATTATAAATACAATTTTGAGATTTTAAATTGCGACAGGATACTAAGAATGTCGTATGACATGTAGTGTAATGCGAAATCAATTTCGTAGAAAAGATCTCTCCAAGAGTCAACGGATATTCTGTATACGAGATCGATGAAGAGGTAAGCCTGATCGGCTTTGGTAGCATCTATTGTCAAGGATCTATCGAATGTATTTGTACGTTCCACGAATCTATCGAACTGTTTGCACTCAATATCGCGTGGACGAGAGAATTGCGAGTCTGCTTCGTAATACGGAGGAAACGTCATTCCAATATAAAAAAGAAACATATACTTTTAATTAGATATATTATAATATTAAATCTCATAATATTATATAAAGGAAAATTTTTTATATATCAGATTGATTGCAAAAGCGTTTATTATACGCGATATATTTTTCTACTTGTATGTAAAAATAACGCGTTTCAAAATAAATGTGAAAATTATCTCCAACTGCAATCTTATTTGATTCGCTTGTTAATTAAATTATTAAAGATAAATTAAATTATAAATTGATATATATATATATATATATATATATATAACGCGAGAAAAAGAGGCAAGAAATTGAAACGAGAAGCGTCTCGTTCGACAAGATCAAAAGCCATTTCCGCGTTGCTGCAACGAGTTGACGCGACTCGGCTAAACTGACCCATTACCTCGTTCCCGGGGTGTCGGTAAAAGTGCGGAAAATAGCACTGCGATCGCGGCCACGCGCTGGCGATTGATTTCCACGATATTTCAAAGGGAAAAACTTCTCCCGGGACGTCCCCGGGCGAGATCGAGCCCGGGCGAAAAATGAAGAAAGTTTCCCTTCGGCGCTCACACGTCTCTCGTAACTGCGCCCACGTGCGCGATATACTTACCCCGTTACGTGTCGATTCTTCGTCCTCGGCGAAAACGTCTAAGCGCGTGAAACGTTAGCGGGGGGCGGGGGGCGCGTGCGTTAACTGATATAAAGCACAACAAACTGGGCCAAAGTGCGAAAACGATGCCCGACAATGGTCGACACGTGATAGTGCTGCCGACATAGGGCCGAATTACACGTCGGATTACGCGATACCTTTTGACGAATGGCGGGGAAACGGAGAGTCGTGACTAAACTACCTTAGAAATAAGAGTAATAGGGATATACCATATATATATGTATACGGCTACAGTGTATCAATCGTGATAATGAGACAAATGAAATAACCTACCATGAAATAAATAGCTGTATTTCTTATCATTTTCTTGCAAGTTATCTCCTTTGTCAAGTAACTCTTCCGTTTGAGGGGATGGAAACTTTCCTTTATTCGTCGGAAGTTTCGAGAAAATAAACTTCATTATCAGACAATCTTGTATATAAAGCGGCTAATGAACCTTACGTGACCTTTCAATGTTAGATGCATGCGATTATCTTTTTTTCTCTGGTTCAACATTGTAATATCAAAACTTTGATCAAAAATTTCTTTTTCTTTCATGTAAAAATGCTTTCTCTTT
This sequence comes from Polyergus mexicanus, assembly GCF_030449975.1. NCBI lineage: Eukaryota > Metazoa > Arthropoda > Insecta > Hymenoptera > Formicidae > Polyergus > Polyergus mexicanus. Next base: position 809,382 of record NW_027223342.1, read on the forward strand.
GGTTCGGATAATCTCGTAACAAATTAGCGAAATAATAATGCAAGACTTGCCGTAAAAGGGGGGCGGAGGACGCGAATTTGGTTCCGTGATTGCGGCCTACTCGGAAATTCCATTAAACCGTCAACAGTCGGTCTTGTCGGATACGATGATAATTGACGATGACGTTATTAGCCGCGTGTTAGCCCTTAATAATTGAAACGCCAGTTGACTGAGAGCCAATCTTACAATCAGAGGAAAGAACAATGACGTACCAATTATTCAAAATTATTGAATATTTGTAACATAGTAAAACAGATTTAAATATATATTTTTCAAATTGTTATTATTATTGGTAAATCATTAATTCTTTTGAATTAACCGTCCCCTCGCAATCATATCACCAAATGAATTGAATATTTCAAATGAGATCGAAAAAGTTTGATGTTATTTAAAACTCAATGTTTCGACAAATAATTATAATAATAAAAATTGTCGCGACAATTTCTTAATTCGATAATTTTCTGTTTAAGAAATCTTTTCATATCTATATCGATTAATTATCATGTCTTTGTTTTACAAAACTTTTACACAGTACGACAGATAAAATCGAATAAATCTGTTAACGCATTTGCAATAATTTTTTGCCGGAAGAAAAATTTTTCCATTAAAATCGATGAATTAAACTCTCAAGTTTATCGGACAAAAAATACGACGAGCGCTGTTCCCGGATTGGTGACGACAAAGTGGGATTTAAGTCACCGTGAAATGGGTTAACGGATAATTACACAACGAGAAAAATCGAGCGATAAAACGAGCGACAATATATCAAGCTGTAAGAAACCGGCGTTAAGTAGAAAACATTTTTGCACCACTTGCAGGCAGAATATTAATGTAAGAATGTAATTTACGGCGCGAGAGAAAAAATGTAGACCGGCTTATACGACATTAATTTCTTTCGACGTTATTCGATAGCACCGTCTTCATTCGCGAGCGGTAGTGAATTTCTGTTGTAATAATGAATTAATGTCACGCGATTAAGTGATCAATCTACTTCTATCGGGGACAGGCGGCAGATATCTGAAACTTGATGGTCGCATAATGATACGTCAGTATTAAGAATAAATTCTTTCGTCCACGCCTGATTTTCGTTGCAAAATTATAATCATTAGCGACTGGGCGGAGACCAGGGATAGCTAGATGAAACGTATTCAGCAGGAACAATATTAACAATAATTAATGGCAGACTTAACTGTGGTGTTAGTTAACTTATAACGATTATTAACACGATTTTGGTAGGCGATAAAAGTGTCACGATGTATACGTTTCACAGAGAGAAAAATGAAATAAAAGAAAGATTATTATCTCTTTGCTTTAATATACTGTCTTAAAATTCACGACCTGGAAATAATTTTTATAGTACTGTATATTATTAAGAATAACCATAATCCATATCAGCTGTATAAAAATAACACGCGCCTTAAAAAAAAAAAGATTCCGCTTTCCCAATTGAACCGAGACGTTTTAATAGAAGTAATTCACTAGAAATTATAAGCAATTAATTGACATTCGATACGTAGCCCACTGCGAATGAACCGAGAGATAGCATCAAAAATTGAGCAGTCCTTCGTATCGTTCGACGACAACCGAAGAGACGTGAGAAACGCGCGAGGGAGTCGAACGTCAATCAGCGTGCTGGAAATTACGAAGTTCCGGCGAACTCTCTCGACCGTATACTCTTGACGTTCTTAACAAGGTGCACCCCGGCCGGGTGGTGCGCGCAGTTTTTCCGAAGGAATTTTACACGGGCAGCCCCCCGGAATGTCGACGACCGATTCGTTCCCGGGAAATAGCGCGGAAACTGCCCTTTCCTCTCTCTCTCTCTCTCCCTCCTCCCCCCCCCCCCTTTCCTCTGTAAAATCTCGCGCGAAAAAGAGAGAGAAAAGCAAAGAAAGACCGCGACGGTTTTATTAAATTAAACGTCAGCTCTCTCGACAAGGCTTTCCCAAGGAACGGCCGCGTCCTTAGCGACCGGTTTCCGTGCTCTTTCCGCCTGTCGGAACCGTAAAAAGCTGACCGTGCCGGATCGCTCTATTTCGCACGCGGCTTCCGCCCGCGGCCGGCCTCTCGCGATGAAATTAAATTTCCTTGTCGCGCATCTGATTTATAAGAGCTTGCTCTGTTTTATGTAGAAGATTCATGTACAGATCCGTAGCTCTCGAGGGATGTACGTCGCACGATTGCGCTTCCTTCGTGATAAAAAAAATTTTTAAATTTATTTCGAGTCTCTTTCAATAGAATAGAAAATTCTCATCTCAAGTTTAATAAATTCATTGATATTGGAAGAGAGCGGAAATAAATTTATAAATTTTTATCTTTGATGCTACGTCTTCTTTACAATGTTACGTAATTTTCTTTTGAGTAAATGTTTTGAATTACAAAATCAAATTGCAAAAGTGAGATAATCCGTATTAGCTATTTTATGACGTCCCTTCAGTCCTTTTGACGCGAATAAAACACAACACAGCGGGTATAAATGCCGACGCGAGAAGACCATAATAGGAAAACTATTTGACGTAAGTAATCGCGACAAAAAGCGCGCGGATTCCTGCAGAGAACGATCCTGGAAAGGATGCTCGAAACGACGGGGGCTTCTTGCTGAGGGCCGCTGATACGTGGAGCTTTTTCTCACCGCGAAAGTTTTCGAGTTTCAGGAAGCTTGAGAAAGGTTCAGGGCGGCGTGAAAGCGTGGGATGAGAGGAAATGTCTGTAATGGAGCGCCGGGGTAGCAAGGACCATGGATGAAAGGAGGAAAACATAGATAGAAAGAGAGAAAGAGAGACACACACACACACACACACACACACACACACACATACACACACACACACATAAAGGGAACGTCGTGAAAAGAGAGATAGGGAAAAAAGAGAGAGAGAGAGAGAGAGAGAGAGAGAGGGAGAAACGGCGGAGCTGGTGGGATTTATAGGTGCCGGATTTATTAACTCGACGGCAAAGTTAACATTAATCTTGACTCCAGCTCTCGGTAACTCGCGAACAATCCCAATCGCTCGCGATTGGCGCGATCTTGCCTGCCCTCGACATCGGTCGACGCGCGTTACGCTGTTCATCTTCGTCCTCGGAAATCTCGGAAAACCGCCGCGAACGAAAGTGGAGAACGGATAGGGAGGAACAGGAGACTTTCCCTACCCATGTGAAAATAAACCGTCGGAAATGCGGAAGCGCGTCATTGTACCGGTGCCCGGATTTCCGGGAATGACTCGCAAAGTTGCTCGTTCGACAATCTCTCGTTGGAGAGTTAATTCGAGACGAACTCGAAAGGATTGGACGAATTTACGACGGAAGAAGGGAGAGAGAGAGAGAGAGAGAGAGAAAAGGGATCGAACTTGCCATGAAGCGGAAGCTCTTCGGCTCGGAGTGCCCCGTGCTTAAATCAACTTGATACTTGGATTAGTTTCTTTCCCGTGAAAGTTTTCGGGTTCAGATTTGAATGCGCATCGCCGATGAAGCCGAGGATTCTCGCCAGGGACTTCCGAATACTCGGTACGATGTCGACATCGGTTATCGCGTAAACGATAATCGTTCGGGAAATCGGGTTTGTATATTCGTAATTTAACGATCGTCTCGCTTTATATAGTAAAACTAGATTAGGATGAAGAGCATTTTTCTTATTACAATCTTAAATTTGGCTAGTTAATTTCGCCGATATATTAAATTATCTACGAGAGAGAAAGATAAAATTTGTGTAATAAATAAATTACTCGTAATAAACAAAAAATTTTATACTTATTATATATATCCTTAACAGAATCCATAAATTACTCATACAAAATTTATACCTTACAAGTTTCTCAATTTAATGCGGTACACGAAGCAAGGTGTTTCATCGTGTGGAACACGACGCGTATAATGCTGTACTTTCTATTTCTCTACGTTTTCTCGTGGACGACATTTCCTCTTCTCTCTTCTCTTCATCTCTCTCTCTCTCTCTCTCATTCTCGTAATAATGTAATTTGAAATCGCATGAAACAAACGCGCCGGCACAGCGCGTCTTTACAGAATGGTAAATCCTCCGGCATACGAACTCCCGTTGTGCTCGCTCGCAGCGCTTTTACAGCCTGAGAATTTATCTCGCTGGTGAATTTGGTTTGTATCAGTTAAAAGGGTACAAGTTTCGCCTTTCGTAATTTCCAACGGTTATCACGCGCAAGCTAACAAATTTTACAGCCGCAACGCGCAATTTCGCCAATTTTACAAGCGTCGTTCCAAAAGTCGCGGTAAAATATACATCGCGACGCAAACGATACCGACAATCTTTTTCCGATAACCCGTTATGTATTTTTAAATTTAATATTCTCTCTTTATATCATTTTAACATTGCTAGAATTTTCGTTAAATTGCTGATATTTACGAATTTATTATTTTTAAACTTCGCATATACATATGTATATCAGAACCGATACTTTCTTTTCCAATATCAAGCGTACCGCGTGTGGTAGTCGTAATCTTTTTTTTTAAATATCGACGTAACAATCTTAGTCGAATTCCTGTTGGAAAAAGCAGCTTGTTCGGGATGCTATAAAATAACTCCGCTCGCCATTTAATTATTACCAATAGATCCAATTGTCCCTCGCTCTTCCCATCCCCTTCGCCATCTCGTCGTCAGGGCAATGGAAATTGACGTTCGAAAGTGTCGAGAACGAAAATTGATGGAGATGCACGTTTAAGCATTCGATGAATCATCGTCCGCTGTGAGCGAGAAGGTATAGGTCGACAGATTCGCGATCTGACTATCTTTCGCGTAGCAATTAAATAGCTACGGAACCCCTACACCGCAGGGGTAGAATCTCGAAACTTTACATTCGTGCGCAGTTGCATGCAGAATGTGTCATGTAACGCGATTATCTCGGATAGAAGGTGGTAGAGGGTGGTTTATACGCGCGGCCGAGACGTACAAGTAGTATGTATCGAGTTTAACAATGTTGAGCAGTGAGTTGCAAGTACTACAATATTATCTGATTCGCGCGCCCTAAAGCGCACGCGATAAGAAACGAGAGCGCGCCGCTTAACTCCGAGTTAAACATTTCCCTCGTAAGGATACCGGATTTATTCCGCCGCGTCGAATTATGCGGTTGCTTGTCCGAGATAGTAACGTTTACAACTCTCACGACTCTGTTTCGTGCAATTTAAATTTGCGATGGTTGGAATCCCCAGAGATTTGATTCGAGATCGATCCAAGATCACGACCGACACTAGGAATTCGGGAAATGCCTTAACGGAATATCCTACTTTATCCTATTTCGAGGTGGATCTCGAATAGGTTGACGACCTCGCGATATTTATATTAACGTAGACGCGCGCCGGTATATCCAGAAGCCGACAGTGTCTGTAATTTATGTGGAACCCCGGGTTGAGTTTATATGGGAATCGATACGACGGCGAATAAGGAGCGGGCGAGATATCTCCGTCCTTAATATGATCGGCGACGCCCTTAATCCCGAAACCCCGAGCACAATCCGCCTTCCTGAACCGCGCGCGGCAGGCTTGCTCCAGAATGAGGACGAAATGGCGGAATCGCGGAAAGCTCTCGTAAAGGCAGATGCGGACACGTGCCTTACATACCGAAGCCTGATTCCGCGCCAAAGCCGTCGCATTGCATGCTGACTGTATAGGGTATCCCGTCACAGACTCCTCGGCGTAAGTTGGATGAAAAATTAAAGACACTCGTCCCATTCGCGGAGTTACTTAATTCCATCTCGCTACATGTCCTTTCGCATCATTTGCTTCACGGTTCACCGCTCATTGTCGGCACAATGGAAGCACAATGAAACCGGAGCCGTTACGGACGGAGCATTACAAACGGCGAACAGCTGCGCGGGCGTCCAAATCGAATTTCCGAAAATTCCGGCGAAAACACGAAGGTCGACAAACCGGGCGCGGGAGGACGATAGCATCCGGGATTCCTACGCGCGCCGGGATTCCGTCGCGGTGAATGTATTGTCCGCGGGACAATGCGGCGGCTGATTGCGAAGCGGCCGGGTGAAAACTTGACCCGAAAATAAACCGAACCGCTCGAACGCCTCGGTCGACCGCCGCCAAACGCAATCGTTCGAAATACACCGAGAAAGGGAATTGACTTGGACCCTGTACAGGATGTTTCGGCTCGTTACCGAGTGTATCTTCGGCCCCCGTATAAAAACGATATCTTATAAATATATATGTAATAATAGTATCTGTAGATTTTTTCACATTACTTTTTCGATAAATTCTTAAGGGACGTGAATTAAATTTAGGATTGCTCCAAGATTCAAGACAGTGATGTCAGAATGCAGACGCGGTTCACACGCACACAAGCAAATAACCGACAGCATATATATGCTGTATACAAAATTTTGTGTAGCTAAATAATTGTTGAACATTTTACATTGATTATTTTGTTTATTGTATTAATTATTTCTAAATTTTTTAATATTTTTATTTATTAAATAAAATTCCTTAAGTCATTTAACTTACAATATATACGCACATAAATATACATATTTTAGCTTTTTCAAAAACCAATAATCTTGACAAGATCAATAATTGACGACAAAGTTAGTCTTGATAACTAATTGAAAATCTTGTCTCGATCTTGTCTTGAATTTCAAGATAAGACAAGACAATATCGAGACTAGTCTTGATATCTTTAATTAAATTTGACATTTAATCACAGAGATAATATTAACTTTAGATATAAAGTTTCAAAATTATTTCGCGATTCGAATCTGAACGGTTTTCAAGTTTAATCGTCTTTAGATCTCATTTCAATGCTCGATACAAAAATATTGCGACACGTCATGTATCGTCTGTTGAATTTTTCATCAAATAAAGCGCGACTTCCAACCGTTGGAAGAATTTGAGGGTGGGAATTTTCGAATAGCGGTATTTGGGCGGTGAACGAACGTCCTTTATGTAACCGTGCATCCCGACAATTCTTCCATCCGAGCACCGGCCGAGGCTATTGTCGTGCCATCGCAGGTGAAACGTCGATTCTAAATTGTCGCTGTCGCTCAGGAAAGCAGACATCGGCAGGAAAAAGTGACTTGCGCGACGACGAGTCACGATGATTTGCGAAAGACAATTCGTTCATACTCACCTCGCTCGAACCAGCTTTATCACGCTTGTCAACTACTTATCGAATTTAAACGTGCCATATATTTGACAAATTTTTTATTGTCTCATCTTATATACGTCATCTCATATATCTAAGATATTATAAATAATAATAAGATATAAAATATTATATATTTTTTTAAATATTATCCGTTAAAGAGATCGCTTCAAAATTGGCTAATGCATCCCTATAAAAGCATGGAGAACGAAAAGACGCCACGAGCGTAAAAATCTACTAACGTAAAATACAAGAGCGGCAACATTCCATAAACCGAGCAAAAATAGAGTATATATATATATGTCGAATATCATGCCCGGAACAGAGTGCGGCAAGAGACGGCAGTTTAGTTTTACTTTCTCGGTAATAATGCACGGACTGCTTTTCTGGCTCGATTGTAAATATGGTCGGGCCACGCTCTCCGGCACGATTGTAAATACGATCGGAGCGTGCACGAAAACCATGCCCGTTTTTCCCAGACAACTGAATCCGCTCGATGGCAATGAGACGGTTTATATTCTTCGCAGGCGCGATGGAAGCTTCTAAACACGTTACGGGGTGTCATAAACGCCATGAGAAAGCAGCGGCGAATATAGAAAAATGTTGGAAAAGGTAGAAGGGATTATCAATGTGATCCACGGGGAAAATTTGCAAATGTGCAATCTATACAAATATTAATACGCAAGCTCTCGAAAAATGAGATTTGAATTTTTAAAATTTGCACATGGCATTTTACATAAAAAAGAGATTGTGTATATTATTATTCATATAAAAAAAATATTGTTCTTAACTTTATCTATAATATAACTTAGAGACAATTGTATTACAATATAATTATTTAAGAAAATGTTTAAAAATAATCAAACTTTTAGAGAAAAAAATTATTATTTTTCGTTTTGTTAGATCCACTATCGTGGAAATGAATTTTATGAAACTGAATCATTTACCCTCGCTTCCATCTTGCTGTATAATGGTTTTTCCTTCGTTTCTCTTTTTGTTTAAACATATATACGTACGCATGAAAAAAAAAAAAATAAAATAAAATAAAATAAATTTCAATCGCGAATGGAAAAGGAAAATACGTTTCTTTAGAAGCGTCGTTGAAAGATGGAGTGGATTTTGTCTATATATTGTATATATCTAACTCGCGTGATCCGCGCATTGTAAAGAAGGCGAGCGGAGATAAATCTTTACAATGAAGTTATTTCGAAGTTTATTAACAAGTAACAATCATGTAATTTTCTCACGTTCAATACATATAACTTTTTTAATAGGCTTATATTTTTTTTCATCAAATATCGACCGATGACTTGTATATCATACGACGAAAAAATATTTTTCTTTTCTATTACCAGCATTTTCCTCATATAAATCAAATGTAATATGTAAATGCATAATTATTTCATTATTGACTTATTTTTTCGCGTTTTACATCACTAAAAGTGTGGATATATGTATATATATATATATATTATTCTCTCTTTCTCTCTATGAAATTTTAACTTATCAAATATTCGCTTTATGGCTCACCGAAGTTTATAACTCACTAGAATAATTGGAAATAAACCATCTATGCAAACTACGAGACAGTCGACTGCCATAGAGATTTCATACGTTATTCTGTAACAAGCTTATCTGTGAGGAAAGGTTTTGATATAGGGCTTAACTGTGTTTATAACCGCGTAAGCAGAAAAGTACTCTTGCACGCGTTTTCATGGCGGTATTTATCGCAATATTTCATACAGCGCGGAAATAATATCCTATTTTTGTTTCGCTTCGCGGACGTTTCCACCTAAAAATGTCTGTTGTCCGATGTTACGCTAATATCCGCGTACTCGTTACGTTCTATACATTTTCCTTTGAAAATTCTTTAACAAGATCCATTAGCGGCTTTTGAAAATAATCCCCCGCGCGCAAATCAAGAAATTATTCCATTAGTCTCTCTTCAATTAGTTTCGCGTTATATACGATAAAATAAATAGAATATATTTGAATTTATGTTTTTCTTTATCTAGCGCGAAAATGCATTATTACTTAATTATCGGAATCTTCCTGATAGTATGAATCGATCGATATCAAATAAAATTCGTTTTTATTAAGGTTTTTTTAAAGTCACCAACATTCACCGGTTGAACTGTTATTATTGCAAACATCACACAGAACTTATATTAGGACGAATCTGTGAGACTCCACTCTTCCTTTATATTAGATCAGACAAGATTGCTAGCCTTGCCGGTAAGACGATTTTGCGTTGCTTCCTGTTGCCATTCGTCCTCAACAAACACGATCGTACATGAAGCAAAAACAGATTGGTCCGTCATTCTTTTCCGCCTATTTTCCTTAAACTCACTGGTCCGTCTTCCATCCACCGGTCGCATTGTAATTCCGACTGAACAGTTTCGCTAGTGGCAAGTTCCTACGTGCTCGGCATGTCAAATTCGACACATAAAACTGCCGCAGAGACAGTAACTGTTTCCGGCTTAACGTATCGTCGGCACGTGTCACCGTCACCGTCGTCGTCGTCGTCGTCGTCGTCGTCGGCGGTGTCGTTATAGTCGTCGTCTATCCTTGCATTACTATGCTATTACTATGGCAAACGCGCGGACGCCCGTAAATAATTGGTATCGGATGCTCATTAACTGAAACGTCCGCTATCAGCGAGTCGGCTCACGAGCGTCGTAACGCGACAATAAAATGTGCAGAGTGCAATATAGGTTGCACCGAGAGAAATAAATCAATCTTTCGCGAAGATGGATGGGATAGTACTTTCAATCGCGAACTTTCCTTCAATAATTAATTGAAAGCCGAAAGAAATTAAATGGAGAGAATGTGATTGAAATGAATCGGAATCATTGTACCATACAATGCAAGACGTAAAGAAGCTTTGCAAAAATAAGATTCGAGAAAATGACACCCATTATAATTTTTTAATTGTAAGTAAACTTTAATAAAAACTTAGGATATTTAGATGAAACGTGTGATGACTTACGGTGACCGTACGTCCTTTATTTAAGAGGACAGTCCTTTATTTCACTGCTCTGTCCTTTAGATTTTTTTTCTTTTTTTTTTCTAAAATGGCCATTCTCTGTCCTTTATTTTGTGAATTGAAATAGTAAAATCGTCGAATTTAGCTTTTGTCTCCCCGGATCTAATGCTCGCCCTCCCCCCCACTGAAAGAGTACTTTCATTAATGAATAATATGTGGATTACTGAGAAAACCGAATTAAAAGTCGAAACATTGGAAGCATGTATTTATACCAAATGCAACTTCGATATGACGTGTATAGAGTTTTATGAATTTTTTAAACACAAACCCGATTTATTAAAAAAAAGTTCATTCTTGTGAAAAATATCGAAATTAAATTTTTTAAAATTTTGAAATAATATAATTGTGTAAAACATTGTGTTGTTTATTGTATATCGTGTTGTTTATTATTGCCAATAATAAACCAATAATTCATTGCTATTGTTTATTATATTTTATAATAAATGTTATAAGGCTTTTCAGTTTTAGTGAAACAAAAATAAACGCAACCTGCTTTTTCTTATTATATGAAATAATTTCTGATTTGTCCTTTATTTTCTCCAAAAAAATATCGTCACCGTAGTGATGACACATTCACACATAAACACACACACATATATATACATAGAATTCTTTTAATTAATTCTTGAAGAGAAAAAATCGTTTACGTGTTTATCCAATTGTAGTTGGGAAGAAACGTACGATATCTAGAGCGTCCTATATAAGGACAAATGGCACGTCTTATTAGCAGGCAGTGAACAAAGAAAGAAATAACGCAAGTCGTTTATTAACAATGACTCTTTGTCTTAGATGTTCAAGGTTCGCGTCTCGTCGCGGTTCGTTATCGAGCTCCGTTATCTTTAATTAGTTCTTGTCGAGGAATTAACTTTAATTGACGAACACGACTGTATCCGTTCGACATTATAGATTGGTCGAGAAAATTTGCTGCTATTAATATTTATTTGAAATAATGATATTTAAATTGAAAGAATTAATGCAGCGGGTTTGCAAATAAATCCGTTATATATTTTATACATTTTTTCCGTAATACATTACGATAGAAATGCACAAGTTCTATAAATTATCTATAATATAAAATTAAATGCTTAAAAGAAACAACTACTTTTGAATTTACGTTGGCGCAGAAATCTCGATAAATTTTTCGTATGCATCATTCAGAATATAAAAATAAACTTGTAAAGAATTATCGTTGTAAAAAAGAAGTATAGAAAACATTTTTACGCTTAGAATACATTTTCGTGAAAAATGTTTACGAATTATTTTTCAGAATAAAAAGTTGCAAAAACTTTTAGTTTTGCAAAAATCAAGCATGAGAAATAAAACTTAAAATTGTTTAAAAACGCAGAAATTCGTAATATGAAGTAACGATGCAAACTCACAATTGAAATATAATAATATCCCAGCGACGAAAACAAAGATGACGACCAGGAGTACCAGCAGGAGCAGCAGTATGGTCGGCCTGCACCAAGGACTTCTGATTATCTCGGTTTGCCTGCCATCCTTGCCGGCCATCCGTTTCTGATCGACCACTGCGGACTCACCGCTAACATTTACCACGACGCCTTTGTATGTGTACTGAGGCGCTTTTTTGTCCGCCAAGAAGCCGTGATCGTCCTCAGGATCCGAGTAAACCCCGTAGGCCTCGAAATTACTCTTCCTGTATCCGTTCATCTTTTCCGCGCCGGTATCTTCCTGATCCTGATGCTTCCTGGCATACGCGCCGGACGAGGACGAGCCCAGCTCGCCGATCTTCAGGGTCTGATCGTAAGACTTGTCCTGGTACCTGGACGACGTCGTGCTCTCATACTTGGATCTCTCATAGCTCTTTGAGCTGGTTAACCCGTACTTGGGCTCGTAACCACCCTTGCTGGCGTTCTCGTACGTCCGCTCGTCGTACTTGGGCTCATAGGTAGGCCTGGGCTCGTACGTCGGCTCGTAGGACTTGCTGCTCTCATACCTAGGCAAAGTGCCATACATTTTGCTGACTGAGTGATACTTGCTCTCATACTGTCTGGCTGGTGGTTCTTGCTGTTCGGAGCAGGCGAGATCGTAAGCAGAATCGTGTGTCTTCACGCCAGACTCGTAACCCTTGGAGGCGGCCGATTCATAGATCTTGCCCGGATGATGATGAAGATCCTTGTTTGGCTCCAGCTTCAATGTCTCTTCGGCATAACGCGACGCGTACTCGTAATCGGTCAGATCCCGCGAATATCGTCTGCTCGAGTCCGACAGCTCCGGATAAGCTTTGCTGAGCTTCTGCGCGTCGTTACGATCGTAAGGCGCGTCCAGATCCGACTCCTGGTAAGTTCGCTGATCCGCGCAACGATCGGCGTATCTCAGCGCGTCCTCCGGATAGATCCTGTTATCGAACCTTTGGAGATTCTCCCGATCAAAATCGACGCCCGTCTTTCGATCGTAATTCCGGTATCCCCTCGATTGATCGTGGTAGGCACCCTCGTGATAGGCCGGCGCCGCCGAAGCGGACGATTGGGGATCCTGATAGGACTTGATCTCTTGGTACTCCAGATAACGGGAGGACCTACGCTCGCTACCATAGTCCATCGAGCCCTCAACCACGTTGGGCAACTTGCTGCTCAAATTCTCACCAGTTCCGGCGGACAGCGCCTGACAGGTCTCCGCATGCTCGACGAGATTCGGCAGCCGCGACAACGAGCTACCTGGCGTGTTCTCCGTCAGGTCGAGCTTGAGGCCGTTGCTGCTGGTCCTGCGCATTTTCGAGGATTCGCATGATCGTTCCGGAACGATCGCGCTACGATCGGTGAACGATGATGCTGCGACGTCGACGATCAGTCGACGGTCCAAGTTTATAGCGCGATTTAATCAGAGATGCATTTTCGCGTTAGTAGTTTCGGATTCTTCGCGGGATTAGCAGATGAGTTACGAAGCCTGGAAGCAAAGAGAGAAAAGAAGAAGATTGTTAGTGCGGTTAGTAAATAGATAGTTTTAACAGTTTTAATATTTAGAACTTATCAAGTTAGTAGATTAATAAGAAGAACTTTTTTTATCATTATATTTTTTCCTAAATTTTTAATAAGCGGCTTAAGACAAGATTATCTCATCTTAATAAGATAATTACTAATTTAATGTATTGATAAAACGCTCAATTTTAATTAATTCATAATTTTCCTAGCATAAAAATAATACCGAAATTATAAAGGCAAGGGGAAAAATTTTAATTAGTATTCGATGGTTCAATTCACTTCTTGATCTTTTACAATAGCGGATCAGTGGATTACGCAGGCGTATCTATACATGGTTCGTTATCGATACGTGTATCTCTCTCTCTCTCTCTCTCTCTCTCTCTCTCGATACGGCATTCAGGGCAGCAATATTCTGTAAGCGCTACTCCAGACTACGATTACCTTCCGCATGCTCGGTAGCTCACGAATGGCCGCTACAGCCAATGATGACGATAATACTCGATCGTGCGTGACCAAAATGCGGCTGCATCGCAGTCAATGATAATGCGCCCGTCGAATACATCGGTCGTGGAGTTGCCGGAAAATTGAAGCTGCTTAAACACAATGAATAGACGATGGCAGCGTTGCAAGGCAAACAATTTCTTTATCGTATAAGGATTCGATTAAGCGCGATCTACTTTTCCCCTTGCCATTTCATCTTTCCTTCCCTCGTTGCGAGAAATCGTGCGCGTAAAGTAAATTCTATGTTCACGTCGCTCCTGCATCTCCGATATTTCCTCGAGGACATTTAATATTAATGCTAAAATAATAACATGCCAATCGCGTACACGCGGTCGTGTAAGGGAGTCTCGCGCAACTTTTATTACATTATTATGCGTATTTCAGGTGACTTGGTTCAAGTAAATTGCACATCTATGCTAATGCTTCCATTATAATCCCATAAACCTCTCTGCTTTATTTTTCAAATAACACACACTCTACTTTTCATCATTTCAGACATAAAGAAATAGAGAGAAAAATATATACATATATAAATTTATATAAATTTTCCTTAGGATAGTCTTTATTATTCCTCTGAATCTTTAGATCATCGAATTTAAAATCTACGATTAATAGAATTCCGATTTGTTGAATAGACTAGTATACAGCGCTGTCAAATCGACGCTGGATCGATAAATCACATTATCGTGCCACGTCTCTTTCGATTACAGTCAGTAGTATATGTATAGTCCGGTCCGACTCCCTTCTCATTGTCAGTCGACGGGGCGTATTCGCGATTGAACGCCCACGGCGGATCGATCGATAATTAATTAAACGCGATTGCGGAGGAAACGACAAACGTCGCGCTTCCGGAAGTTTCCACCGGATATACCGACGAGAATACCATGTCACCTGTCTCCCGTAATTGCGGACTTCTTCGAGGGGTGTTTCGCAAATCTACGTTTCGCGACTGAGATGACGTTTGCCTTACATTATGTCGTATCACATCCGAGACGGTTGATTTCCTTAATCCTTAATGAATGAAACGAAATAACTTTAATCGAGTAAAGCTCTAATCGTTCGCGGACGCTGATTTACTGAGAATTCTCTCTATGAGATTTACGAGAACGAGGAATTTATAGTTGATATAAGATACGACAAAAGTTTAGAGACACAATTTATACTTGTACTCTAATGCAGGAACGCTCGCAAATTCTCATTTATTCGATCTTCTTTGAGATGTCAAAATAAATTTTGAGGAAACCTTTCAGACTAGTTTCCATTAAAACAAATAAAATGTATGTTATAATCGTTTATTATCATTTATCGATAATTTCGTGCAAGCGATTTGACATGCGGAAACGAAAAGATTTAAACGCATCGGATCAGCTGATAGGAAACAGCGTCTCCTTCCGGTAATCAATCACAATCTGATGGTTCTCGCGCCATAAGCCAATGCTGCTCGTCATAAAATTTTCTCGAGCGACTAAACTGAAGTAATAAGTATGACAAGGGCTCAAAGGAGATTGCTGTTCCGCATGCAAATATGATTAGTTCCGGCGCATAACTTCATTTGCGTATATTAAAAGCACGGATAGCTCACGGGATGGGCGTCGAGAATGAGGGGGGGGGGGGAGGGGGGCGGGCAGCAAACTGTTGAGGGGGACGAAAAGAGTGGGAAAAAAAAATGTTTCGCGAAGAATTATAAAGAGCGACGAGCGAGAGGAGAAACCCGTTGGAAAAATAGGCGACTTGAGGCGCAGAGCGGACGAGAAGCGACGATGGCGTCCTTCTCTGGGAATCCTGATTGCCGGTCGTTAAATGTTCGCGGTGCCTTGCACTTAAAATTTACGTACTTTTAAAAATAACTTTTTAAAAGAATGATAATTGCGTGTCGCGTGCCCGGCGTTACAAAAATGCATCGGACTGTAAGCTTCTTTGCTCGGAGAAAAGAAACCGATATTAGCTCGAGAAACATATCCTTAATAGTTTATCTCTATCATGTCGAATGTTCATTTGTCAAGCATTCGTGCCAATGCTGGGCGTGACAGAAATAAAATATGCTAGACACTGGAAGATGCTTTAAAAAAAAAAAAAAAAAAAAAAAAGCCCGATGCTACGAATCTCTCCAGCACCCTATTTATGCTCATCTTTCTCCAGTAATTCAAAATCCAACAGAATGTGTTTCGTGTTATTTGTCACAATTAAGGCACTTAAGACTTTAATAAAAAATTATGAGGCAACGTATCTATTGTACATTCAGTACTCGTATCTTTTCCGTATTTTTTCTTATCTTTACGCACACGATAATATCCTAGAATTTCTTTTTTAACAGGAATTTTTAAAATCTATGGAAACTGCATCTCTTCCCATCTACTCTCTCTCTCTCTCTCTCTTCCGCGTCACTTGAATGAAACTCGGTTTTCGTAACCGCGAATAGTCGCGTTCGCATTTGATTCGCCAGTAGCGAGAACGTAATATCCAGGGAGAGAGCGGAATTAATCCGCCTCTCGCTTTTTGCCCTCTGCAGTTGTTGTCGCGCGAGAAACGTTTCCTCTGGCGTTTCGCATCGAATGGCGGCGATTATTGTCGCGGGCAAAAGCCTAGCTACGGCCGGAAACAATTCGAGGCTGCAAGCTGCCGGATTAGTAAACTCTCTCTCTCTCTCTCTCTCTCTCTCTCTCTCTCTCTCTCTCTCTCTCTCTCTCTCTCTTTCTCTCTTCGATCTCACCATTTCGTTCTATATATTCCCCCGTATTCAAACTACCCGAAATACCGACGCGCGCTCGATCGCCGTATGAAACTATTTTGCTTAATGAAGCGCTGTTAAAACTTTGCCCGATAATACCCGGGACTCGACTTGCCTTCCCGTGATTCCCGACTTCGTCGTCCGCCCATTCGGACGCCACCGAAAGATATTCCGAAATTGCACACGGCATATCCCGCCGATTAATAATTCCATCTCGGTATGCACGGCCATTCAATGGCAGAGAGACCATGATTATAGAGCAATTCTATATGTAAGACTATATATGGGATATTATTCCCGATTGGTTAGAATCGTTAAATGTATAAACGATCGTTTGACTATTAAGATTTCAAGCCAAGGATAATGTTAAGTTAAATACATATATTATAAGAAATATCTGGGCTACAAAGGTTTCTCGCGTATGACGGATCCATAGAAAACGATGGCTCTATAAATGAAAATTGAAAGGCTCGTGAGACTCGTTATATCTGGCAACCATCTGTCATTAAAATTGCAAATAAAGAATGATATCGGCAACTGAATAAATGAAAAAAATGTCGTCGCGCAAAATATACATATATACATATCTCAAACTCGTTAGTTTTTCAAAAACTCACTATCTACATTGCTGTTACCGAATGTCACCATAGATATGGTAGATGTCAAATGGAGATAGCGAGTTTTACAAACGGAAAACCACACGCGTTATACCCAAAACAATATCGTCGCGCGATGACTTTACGCTTGGAAAATTTTCGATCTACAATAGACATTTCGATGGCGCTTTTCCGCCGATTCACATGCGAGAAAAGATCCCGCGATTTCCGCGTCGCGTTCTCCGCGAAAAAATTACGCTCTTCGATCAATCTCGCGCGTAAATCCTCACATAATTAAATAGCTTGGACTTGACCGATTATTATAAGAAAGTATGTAACAAGATTAATATCAAGTCGCGGTTAACGAGCTTTCTGCTTGAGAGATACTTCGACGCTTTTACGAAGAACGAAGAGAAGAAGAAGGAGGAGAGAAAGAGATGGAAAAAGTATCGAGAAATATTTGAAAGAAATAAATTAAATTATCTAGGGCTGCTTAACTTTACTCGCTGCAATTTCCTTGTATACACAGAGAGAGAGAGAGAGTACCTGCCGCAATTTCACAGAAGTCATAAGACGTACTTTGATGAATTCGGAATGAATTTTTTCGCAGCGAAAGTTTCGGCGTTGCTACTTTCGAGCTTTCAACTTTAAGCGTCTTAATAATCAATATCCGCATTAAGTTTATTATGTTATAGTAAATTCTCTTTGAAATTCCCAGCGGATATAAATTAGTCTTACAATCTCAGCGATAATAATATTACACTATAATAATACTAAATAATAATACTGTCATTAACAATATCGAAGAGAGAAAAAAGATTAATTTAAATTTAATATTTAAAGCTTTTCTGCTGTATCTTTCTGGAAATCTCTATAAAAATGATTCTTTTCGCGATAAATCTTTAAAAACCATTCTCCAATGTTTTAATAGAGTACATTCAGTGGCGACAATCTAGTCCGTATGCAAGCATAGATAATCGAGAACGAAATTGCGTTTTGTAGAATCACGATGAAAAAATAAATAAATAAAGTGCGTCCTGTGAAAATATTTGTATAGTCGCGGGGCAGCGAATATTTGATTCCCATCCGATGACTCGGGGCGGTTTTTATGTACGCGCTAGGACCGAAACTGGATTCGTACGTACGTATAAGCGATTTGCTCGCGAAAAGGTTGATTTGCCCCGGCTAAAAGTTCACCTGTAAGCTATCCGGCGGGATCGATATTCCTGGCAACGACATTGCGGGTGGTCGTGCTCTCCTCGTCAACCTTTCGAACGATGGCTTCGATTTTCCTTAGGCAAATGACGACGAGGGAGAATAAGTATATCGCTAGGATCGCGTACAATTCTGTCTGTAAGTCCATCGAACGAAACCTCGTGCGATTTTTCGCTAACGCTTTTCACGAAATTAAATCCAGAAATGGCATTCGCGCGCGAGATAATTTGACGGAAAAAAAAAAGATAAACTTTCAAACTGAGGAGAGAAATTAATTGTGCGATGCCGGACGATTAAACGTGATTTTTTTTTTTTATCGCTAGAAAATATACAAGCATCATGACGATTATATCATAGTATTGTACAAACATCAAAACGTCGACGCAAGATTTTATGTGAAAATCGCAACGCAGCAACATGGACACACATCTATCGGGAGTTGAGTTATTCCACAAACAATTTTGAGTGATATTCCGCCGTCACAAAAATCTGTCCTACATCGAAAAATATTATCGGCTTTACGAACTTTCAACGGCGGGGCGCGGCATCATTTTTCGGCCGTTTATTCGGCCGTTTGGAGCGTCATGACTCATCCATAGCATCCCGTTTCGAATCATCCGCTGTTGTCATAAATTTCGTACCCCTTTCCCCCGCGTATCCCTGACGACCACCCCTCCCGACGATCCCGTAAAAACTGTTGAATTATTTATGTTTTTCCCCCCGGAATCCACAGTTGCAGCACGGGATGCAAATGCATCTTCTTTTTGCCGTCCCTTTGAATGTTTAATGCCGGACCCGCAGAACTCGCCTCTCCTTTCCATTCACTCTGTGAATCCTATCCTTCTCACCTATCCTGGTTGATCAGCGAGCCGTGGAGAAACAAGACCGGACGTGCGAGAGTAAACGAGGTGAAGAGAATCGTCGTGCAAGAATACGAAAAATGTGGAGACTATAATGACAGGAGGGAATTTGTGTGTAACAGAGGAATTAACGCGACCCGAAATTAAACCGTGAAAAATATAATCATTATAAATGGTATAAAATAGCTGTAGAAAATTAATAAGTGAATATAAATATATATTAAATTTTTATAATTCTGAATCCAAGAATCTACGTAGAAAAAAGAAAAATCAAGATTATTAATAATTCTTGGAGTTTTAGCGTTTAAAAGAAAAAAACAACTTCTCTTTTCTATGCAATATTTATGTGACGTTACATCTATATCGCGTAAAATTTTATATGGGATATTTCATTAAAGTTATAGATAAGATTAGAATATGCATCGCATATATGGAAACAAGTACCTGCGAATTTTTATTCGTTTTTTTTTTTTTTACGGGGAATATGATGAACGTGGGAGGCAGAGCGGGTAAAAGAGACAGATGAAAGGAGAAAGGTGAGACAAAAGCGCCGAGAGGAGAGCAAGCACAGGTGAAATCGATTTTAGCCGACTGGTGAGCCGACCTATCGCACGGGTCTCGAAAGTTACGTATTAGGTGCTTCAACCGTAATGGGCGCAATCAAACGTTAGGATTACGAGTGGAGGAAGAGAAGATTGAGAAGAGAGGGACAGCGCGGAGGGAGGTTAAAAAGGAAGGTTGCCTTGCAGTTTCAGGTGCATAAACAAGTTGCGCAAGAAGAATCGTGAGACGATGTTTAAAAGCTAGTAAAAGGAAAGCTATGACGTTAAATTCAACGCAATCGATCTCGTCGTCTCGATACACACGCTTCTCTTCCTCTGGTTGAACTGATGCCAGCTATCATCGCTACGCATCTCTTTTTCAAAGCTTTTTAATTATACCAGTTTAGCCAGTTTCCGATAACTGAATTTCAATATTTTATTATAAAGTAAAATTCTTTCAATTCGTTTAATAAGTTAATCGTAAAGAAATAAGATTTTTTGTATTCATTTATTCACGCGTTGATAATTTCAAAAGCGTTACATATTCCCGCCGAAACAACAAATTTGCTCTGGATTTTTCGAAGAAACTCATTTCAAAAAATTAATATAATTTTGTGACACGTATAAATATAAAAGAAAAATATCTCGTACAATTACGTTAAAGCTCCTTCTTCCGCGTTCGACACGGACTGCAAGGCCACGTGATAAAGCACGTGCGCAAAATTACAAGTGTCTTCGCTCTCATTTCTAATTTTATTACTAATCCGACTGTCATCCACATGAATACATGCTAGGGGACTTTGCTGGATTATATAATATTAGAAAATATTTTGCCTTTACGCATCATTGCCCGCAATATCCTTCCCCTTCTTTCGCTATGAAAAATAACGACGAAATATTATATATATATGATCCACCACATTACCCTCGGATCTAATTTGAAGGAAAAACGCCCGATAGTTCGCTATAGCTCGCCACATCTTATTATTTCGGCGCAAAATATACAAAGGCTTCGGTCAATATCGACATTTTTGCGTGTACGCGAGAGAAAAAAGTCGCCGCAAAATGTTTATCTTTACGTGTAAGTTATACAGAGAATAAGGAAGTTTCAACATGGCATCTCTCTATCTAAGAATGCTCCTCTAGGAATAATCGCCTTGGAATTGTCTGGATTGCGTCGTTGCTATTCATAAATGTTAACGCGAGTGCGCCGAGGAACACGGGGAATCACCATCTTATTCTTATCAGGGTAATGCGCTTTAGGAGCATGACATTACGCTTTCAGCTACTCGAAGTAGGGAAACCCTTCCGATAGTCAGCCGGGAACACATGTGCGCGTCTCTATTGCGGATGAAACATACAATGTGTCCTTTCACCCAACAGACAACATTTTTACTATACAGATTCTTGTCGAGAATTGATTTCTTTCTCGCGAAGATTTCACGAAAAGCCGTCGTCGCTTTGTGTTCCTTTCTTCGAGACGTCAAAAATCGAAACATTTGAGCGTCAATCTAAAGTCACGCTTTTAAGATCGATTGAACTTGATCGAGAAGGAAAATGCTTCGTCGCTCATTTGTATAGCAATTTTATAGCGATAGAACATAACATTGGAACAACCGCCGTTTCTCTTCCCGGCTTTGCCCGAGACACTTGCGTTCGCGGTAATTCCGCAACACCTTGTACATGTAACATAAGGCAGCTCGGACGAGGCTGGTTGCGCGTATTGTGTATGTGGCTGTTGGACGAACCCCAGTATGGCCCTTTTGTGTCCGGTAGGAGTCCGCAGTACGCCCCTGAGGGTACTTCGGTGCTCGTGCAACGTCTCGACCGGAAGGACTTTCGTGTCGGGCGACAACGTCACCCACTTTCATCCCGTTCCTTCGCGACTTCTTCTTATTTTTTCCTTCGCGTTCTTCTTGTCTCTCCTCTCTCTAATCTTTTCTCTCTCTCTCTCTCTCTCTCTCTCTCTCGGTGCCGTTAAATAAATACTTAAATAAAAAGAGCAAGAGAGATAGCGCCCGACTTTGTCCCTCCTCGGAAAACCATTTCGCTGGAAAGCATATCATTACCCCTCAGCCCGATCCCCGTCACTCACTTTGCATGTACCATCTGACTTTGAGAGACGCTCCTTCTGCCACTAAATGGCTTACCTCATTTGGCATTACTGAAGATACAATGAAAGTTAGATACAAATCCTATTATAGGATAAAACATTTTTTATTTACAGAAATATAACGTTATTTCATTTTGATTTAGATGCAAATGATGTCAAAAGAACGATTATATAATTATATGCAATAAATTTCTATTTAAAAGCCATTGTTTATAATATCAAGAAAAGTATCACATTGTAGATTAATTTAATAAATTTACTTAAAAGTATGATAATAATTATAATATGATATAATAAAATAATAATAAAAATATAAAAAAAATATATGAAATAAAAATCTAAAAATAATAATAATAAAAATATTATAAGATAATATTAATTGATTAGAATGTATCAACAAATAAATTATATTTATTAGCAAATATTAATTATCTAAATATATATGGTAGAAAGATACATATCCAAAAATTTATGTACATATGTATGATATCTAAACATCTATATCTACAATAGATTCTTAATAATACTAATCTCGTGCTAGAAGAGAAATCCCCTTCGTGCTACAATTAAGTGCAATTTGGCCAACTAAATTTGGCCATTCGAGAGGCGTCGATTTTTCTTTTCGCACCTCTTTTTACGTTCTACTAGCCGAAGCGAATGTTGTTTCTTCATCAATTTCCTCTTGCCCTTCGTAACTCGATTTTGCGCGGTCTGGTTAATAAAGATCGAACGTCAACAGTACAGAACAAACACAATTACTCCCTCGGACCTTCAAAAGCGATCACGAGATTTTCCGAGTCACGTGTACGCCTTCGCGAGAAACTCTGACTATACACATCGTTAGCTTCTTACATTTAACGAAATCGGCGAACCTTAAAATAAGAACGCCTACTTTTTCATGAGAAGAAATAATATTATAATTCCAATGTTATCTAAAATCTAAAAAATTATATTAAAAAAGACGTCTAGTTATTAAAATATTATTACGGTCAGTTTTTTAATCATAAAATGAATTCATCGCTGAATGCTAAATACAGATAGAAATATTTAGAGAGAGAGATATATCGTTGTGAAATTTTAAAAATACTTTTAAGATTACAGGATTAATGGTATTACTCTTTGATGGAATTTTCTCTGGAATGACGTTATGCGGAATTAACTTGACGGCATCGTTAATCGAGAAGCCATCAAGTCGCACCGCCAGTATAAACATTCGGTTAATCGCGCATAACATTATCGTGGAAAAAAATACAGTCCGAGGAGGGTGCGCGCTTTAGCCGGAGAAGTTTTATCGAGAGCCCGCGAGAAGGGAGTCCTGCCGCATAATGCCAATTTATCGATCATCTCGCGGTCTTTCAGCGCGAAAGTTCGTTTCCCGGGAAGGATGGAAAAAAAAGGAGAAACTGAATTACGAAATTTCAGAGCAATTGGAAAGGGAGAAGGATCGCGTAAGTAAGCGTGGCGACGAGAGAAAAACGGAATTGGTTACGCCGAAGCCCGCTCGGCGAAAAGACTGCGCAGATAGTAGATAGAGAGATAAAAAAAAAAAGAGAAAGAAAAGAGCGACCGTTCAGAACCACGTAGTGCATTCAGACATCTCTATCCCCGGGATTTTTCCTCTATGCGCACTTATGCGCTACGTCGACTCCTCTCATCGCGGTTTATCCGCGTCTCTGCGAAAACGCCAAATTACAAAAGTAACGGAGACGGCTTGAGCCGCTCAAACGCCATTTTTCAGTATAGAAAATGATATCGCATTTACGTTACGAGAGAAATACTATGAGGATGATAGGAAATTATAGATATAATGAATATATAGCTTAAAAGAGAAAAATATTGATTTATCGATAATAAAAAATTATATTGTGATTCGAGAAGAAACTTGAAAAAAGATCTTTCAAATCTCGAAGTGAACGTAAAAACTAACAACGCCTACAATCAACGTAAATACATCGATCGAAGCGGTAATTCGTTTCGTACCGAGGAGAAGAGACAATCGAACAATTTCCGAACGCATATGGAGGAAGGATGCGAATAAAACAGATCGAGAGGAGAGAAAATAGAGCACTACCGCTCCATCCTCGCATAATTAATCAGTTTCGTGAGGCAGTAATTACGGTGCGTTTCCGCGCGATCGCTCGAATGATTTCCGTCGGAAAAGAAAAAAACGGGGGGAGAAAAGTCGGGAAGGGAGGGAAGGAGGAAAAAATAAATACAACAGTCCGCGACTCATCTCCACCGCGCGACAAAGCGGTTAGTTACGCCGCGCGGAGAGACAGAAGGATGGAAAATGGGTGGACGGGAAAAACTGCAAGGAGATGCAGTTTTTTCAATTCGCCGCAAACAACGTGCCGTCGATAAAATCTGCATTATTCCGCGCGGTATTAGCTCACCGGCTGCGCGAAGAAATAACCGCGTGGCGTCGCGCCGGCGCCGCGCCGATTCGTTATGTAGAACCGGCATTGTTCCCGAGATTATTCTCCCGGAGGATGGTAGATTTATGGACTTATTTAGAAGTGATTATAATGAATCCGATGAGACCGTCTAGTCTCATCCCTTATCCGCTAATAAACGCAGCCGCTATTAACGTAATAACGGCAATTCTCGAAACTTTTCTTGATTGCGCGCGCAAGTTGATTCTAGAACGGAGTTTACATTTGAAATTTAGAACACATAAACGTGACTAAATTAAACTTTACTCAATTAAAATGGTACGGTGAAAGATTAAATATTGTATATAATAAAAGTAGAAGGTATGTAAATTTATTATTTTATTTATCGATTCATTTATATTCTCGATTATATTCGCGATGCATCTCTGACGCGTGAAAATCGTCATGTTAAAATATAATTGCAGATCTACAAGTATAATAAATTTGCGAAATTGGAAAATTGATTTTAAGATATAATTTTTATTTTACATTTCACGCGAATTTCATTATTAGTTGAGATTGTGATTAAATCGCGGTCGTGTTGATATATTAATTAAAGCATTATCGCTTAATTCTATTGTTAGTAATACCTTTGTTAAGACTTTAACCCTAAATCTCATTTATGTATAATTGTGGATTAACGTTGCACCTGTGAGTATACTAGGTGTCTTAAAAATAATTCATTAAAAGCTGGATATATAAAATATTAATAGCGACATTATGCAAGATTAATGATAATAACTACAAATCAAATAATACAATAGCAACAATATTACTGCGCCAGCTTAATACAATACATAAATAATTAATATTACGCGATTAATATACATGTTACAAAGTTTCTTTTTAAAAGATTGATACTGATCGAATGGGAAAAAATTGCCGATAGAAGAGCGACAATATTATTCCCGCGACGTGCAGCATATACGCAACGAGATAAATCGCGGGCACGTAATTAATCGGATTGTCAATAAACGCGTTTGCGAGCGCGAATAACACTTTTTTTCTAGATTCCCAGCATGGACCTTCGACAAAATTGCACGTTGGCTCGTTCAATTTGCGCATTCCTCCCCGCGATGCGTATACACGTCTCAAAGTTTTATCGGAAACGACACGGCCGGTCGATGGATCGACACGGCCCGGCGGCCGTGCTGTAAAATTTTTCCCTCTCGCATTAAAACCGTAAAACCGAAACGCGTCGAGATTGCGGCGCGAATCGCCGTAAAGCGTCACCGACGTTCCCGAATTACGAGCGATTTCGCCCTTTTACGCCGATCCCGATCGAATCCCTTTTTCCGAATTCTCACCCAGCGATTTCCCCAGCCACTTCGAATTCGTCTGAATTCCTCGTAAATGATGACGCGAGATATCGACGCTCTCCTTCTCTGTCGGAATAAAAATTTTCTATCGCCGTGTGTGCGAAATTAATTAGTCATTCCTCGCGAAAGATTTTTATCGTGTTAACGTTTCATTAAAGGAACGCGCATTAAGGATAACCGGTGTACGGTAAATTGGCAATCCTTAATTACGATAGACTTTAGAAGTGAAATACATGATTGTAATTTACATTATATTTCAAAGACATAAAGACGCGTTGTCGGCTGATCTTTACTGACCGTATCTACTTGCAAATTAATTCCGTTTCGTTGAATCAGCCTCGCCTCGCGCGCGGTTCAGTCTCAATATTGTACCAGTCGGATTATACGCGCATATACATCCAGTTTCCGAATATATATCTCGCTCCCCTTCGCTTTTTGCAATGTAAACGCGGCAGGGTAGGATTCGCCTAGTCCACCGTGTAGATACACGAGAAGGCTGCGGCGCGACCCGGTATATTAGCTTATACGTGTGTAATATGAAGCATTTAGCTCCAATAATACCGGCGGAACAATACAGTTTTACCTACACCGCGTTTTAACGTTATATGCGTTAACCTCGCATTGTTTGCATACACTCGCACACGCGCATCGTCCGTAGAGGAGGGGACGATATCGCCCATAAAATTACGAGAGCGACCGCCCAGAATCCGTTTAACTATTAATTCCCTCGATTTTCGCCCATAATTCCGCGCTACGGTAAATGTGTACCGGGCTGTAATAAGGCACACGAGCTTCTCGATTTGCTACGATGCAGATCGCTATATACGCGATATATACTTGATGATTTATGAAGACTCGATAGACACACACACAATTTAATGTATTGATTATATAAGTATAATCCGATCGAAATTTATACGATCGAGCATGCTATTGCTCTTAAGCAATATAATGAAAAATTATAGTCATTTTAAATTTGAAAAAAATCCATAAACCGTGTAGAAAAATTTCGAATAAAGAAATGAAGCGCAAGTCGAATTTTATATGCTTGAAATAATCCGCATATATATAATCTGATAAAATTAATTTATCTTTGTAGAACCGATATTCTGTACACGCATACAGTTTTGAGAGGTACTTAAAGAGCGAAGTAGATATACTGGAAGAGTATGCTGCTGAATATATATGCGGAACAACATGGCTAAAATTAAACACGCGTTTCTTTCCCCTCTCTTTTAAATCATCAACGAGTTTTGAACAAAATTTCCGCAAACGAAACTCTCTTCTAAGCGCGTATACAGTAAAGAGTTGCAAAGTCTGCCGAGATGGAAAGAGAAATACGAGCGCGTTTGCGAAAAGCCGACAAAAAAAAGCGACAGGCTAATCCAGACTTTCTTGGAAGAGGGCGGAAAAGTGTAAGGGCCGAAAAGTCGCTCTTGGGATCGTAAGGATAAGGGACATTACTTGCGCCCAAAAAGCTACGCGAAAGTTATTCCTTGGTGTAACACAGCGAAAAATCACGTACCGTGGAATGGAATTAAATGAGTCAGTGGAAAAAAAAAGCCGACGTAAAATGTAAACGAGAAAATTGGATGAAGAAGAAATTTAAAAAAAAAAATTCAAATATGATTTTATTATTATTTAAATCTTTTATTTTACATAAATTAGTATTAATATAAAATAATTTTTATTAATATTAAAAAAATATAATCAAGATGTTTTCTCTCTTGATAATTACGTATAATATTCACAGTAATACAATACATTCTTTAACGAACAATCTGATATTTCTGACTAAATTCTTCCCCATTTTCGCTTCTAACTTATCAGCAGACACGATCGACGTATATTTAAAAGAAAAGAATACAGATGTACCCTTGAATACTCTTGCGTTAGACAGTCGGAGAATGGGAGGGTCGTTACGTGGTAGAAAGGATGCTAAGGATCCGCGTTTCATCTCCGTTCGGCCGGAAAATTACGGGGTACTTTCTGCCAGCATGATTTTCTCAAGTCGTTCCCTAATTATCGATGGTTAAGAAGCCGAGAGCGGAGACGCGCGCCATCGATTATCGAACGGACAATAGTCTGAGCCCTCGTCCGACGACTTAACAGCGTGATCTCCGGACCCGCGAAAGTCGATCAATTAAAATAAGTGAAGAAGAAAATGATTCGTGCTTCTCTCTCCACGTTGGTAGAAATTATTATGTAGAGTATAATAATATATTTCATCCGCGTAATTTTTTTAAAAAATTTAGATACGTTTATCCGAGTTATACGAACGCGATCACAACCTGGGATTGGCCTTGAAAAGTGACTCCACAATCCTTGCCTCCTTAACTTTTACGAGCGTTTGGCCGGTTTACTTTTTACGGCGGCAAAAGTCCGTTTGTGGCGAAGTAGTGCAACGCTGGCAAAACGATTTCGCTGCTCCTCTACAACTGTAGTTCCTAATAGGATCGTGCAGAGAACAAAGGGGGAAAAAAAAAAACTCCTAATCTATTATTGCCGATTCGTCGACAAAATAATGTCGACCGAAAAACGGAAAATAAATGTGAGAAATGGGAAGGAAAAGCATTATATTCTCAATACGTTCCTTTCGCTGTTAATCTCTATTAATCAAAGCAGAACGGAGATAATGACATCGTCCCTCCAAAATTTTTATAATTTTCGACAAATAATAAAAAAGCCATCGAATATTTATGAGAAGAATAATGGAAATACGGGGATGTATAAATGTCCTCCTCCTCTCCCCCCCCCCCCACCTTCCCTCACCGATAAATCATATTTTTATTTAATGACCATTTTTACTACGCGTATATATTTGTAATTTATTCCAATATATATTTGTAATATCTGTAAAAACAAGAGAAAATAACAAATAAATACAAATTCAGAACGGTAAAGAAATAAATTAAAGTGTTGCATACGATGTTTCTCGATCTACAATCTCTTTGTAGGAACTACGTTCGTCAGACGCAAACGGAAATTCTTTTCTTGCGCCTTTCATCCAGGAATAATCTTCGTATAACAGCTAACTTTGTTTCGCGTTAATAGAAAATTCTCTTCGCACTTTTTGTTTGGGGATTAAAAACCTTCTGCAATTTATGAAAATTAATTTTCTCTTTTAAATCTTGCATT
Source organism: Polyergus mexicanus (assembly GCF_030449975.1). NCBI lineage: Eukaryota > Metazoa > Arthropoda > Insecta > Hymenoptera > Formicidae > Polyergus > Polyergus mexicanus. The sequence continues at coordinate 837,961 of NW_027223342.1, forward strand.
TATTTCATTTCGCGCATTGAGCGCTCTACTTATTATTTTACCTTATATATAGAAAGAATGAAAAAAAAAATATTACGTTGAAAAGAACGTAGTGAGAACTTTCTCGATTATCGAATTACAAAATTAAATATCCTGCATGTGTCTTGATTCATATCAGCCTTTAATTAAACCTTCTAATTCATGAATAAATATTACTTCCTCTCTTTTTTCACACAAATACGTACTCATTGAAGGAACATATTTGAAACGATTCACAGTCGGTAACGAGCTGCCAACGAGTAGCAGTGAAACAAGAGAAGTAAAAGGAAAATTGCGAAAGGATCGCGACCGATATAAGAGCTTCGTCTCATCGAAGAAAAGAACCATTATTACGGTAAATTACGCTCGAGGTTGCAATGCGAGATATAAAAGAAGCTGAGTTATAAGTCGCGAAACATTTAAAAAGAGTTTCGCGATGAACGTTTCGCGAGAAAACCGTAATACCAATATATTTGCAGGATAATGCACACTCTCTCTGCATTCCTCGGAAGAGTTCCTCCGGTGCTTATCTGTATACATAAATTCGAGCACGCGGTTGACAAACACGTATCCGAAAAATTTTCTCACTGCACGTGAGCAAACAGCCGATATATGTATTCAGCTCTCTCGATATAGAAATCGGAATGCGACGCAAATCAGGACGTGTTCGGAAACGCGATGTCGAAATCTTCAGTCTTTTCTACATGAGCGACGCAACACGTGGTCACGATGACATTAAATCTCGAAGTGAGAAATATGTCAATCGTTGTTTTCTTTCAACAAGCATTTTTTATATATTAAAAAAAAACAATCCTATGTATATATAATTATATATACACAACATTTCGATACAATTATCTCGTTTATCGAACAATACGCGTATTACGCGTTTGCACTTTGGAATAAAAAAGATGTGCAAAGAAGATTGTGCACATCCGAATCCAAATTCGCGTATCTACATAAAACTGTCCTTATCTATTTCCGAACGCCCTAGGACGATACAGGAGCTTTACCGGAAATCTGCACGAGTGGATCGCACCTCCGGGAGTTCTCCGGCATAAATTTCGACATTTCTCCTCGGTGTAAATCACTGAATGACGTAGTCGTTTCTCCCTCCGAAAGGGGTTACTTCTCCACTCGGCGTCGAATGAATCAATCCTTGACGCTGGCATTTTCTTTTCCGAGAGGCGGAAAATAAGATCATTAATAAATCAATCTCTCTGAATCTCCTCGCTGTCAACTGCAGACAGACATGTTCAAATATAGCGAGTAAATATCAAAATTAAAATCTATCATTCTGTCAATGTTCAAATGTTAAAAGCTGTCAATGTAATATTCAAATTGTAGAGCGCATTGTTAAAATTATTTTGCATATTAATAGAATTGGATATTTCCAACGACATGCTATTTCAAAATTGATCGTGTCAAAACTGATTATAATGAAATCAGCTTTAGCATTTCACCGAATTATATTTAACCGTTTAGATTTCTAGTAATTTAAAATGAAAATAAAAGATATTTCGCAATATATAATATATTCATCGAAATAACCGAGAATACGAAATTGTCGGTTATTTCGAAAAGTTTTCATGAGGAGAATTATATTTTTACCGCGAGTAACGTCAAAGTTAAATCATATCATATGACCTGGTCAAGTCATGAAACAGATTACAGCTGATATATTATGCTATTAATTATACCATGATGTATCGTATGTATAATATAATACTGTGTTTTTCTTTTTAATATTCTTGGGAGAATAAAATGATAATAATAACAACCAAGAGGTAATGAAAAGTTTTCTTCGCGGAAATAAAATTCGCATCACGTCGCGAATGCCAGAGTTTCCTCTAGTTTTTCGATATTCCACTTGTCGCTAATCGGAAAAGCGCAAAGCGTTCTCAGATGGTTTTATTCCGCGGGAGATAATATGTCTCATAATGTGACAGAGCGTATTTCGTTCGCCGGTCGCTGGCGCGGATTGTCGGGGACGCTCGATCGAATTCGCATCATCTCACGCAAAACGATTTTAATTTCTACACATCCTTCCCTTCGCGCAACAGGCGATTCAGACTCATTCGATTTGTATTTCCACGCCTCGATATCCCTTAATCCTCTTGCCGCATTTAAACCACTATACATTTAGCTCGGTGTGTGCTCGGCGTGCATCTTCCTTCCGTCCACCGTATACGGATGCGCCGAAATCGCTCGCGCCCGTTTCGTCGCATTTGCATTCGCGAATTGTCAAACAGTCGTTCCGCTGGAATTCGATTACGTTAAATTAATTCGCTCGTCGTCGCGTCAAAAGATGCTCGCGACCGTTCTCCGCGCGCTCGAATCTTTACCGGAGATAAATCCGCGCGTTACCAACCAATTCCGGTTGCTGCAAATGCATTTTGCCAATAAACGTATTCGATAAATGACAAACAAAGCGTTTTTCTGCGTGCCGATATATATATATATTTTTTTTATAATCGTATCGGAAAATACTGTTATCGATATCCGAGCCATTTATTTTGAAACTAGTGAATTTTGAATTGTGTATGTAATAAATTTGAATACCGAACACTGCCGATCGATCAACAATTCTATTTTGTTCAGACAGCAATTTTAAAAGGCGCAAATTGTTTCTCAAATATTTCCGTAATTAGGTTCATCTAACAAGTATCACTCGGGAAAGAATAGACTTTAAACTCCTCGAAGAATTTGTATCTAAAATATATATTATAATTAAGATATATATATATATATATATATATATTATTATATTATAAAATATATATATTAAAATATATATTATTATATAAAATATATTATTATTTGCATCTAACATATAAATATATTTCTTTCGAATTATCTAAACACGCGAACGTGAACTTAAGTTATATTCAGCCATCCTTGATTTATACAACTGTATAAATGAATGCGGCGTATTCGTAAGTTTTTGTGTAAATGAAAGAACCTTAGAAGAAAGGTTTTAGTACGGCAAGATTTTCTTCACACACGGTCCAGAGTAATATCGATGCCAGTTTGCGGCCGCGCTTCCGTTCCGGGATTCCGTTCCAGGCAGTGAGAAAAAACTCGGTCCCTCGTCGAACGCCGACTTTATAGATTGTAAAAGGCCTTATACCGTCTTATGTCGCTACGCGACATCCTTTACGCGAATCTCGGATCTCTCAGGTGCTTCTCTATGCTTTCTTCCCTCAGCTGCGGAGATTTAAATCGCGCCAAACTTTCTGACGACCCGATAAGAATCCCTCCCACGAGAGCAGTTTCTCTCGTGAGAGCAGCAGGCCTCTCGATTGCTCTACCGTTCTCCCCGATCCAACCCGTACATTTTCGCATCCCCGTGGATCGTAATGCAAGACGCAGATTTACCGCAGATTTTTTTATATCCACTTTAAAGTCTAAAAAGTACAATTACTAAAGTAAAAAAGTAAAAAAATAACATTTATCTTATTCTCATACATTCTATTTTTAATCAATTATTACTTAACTTTTCAAGTAAAAAGTGTTAAGTAAGAATTGATTGAGAATAGATTATGTGAAAGAAAGAGAAAGATAGTTGCATTTTTTATTTTTTTTATTTTTTTTTTTTTCGCTTTATATATACAGATATAGCAAAAGTATATTGTCAAAAATTTCAAATATGCCAACGATAAAAACGTAAGAAACATATTAGAGTTTCGTAACAAAAAATTAATCACAGTACAGTGTAAGATGAAATATATAAAATTTATAAAGATACATGATGAGAAAAAGGCCGATATTATCGGAAGAGAAATTCCCTGCGGAAAAAGAATTATAACAGAGCTTTTAGTAGATATAAATTTTTTAAATAAATTTCATACTGTAAGAACTTGAAATAAAAATATGACTAGATTTTGCGAATAACATATTGAAAAGAGAAATAAAAAAAAACAAAATTTCCCGTTCATTAAAAGCGCAGAATTAAAACATTTTAAAAATTAATTAATAATAAATATTAAAAGAGCGAGGAATATCTTATACGTATATTACTTAACAATTTTTTTATCTACACACAAGCCTTTACTCTTATTTTATAAATATTCTCTTTGTATTAAAAAAACTAAGTTTCCAAACAAATTTAATTAAATTTTTTTATTAAAATGCGGAGTCTCTGTTCAAAAAGTTACGATCAGTAGTAAGGTTGCATCCATTACATGCCGAGCATGCGTATCATGCATCCGAAACGGGATGGATTTTAGTGAATGTGGAGAAACTTTGTACGCTCGTTCTTGCTGTAAATTAAATAACGCGCAGATACACGTAGATCGAACGAGTCGTGGTTGCGAGATCAAAATTACGATGGAAAGTTTCTAACCAAATGGTTCTAGCCAATGTTCTTTTATCCGATATATCTTTTCATTTGTATTAGAGAGTTTTTTCTTAACACGATTTATAATTCGACGCCAATAAAAAATAGAAATAAACAAAAATAAAAATGCTGCGCGGTGTAAAGAATTGATTATGACAAATCGATGGAAACGTTATATTAATTTATTAAATTAATTAATTTCTTAATCAACTTAGCTTCTCATATAATTATAATTATAATACGATCAATCAAATGATAAATGATTAAAAGTGATCTTACTAATGGTATTGCACGAATTAAATAAGATGTTGATAGTTTTCGAAAGAAGTATCTTGAGAAGGGAATATCTGCAACAAGATTTTTAATTCGAGGCATTTTTCATTTTTGGAAATCTCGATATTCCGCGTTACGCATTGATACAGAACGATCGGGAATATCGTGCCACGGTGAACCACATTTGTAATTGATGGCTGATGAAAACAATCGCGCACCGGCTTCATCGACCCTATTAATCGAGAATCGTCAGCGACAATTTGTCGCAAACAATGTTACGTCGCTTCCAAGCGATATCCAGCCGGTAGTATAATATCGACAAGCTAATGGCTGCGAGAGACTTCCAGTTTCCTCTCCACCTCACCCCGATCCTTCTAGTCGAACTTAGTCCGGCTTCCTCGCCTCGTTCGCAGAAAGTCTTCGATATTCCCGGTCGTCTTGCACAAACGATATAGATACGCCGATATTCACTATTGTTACCGGAAAGCCATTTGCCCCGTGAAATATGCACATGGCGCGAATGTTGCGCGTGTCCTGTTGGACACGGATCAGAAATCTCGTAGAAATAATAAAAATATCGAGGAATATCGGAAAGCTTCCGGGTAATATCAATCATTTGTTTCACGATTTCTGTCCGGAAGTTCCTTATTTATCGTTCTGCGAATCATTTCCGCGACGACGATTTACCAGAAAGGAAAGGAAAAATTTCGCGATAACTCGGCGAATCCAATAAAATTGTGTTAAGAAGTTTCGAGAATTCTGTGTGGATGCATTTGCGCAAGAATAATATACGTGCCTCGAGAAAGTCAACAGTAAAAATACAGTCTTTAAATTAAAAAAAAGGTACACACGATAAATTATCTATGTTGTACCTTTTAAAATTAATTGTGATTATATCTCTTAATACTAACGATCGAAAGACTTTAAATTGAAACGTTGAAACTCTTGTTTCACATGAAAAAGCTAACGAAATTATATGTATGCTTCTAAGGATGTTAAATATCCCGCAAACTCAGATAAAATATACGTCATTGTTTTACGCTGCCGGCGAGGGAAGATTGAACACAAACGAATCTCCAGTATCGGCAAACGATGAGAGCGACATTTCTCGATAATGTTGCAAACGAAAAGTCCGTGTCGTTGTTGCTCGATCAATCGACATCGACGTTCTTGTCTCTCGATATTTCTCGCCGAAATGAAAAATGGTGCATAGGAGTGCAAAATCTTGTTGAGCGCTTTTACGAAGAGTCTCTCGGCTCGCTTTGACCCTTTGACGAGCCCCGTCACGGAGTTAATTGGGAATCGCTCGACCGGCGTCGAAAAAAGTCGAAAAAGATCGATGGATGGAGCATCCACGGAAAAGAATGATAAGTGGTTGCGCATGAAACGAAATCTTTCACATACTGAATAGAAAGTTTCCAACAATCGCGCTTGACGATGGGATTTCTCGAAAAGAGCTAAAGGATGATTTAAATACCCAATATTTTACAATTTCAATTAAATAATTTAAATAAAGGATAGAAGGATATATCATAAGTTATCAGAATATTATAAAAAGATTCTCCATTAATTTGCTTTTTTTAAATTCTCCGATATAATAATTCATAAAAGCGATATGTCGGTATTATTTCTCGAATAAATATATTTCTTATCGATGAAGAATTCAGGATTCAAAAATAAAGCAAATTAATGAAGAATTTTTTTTTTAATAATATTCTAATAACTTATGACTTCTATCCTTTAATTAAAATATTTAATTGAAATTGTAAAATATTGGATATTTAAATCATCCATTGTGTGCCTTTAGCTCTTTTATATATATACCGGTAATCATAAATATATCTTTCAATATAACACATCTAATTTATATTTTTAGTATTAATTTGAGTTCTTCTATACGAAGAAACATCATAATTTCGAAAAAATCTAAAAAGACGCGAAGATCGAGCGGATGAACGCGCCAAAGTTTTACGAAGCCGGCTGGGACAGACAGTGGTGGAAAAAGGCATTTCTCGGAGCAATATATCAAAGAGATACGCGCGTGTCCCTCCCCTATCCTTCGCTTCCCTTCCTTTCCAGACAGATCGCGAACCCGACCGACGGTGCGCCCGGCGTTGTTCACCCCCTCCGTCATCCACGAACAGCATAAACTACCGACGTTACTCCCCGTCCCGTTCGGGGTAAACCCCGAAGAGATAACCTAATGCTTGGCCCTATTAACGCGAGAGTTGACTCTCCGCGACCCTCTCGTACCTCGAGCTACCCACGCGCGTGGATCCGACGTTGTACGTGTAACAGGCCCATCGTTGATTCGCCGTGTGGCGGCCTTACCCCGATTATCTCCGGCCGCTTTTAATTGCCAGCTTAATGTACTTGGCCGCCGCACTTGGCTCGCCATCTCGCCACGATCTTGGTCGTAGCCGTGCGAAAACGAGAATTTCATAGGCATTGTCTCCGTCTCGCGGAAAGTTACACCGACAGGCCGGATTAATCGCGATGCGACTGGAAGATGGCAAAATAATCTGGTAACAGCGAAAGTATTTCCACCGCGGGAACATATTATCGGAATTCATCAAAGGATATACATTGCTAAATGTATTTTGTACATTGCGGATTGAAAGTCGCGAGGAATGATAAATGACAATTATGAACGCATAGCCAAGGAGAAAATGTAAAACCCACGTAAAGTTTTTACGATACCGCGCCCAAGGATGCAAAATTCGCCTGACAGGACGAAGTAAATCATTCCGAGTTTGATCAATGAAATGGATCCCCTTTGTAACATTAGCGGTACATCGGTACACTATGAAATCATCGGCGTTACAATCACGTGCATCTCACTCATACCGCTCCTAATCAAATTAGATACCTCATAAATCACACTTACAGTCGGAGCTAATGGATGGTCGAAAAGGTGGAGACGAGTTGATAGATGATATGTCGAAAGCATTTTTATGAATTCATATAGAGATTTTATTTTACCTCGACTAGAAAAAATTTTCTTACGTAACAATTAATTTAAAACAAACTATTATTACAAGATTAGTTTGAAAATTTAATCGATGAAATGTGTCTCTCTTGAAATCGCGCGATTTAAAATCAATTGCAACGAGACAAACACGATTATCATGTAACCAGAAATAAAATCGTAAAAGTACAATGAACTTCTTCGATGAGCAATCCTTATGAGATTATATCGGCAAGCGCATCACGAAAGCCTCGTCGCCGGCTAAATTTAGGAAAGTACCCTTCATCCCGCGCACATTGACCGGTAATCGATTATGCACGGTGAGACTACCTATCCGGACCTAATCTACCATTTACATGCTCCTCTGATTGCGTGTTCGAGCACGGGGGAACGAAACGGGTGCTGTTCCTCGTGGGATAACGGTTGACAACCACTGCTTCCTTCCTTCGTAACTCCGGATTAGCGTCACTATCGAGGGTACTAAATGTCCGATCGCTATCGTATGGCCAAAGCAGATAAGGGTATAGGGGAGGCACGCACGCCTAACACGCCCGATTCTCGTGCTAATCACTGTTTTAATCCAATCCGCGATAACGCCCGAGGGTTACTCGTGACGATAAATTGCGCGATAAAGCCTGCGTCTCTGTATATTTTTCCCCCCCTCTCTCTCTCTCTCTCTCTCTCTCTCTCTCTCTCTCTGTCCGTGCTCTCCGCCCCTTCCTTTTTCGTTAACCCGACGAGACACTTTCAACGGGGAGCCGGCCGCGTAAGCGACGCAGTCTCGTGTAATCTGTAGTTTCACGTTACACGAGCACCGATGATTATCCTAATCTTTCTTTACGAGAGTTGAAAATCACGTTTACAGAAAAAATTCCGCTCGCAACTCCATTGCGATACGCTGCTAGATTAATGAACGTAGTAAGCGTATGAGAAAGTCCTCCCGCTGCTGTTATTCTGTCAACTATGCTGAAACTCTTTCTACTCTGATATATCTTTAAAATACACATTTACATAAATGCATAATGTTTTTGTAGAAACAAGTATTTCAAATAAATCCCTATGCAAAGTTTTGTATAAAGTGTCTTCATCGAACTGGCTGAATCTCTGGTATATATCGTGATTTGTCTCGATTGAAACAGTCCCGGGAAAAGACCGTGTGTTCTAGATATGTGAAACGCGCCAGCTTACAAATCAGAACTCCAGTCGGTCTGCCCGACCTCATCAAGACCCTCGCCACTTGTAGCCACAAACCATGGCGCAATCCCTTGAAATTTTGTTACTACCGACCCATCCCGATCTATACCGATCTCTATCTCTGTCCGTCCACGTTTTGCGTCCGATCTGATTTCAACAAATACTAGACAATCGTGCGTCAAATCAGTTTGATAAACTCATAGATAAAATCTTTTATTCTGCTATAAAAATAAAAAAAGAATTGATACATTTGCCCATTTGACCTCTTATAAATTTCAATTTTATTTCGCAAAATAGATATTAAATTCTTGAATCCCTTTCTCGATTTATTTATTGCCTTAATTCCACACTGAGAAAAGGTGAAGAAAGTACGACAAAAATCGTGTAGCGATAAAACACTCTGTGAGAAAGAATTTCCCTCAACGCGACACACAAAATTCTCAAATTCATGCCTTTCATCTCGTCTTTTTTACGACTTGTTCTCGTTCAATATGTTATTCTATACATTGGCAATTTTAATGTCGAATAAAAACGCGAATAACATAATTGTGTAATTATGTGTAACAACAATAAAAAGATATTAAAATTATTAATTAAGAAGATTTAAAAAAGTTTAGGAGCTTTATTATCAATATTTACGTAATTTCCCTCTCGTCTATTAAATATTTTATAAAAATACTTTAATCTTTTATTCTTTTGAGAGAAATTACGCTTATGCAATTTTACCGTATTTTGCGCAATTTTTGTTTCTCGTGTGCATCGAGACCTCGATATACGACTGACCCAATGAAACATTTTTCACTCGGATCGAAGTCATCCACCCGTAGTTTATTATAATTTATCATAATTTTATCGGTCAACCACGCATTTCCATATTGCAAGCATCACTGTACCGTGTTTGCGTCGGACAAATCAGTCATCATTATGCTCGTTGGCAGGACCGTAATTATAATTAACAGCTCATCCTCTTTCCCGTTCTCGCGCTACGTGCACCAAAAAGGATATATCCGCTGCGATCGGATTTTATGACAACGATACCGCGTGCCGGAAAGCAAATATTGTATTTGCTGTAATGAGCCCATCGATCCTTCATCCCTTTGACAGTGACGCGAAATCGTATTGTGCTCGTATATAATTTAGGATATAAACTTATACACAGACTTTCATCGTGTATTTCTTCTTTCGGAATTAAAATCTACAAGGTTATAAGCTAAATTATGAAAATATATAAAGGCGTATATAAATATATCTCTCTGGTTGTATTCGGGACTTATTCTTTCTCTCCAACGATTCTCTTAAAATATTATTCCAATTTTGTAGATCGTGGGAGAAATATTCTAAAAGGATTTTTCAAATGTATAAAATCGCGCACAAAAGTGGCCGTATATAGCGTCATGTAAAGTGCGTCGCTTGAACATCGACGCGGAAATAAAAAAAAATACAGGCACCGCGCACATTTCACGCGGAGGATAATATTTTATTGTCACGGATTGTTGGAGAGAGAAAATGTTGCGTAGACAAAAATATGCTGAACGTTGCGCGACGCTAATAAAAATCAGCCCTGTTCCCTCTCGCGGGGAATATATATATATACATATATATATACATATATATATACATATACATACACACAAGACACGTGTGAAGGAGCGATAACGAATACACGTGCGCGTCGAAATTTCGCGGGAGAGGGCGATATCCTGTCATCCTGCTCGTTTTTGCGCAACCGCGATGTACCGGGTTCTAATACCCGAATTCCACTTCATCTGGGACAAGGAAATACCGGATCGTAAACTACTGAGTCGTGAGGATATATTCTGACAGAGACACGAATCGTGTATACAACGTATTGTTGTTATCGGCCATCTCCCTCGTTTCCAGCTTCCACCGCGACTCCGTAATAATCCCACACACGGTGTCGGATCCTGATAACACATAGGCTTCCGATTCGACAAAGTCCGGCGTAAGCCTCTTATTAGACCTGTGTGACTGACCTATGTTGGTTCTTGTATTCCTAGACAATATCCGGAGCTAAATAAAGCTACGTCAACTTTTTGCCGCCAGCTTGACTCGATTAACTTGCATATTTGAAGACCATAATTAACTTTATATAAATTTTTCTGAAAATAACCGTCTGACAGTCGTTTCACGTTTAATATATACGGATTTCGCACAGCAAGCGAACGAGTATTGTATCAAACGGTAAAGGCAAGATGCGTTTAGAGAGATTGAACGTTTATCGACGAGAGGTTGGACGAGAAATTAGATGAAATTGCATATATGGCACAATGCGGAAAGTTATTTCCCTCGGTAAAACGCCATTTCAAGCTCGAGCGCGCTTTGTCGCGCGATACGAAGCGTAATTTTCCCTTTTATCGAATACGCCGGCTGAAATTATTAACCCCATATCGAATCAGATTTTCGGGTTAAGCGTCCCGCTCGTACAGCGCTGGGATATAAATTTCAATAGTTCGGCAGCGGTCACTTAATTTTCAACAGCGTTGGATCAAAGCACTTTCTATTACCTTGCATTACCGTTAACAATGCGCCTGCAGAGATCGGCTTCACAATGAACTCTATTCCGGTTTAATATGGCAATGACGGGCTGAAACTATCGCGGCAAAATTGCATTTTCGATATTAATTCAACTTTTATGGGATCAAACGCGATTTTATTGCACGAGAACCGCGAGCGTGATGAGCGTATTACTATTCATTCGCGATAGATGAATCTAACGCTATTTACCTAAACTAATTTTGTTAAAAATGAATAATTAATATTATGTACAACAACATACAAGAGTGACAAATACAAAAATTTATAATTGAGATAAACTTGGCGTTTAAAATTTTCGTAGTGATGTAAAATATTATATAACTCACAAAACTATATTTAATTAAAAATTTAAAAAAAGGAAAAAAATTAGTAGTATAGTCAATCATTTTTAATAATCTCTATTTTTTTCTCGCACAAATACATAATAATAATAGATCTATAAATTTTTTATTTTGAAGATTCAATATTTTCTTGCACTCTTCAAACTGAAACGCATTTAGCGCAATGTAGTATCTTTTAATCAAAATTTTATCTCGCTTCACAAAAAAACAAACAAAAAAAAAAACAAACGGAAAATACCCCAAAAAAAATAAATGAAAAATTTTGCTATTTTAAAACAATTTATCAATTTTTTTCGTCTCCTAAAAATATTTATTTTTCGACATGGTTGGTACTATTATTATATCGGAATTACTATTTCGATGTTATGGATTATTACTCGCGCTGCGGATAACCTAAGGCAGCTTTCCAAAAGCGTGTTTTTTCACGACAAGGCATTTCCACGCTGGCAGTGTCGTCCACAGGGAAAGAACCGACGATATCTCTCTGATATAATTGTGTGCTTACGCGGCAAGTTTTGCATACAAATTGACGTGAAAGTTGAAGCAGAGGTTTGTTTACGGCGACGAATGCATGTCGAATTCTCGCGAAAAAGATGTCGGGCTTGTTCGTGGCAGAAGCCAATGCAAAAGCGTGGCGCGAGAGAAATTTAAAGAATTTTAATTAAAATTACTTAATTAACGCCGCGGCCCCGCGGCAAGACGCGTACATATACGTGTTGTACAAATGCAAACGCACCAGTGGTCGTTGACATAATCGCGGTTACAAAACTGACAAAACGATATTGTACGCGTCGAATATTTTCTTCGATCTGTTTCACGCTAAATCTTTTTACCTTGAGATTCTCGTTATATAATCAATATTTTCTAATTTGTATTTGTATCTTATTCTATTTCTATCTTGTCGCTTTGTTGCAATATTAATATTAGAAATTAAATATTATTATATTAATATTGAATTTAATATTAGAAAGAAAAAATTTCACACGTCAACACACTTATTCTTATTTCACATATTGTTGACATAAAATAGAAATTTAGAGATTTAGAGACTCGGAAAGAGTAATACGCAAGAGAACCCCGTGACTTTTCACTTCAACCGATCTCAATTGGTGTCTGATCCGGGTACAGAACGGAAACGAACACGCGATATGAAACGACGCGAATCAAAGGAGCGAGGAGCGACGCGATGTGGCGGGCATTATTGGAGAACTTTCGTCGGCCTTGAAACTCGTCCGGAACTCGGCGCTCGTCCCAGACAGGATTACGGAAGAGACGCTAAGTTTCCGGTCTTCTCCCGAACAATTGACACATCGTGGTAATACGTGTTCCCGCCGGTACACCGAGTAGTGTGTAACCAGCCAGCCAGCCAACTCCCACGTGTGTTGAGTAAGAAAGGGGAGGAGAAGCACCCGCTCTCTGAAGAGACGACACATCCCGGGCACGAGCTTCGAAACTGTCGTGCCAAGTCCTGACTTTGTCGCGAGGCGCACTATCTGGGACCCGGCATAGTCTGTCTACATTGCTCTCGGCAGCTTCGAGCTGTTGCACCCAACAGCATCGGACTAGTTCACCACCGAGAATGAAGTGAACTTGCGTGACAACCCTCCGCACATTGGTGTCCCATTTTCCAACCGGTCGCATACGAAAAACCAATCGCTCCCTAACTCGGCGACTCGTGATCGGATTATACATCGGGCATTATATTGTAGAAATCTCATAATATTAATGGAAAGAAATGCCGCAGATATTGAAAACTGTATCGAGAAATTTCAGCGCGCATATCAATGTCGAGATTTAAACGATAATACTATCGAAAATGTGTTACTATTCCCTCGCGAGATAAGCTTTAGAAGTAAAAAAAAAAAAAAAAAAAAAAAATCGGAAAATTATAATCCCAACTTAATACGTCAAATGAAATCTCTTTCAATAAAAAAAAAAAAAAAAAAAAAAAAAAATTAATTCTTTAATTTAAAAAATATTAATCAGAGATAGGTTTTCGGAATTAATATATATTGCAATATTCTCATACTTGTCAGAATAATAATCTAGTGAGAAATGTCTTCCGAAAGACTTATAAGAACATACTTTTTCGCTTCGCTGCATCTAAACTGCTGAAAGAAACTTGACATATTTCCGATGTTGCGTTCCGAAGAAACTCGCGTCGCCTGCCGATAACAAGGATAACAAGCGGCATGTTTCCCTCCCACTTGCTAGATCACGGCGCATTTGTACCTTTCTATCCGCCCACAATTCGATGACTGGCTTAATTGCATACGGTATATCTATACGTACGATTCTATACAAGACACAATGGCTATAAGACGTACGATTTCCGATTGTTATGCGGTAACCGTGTGCCGATTATGGTTTCGAATAGAGCGTGATGCTAACTTCCGGTGGGCGCGATTCTTAAAAGCAGCCGATAATCTAATGTCATGAAATATAATAGCGTTGGTTGAGAGAAGCGATGAATCATATATCTATTGCGCTATATCCGATGTATTGATCATCAGATTGTTCTACAAGTTGCCTTCGCCTTCTAATCGCGTTTTGCGCGAAGAATCGTGCAATTCATTTTACATTGTTGTTATACGAACGGCTAATCCTCTATCTAATCCTCTCCAATATTAAAATCGCATTTACACATATGAATAGTTTGAAGCTATTCATATGCATATTGCACGTTATTGAAACATACCGCAGTTTCAGCTATCCCTTACAGAATTTTAATGGCGGTCAGGAGGGTACGTCCACCATACGTGGTCAAATGACACAGTCCAAAGTGAACCCACACAAATAAGCGACACTTTTACTTTCGACCGAACTATGCCCGGCTTCGGGAAAACTCTTAGACTTGCGTGGCTAAGCCGACCTTAGCCCTTCGGCGTGAGCGATTCATCAATGTGATGGATAGCGCCAAGAGAGGTCCAGAATAAATGTGGCCTTAGACTATATTCGCGGAGTAGGATTGAATACCATTATTTATCTCGGAAAATTCGCCGGTTTAACTCTGGAAGCTATTGGGTGACTATCCAACGAAAGATTACATGCAACTTGGATAAGATCAATACGAGTTCTGCATACAGTATGTTTTTTTGGCTTCCTTTTTTAGATAGAAAGCACACAATATTATATGGTATAATTTAGGAAGAGAAAAATTTTAAATACGATTTACCGTTTCGTATAATACCTGCCCAAATATTTCTCTCATCCATTAAAAAAATGTATTATTAATCTCAGTTCAAGGGACGAATATCCGGCGAATCAACTTTTCCATGAACGAAATTTTTCAAGCGATTCGCGTTTTTCAGGGAGCGTGAAAGACCATTAAAGGGAACGATTTGTATAGCTGCTTTGGCCGCTGTTGAAGTAAGCAATGATCGTGAATCAGTGACGTATGATAATTTCGTTTAGTATACCGTTGTATCACCGACGAAGGAAAATGAAAAACGCAAAAAAGGGAGAGAGAAAGACGGGAGAGAATTGCGACTGCTCATCCGCGTGCGTAAGAATGGCGGCGACGGCGTGTTTGTGAGCCGTACGATTTGAATAATTAATCGAATTATGGCTCGAGCCCGGTTCGACGCTGGTCGCAGACCGCCGTGTTTGAAAACTTGATAATTTAATTTCGCGCGGCAAAGGAAGTTAATCCCACCCTTGACGACGGAGATGACGAAAGGGAGTTCGTCACGAGCGATAGGGAACGGAAGAGTTGAGGGTGCGCATCCGCCACTTCCGGCGCGACCGACCAGTCCGAGAGGTAAATTCTGTTTGTTTTGCACGGCCGCCGCAGTTGACAGGAGTTATGTCTAACTCGCCTTACGCGAGTATCAGTCCTGATGAACGGTAGCAGAGGGAGAAGGAGAAATATCGGATGGATAGAGAAACATCGAGCGGTTGAAACGTGAAACCGAAAGAAGAGATAGATTGGTTATATTTGCGAGTAGCGTATCTATTTTTGTCTCGAAAATTTTTAAAAGCCATTTAAGGTTAATAATTAATTGTTTACTCCATCACATCGTGTTAGTTGAATCGATTAACACGATGACGTAGCTGTAAAAATGACAAACGTATAATAAAATGCGTCTCATCGTGACACATATGCGAGTGTATTTGGCTCAGTTATCGATTGGCGAGATTGGTATTCAACGTATAGATGAATGTCAGCGCGTCTACGAGAAAGATGGAAAGCAAAACGTGAAAAGAGTGGGACGTGATGCGGAAAACGGAAGAGCCAGAAAGAACAACCAGCTGTCCTCCATCTGTGTATTACTTCTGTAGACGATGATGGAGATGATACTTGCAAAACGGAGATGGAAACGCAGCCGTGAATCGGGATTAGGCATTAGGATCATTACAGTCCGATTTCAAACCCCATCGTTTCTGCGATCCTTGGATTAAGTTTGCGACGCACACCAAGTGAAGGAAGGCTTAAGCCGGAGATTTCAAGAGACTTTAAATCAATTAACGCAAAAGTGAACATAATGCATAATAAATCCAGCGTAATAACCGTAATAAATCCATTTAATAGATTAAAGGGGATAAGGAGATTAGTAGATGTGCGAAATTCACGTTTATTTATTCTCTTAATTATAGCAAAAAGCAACTTTAGAAATATCCTATGGTAGAAAGATAGTTTTTTAAAGATGTCTCGCACAGAGAAGGTAAATGCAGAATGCAGCAAAAATCCTAAAGTCAAAACTTTTGTCATTCACCGTGAATGGCACACTTTTTATCCTAGAATATTCTTTCTGTTCTAAGGCAAAGTTAATTTTACAATCGTTCCAATTATTCAATCTCTCTCAGTATATTTAATTCGCTTAAAACCCAAATCTTATCTAAAAATAAGACATGAGTCAGAAAATGTTTCAATCGTATCTTCATCCATTTCTTAGACAGAGATTAAATTATCAATCGAAATGGCAAGATCCCTACCATACCAGGATTAATCATCGGGTCTTATTCGAGTCTGATCGATAGTTTTAATCGCGGATCCGTCGTCAACTTAATCCCAGCGCGGCGATGTCGCGTCAAAATCATTACACCGATGGTCCCGGCGCGTTTTCCTTGTGGTGACGACAGGGAAAGGGCTCGGGGCCTCGGGCATCGATGATCATCGATAATGCAATGAGGAAGGAAGCAGGCAGCTGTCACTCGCACGCGTCCCTCGTGCAACATCGAGCCAGCGGTCTCAACCCTCATTGAAGCGCACGGAAAGTAATTAACCCCCATGTTCATCGGATGTTCCTCCCCTTCGTTCGCCTTTCTCGCCGAGCGCAGGAATTCCTCCTCGCTTTCGCAAACTACCTAATCGACATGCATCCGCATTCGTCGAAACAACGACACGCGACGCTTTGCGCGCGTACATCATCCAGCGGATCGTTCGATTATACAATATGCTTTGACTTTGACCTATCATGAGTAGCGCGTATTACCGTATCGTCGCTTTGACATTAACGATTCCCCTTTCAAAACAACGCGCCGTCGTATGTGGAGCCGGATTTGTGTAATCGTTCCGTTAGACGATGGGATTAGTCGTTTCATAGAATTACCATACGCAACCGAATGCGCCGTTACAGTTCCATGAATAATCGAAAACGAGACAGTTAGACTTCTGTAAATGCAGATATTGCAAGATTATCGTGTTCAGGACCCTGATTTTAGGAATTGAAACGTTCTGGGAGAAGATTTATCACACAAGACAGATTTGTTCGTTCACATTTGCTTTCGAAAACAAAAGTTTTAATTGAACAGCTGAATGACACGATTCATTCGGACATGATAAAATATCATAAATTATTAATGATCTGGCAATTTCCATTTTCATTTATCGCCATCTCCAGACACATTCGCTTTTATCATTCAAAGTTAGACGTAATTAGATATTGAGAATAGCTCGGAAATTATTGATCCTCAAACGTATCAACATCAAATGTCCGAGGGAATAGATAACTGTAAAGCTCACGTTAAAAATTTAAAAAAAAAATCTAAATCCATCTCTTGATAAAGACTAGCGAAGAACGAGATCGAAGAGCAGAACAGAGAGAGAGAGAAGCACGGTACAAAATAATAGTAATCAAACTCGGACGAGAGACCGGTGTCGTTCAGAATTTCGTTCCGCGCAACGCTCGTTAAAAGAAACAAGAGAAATAAAACAAAAACAAAAAAACAAAAAAAAGATGGAAAACGCAGAAAAAATTTGCGATCGAACAAATATGACCGACAAAATGGAGCACGTGGATCCGATAACCGCCCGATACGGACTTGCAAATCCGAAATGGACGTGCGGACGATCGCGCGCGCGCGCGCGATACCTCCTCCTGGGTTAAATCTCGTTTCCGATTGTTCCCGGCGTTTCTGGTCTAGCGAAACGGTGCACAAAAGTCACGTTTCCCCGATCCGCGTTGGACCGCATTTTCATTTGCATTTATACAGCACGAGAGAACGGTCGGCGGAATTGAATCCACCGCGAAAGCCGGTGGACTGTTTCGCAGCATATTGTCGTGAGCCGCGGACGCGCGCGCGCGCGGTCGAGTTTGCCGATGGAAATTAGGGACTTGGCACTACCGTTTACGAGTTACACCAACAACCCTCGTGGAACGCGCTTTAATGTCTGAGGATAGGATCTAAAGTGTCCCTGGATTGCAATACGCACGTTGATTGCCACATAACGAATGAGAATGTTTCTGTATCGCATAAATATTGCAGCGAAATATAAAGTACTGCAAATCATGAAAATATGAAAAAATAACGGCAAAAATATGATTTGAAATTCACTTGTAGCAAGATTTATTGTAATTTCTTTTATACTGCTTGAAGGAATCAACGATGTTTGGATATATTATAATATCGGCTGAATGCACTCTGCTCTTGTTATTCTTTCGCGAGTCTTCGTAACAAACATAACGCCCCGAGAAAAGTGAACGTCGAATCGTACCGTCTCATCGCGGCTTCTCCTCCAGTTTCTCCCCGATCCAATTTGAGCGCTCTCGAAATTCTACCCTTTCAAGCTCTGACTTTGATCGTCTTTCCCCTCCTCATTTGTAGTAGTACTCTTGCCTTTCGCGTTAAGCGTATACCTATCTACCATCTTCTACTCCCTTATCTTCCATCTACGCCGTCTCCTGCCCAATTTTGTCTCGCCAAATACACGGAAACCAAACTCTATCAAGGAAACAATGTTCGAGTCTAACCAAACTCTATTGGTGCTCCAAATCCCAGATTCATCGACATGTATTCTTAGCACACGTTAAATGTGCCCGTCTGATCCTCATCTAACGCGTTTCTCTCGACGCGTGCTCTCCATGTTACACGTACAGAGAATCAAATGCAGCGCTATAAAAATAAACTATATATAATATTTTTATCCGTGAATTTGTAATTAAAAAATCTGAATAAAACAAAAGAGGATAGAACGGCGAATAGACCATTATTGCTAATGTTAATGTCGGCATTTAAACCTGAAGAATTTCAAGAGAGAGAGAGAGAATTGTTTCAATCCTCCGCGATTATTCCCTAAAGATCGCACCTGGCGGAAGGAGGAGGCGAGACATTACAATGAATCGTCGCTTCTTTCAATTTTCTTGGGAATAAAAGTTTATGACACGCTCTTCCGAAGGCTACCTAAAGATTTTTCCCCTCCGTCTTTTTCGCCAGCGCGAGACTCTCGAGGAAGCTCCCCTGCGAGATGTCGGGAAGACCCGGCCATCGTTCCGACTCCAAAAGATACCCTTTCGTCTGTGTTCATTTCGAGAGTGCGTCCTTCAATCCTACGTTTCTATACCCGCGACTCGTTTGTCGAACTCGAACGTGCCATTCGGATCAAACCCCCGAAGAGAGCGCGACCCTTCGGATCAGGGCGGCGGCAAATGTACGAGGGGCTCGGCTACATACATATATATAGCTAACTGTGTGTAAAGGAGTAATGAAGTCGGCGAATCAAGAGAGAAATTGAATCCGTTCGATTTTACGCCTCGATTGCCGGTACCGGCCCCCCGAGATAGACGTTCGTGTTCTCGTCGAGAAATAAAGTTCTCCGTCAGACGCGTCAAGGAATAAAATTTCGCCAACGTATCTCACGTTCCTTATACATCCCAATAACAATTATAAAGGATTCCTACAATCGTTCACGGAAATTGTAATAAGATACCGGACGCAAGATGCTTGAATGTCTAGTTCTTGTTAGAATGTGTGCAATTTTAATTTAAAAAATAATTTATTTATCTCAATAATTTATTTATCAAGCACTCTCCTTTCATATAATTAAATACTAAAAATTTCCATTATTGTTATTTTATTTTATTAATATTAGAAATACTTTTACTTTAGCTCTCATTTTCTCAACTTTTCTTCTAGAATTAATTTATACAAATTAATTTATTATATTAGCAAAATTAGGATTTTTGCACTTTACTACAAGATAAATCAAATCTCTCTCTCTCTCTCTCTCTCTCTCTCTCTCTCTCTCTATCTATCTATCTATCTATCTATCTATTTATCTTTCAAGCTAAAACAAGAAAAAAATTCGTTGATTACCCGAGACACGAATACAGTCTGTCCAAACTACTTCTTCCTCCCTTTCTCGCCGACAAGTATAATTTCCCTCGCTATTGCCGTTGCAACGGCACGAACTGGCACTCTTGTAGACACAGTACTCGAGACCGCGCGCATCTCTTCTCGCCTCGCAAAAAACAAACACGGGGGGAACCGCGGATTGTTCTTACTTCAAATGCGAATAAACAGCAGGCCGGCATGCGACCAACAAAACCGACACGACGGCAGCAGGATCGCCGAATCTTGGCACGATTCCTGGTTGTAGTTTGGCTCCAGCTTAGATTGCCCTTACCTCGTACCGTAAAGGAAGGCGTACGCGACACAAAAGCAGAATACTCTATTCTCTCTAAAAAGACGCGACAACGTCGTACAGGAAACGCCATGGAAAGAATATCAAGCTCAGAGGAAAGAACAGGCAATAACTCTATTCGCAACTTTTCTCGCAGGCGATAACAATAAAAATTTATTTTATTACAATCTATAAATAAAGATAGAGACAGAAGAAAGATATATATATATATGATTAAATTAAATTAGTACTTGATATAAAAATAAGTTCATGCAAAGCCTCTTTTACACATTACTATAGAATATTCGAACATTTTTTAGATATATTTCAAGATTAAATAAATATAAAATTCCAAATAACAATTATTGCAAAGACAGAAGGTTTTAAAATTTGTGGCCTTTTTTATTTAAAAGCTTTAATCTTAATTTTTCATCTTACACATTCTTAGAAAATTCGGTTATTAAGGATTATTTTCAATTTATTCCCAATTTCTTATTGCGCTAAAGTGCACAATATATTGAAAGGAGTTTTTAACATCGATTATTATGTCGCTTTCGCATAAAAAACAACATCGACGAATATGCGAAACAGGATAATATAGCAGCTAAGCTAGCCTGCGGCGGGGATTATTAGTTCGAATAGTCCGAGTATGGCTTAAGTGCTTCCTGAAGAAGTGAGTGTGTAAAGTTTCACCGTAGTAACGAGTGAATGATCGATCCTTCCTCGTGGGACGTCGACCTAAAGCTCTCGCCAGATATTTTGCGACGTTCGTGTAAACTCGATCGCGAACATAATATATCATGTTTGTCTTCGCTGTCCAAGATATTACCGCGTCCCCGCGGATTTTCCTTTCCACAGATCATTTTTGAAAGGTTGATAATCTAACATTTCTAATCCTTTTTTCGCTAGATAATCTTCTTAAGATCAGAACATTGTTTCTCTCGATTCGCGAGACGAATCTTGGATAAAATCAAAATTTATTGTCTATTTAATGATGAATTAAGTTCCCTGACATACATATAGGTGTACATATACAATGTATCGGAATAATAATACGCTTCACTCAGCAAAGTATTGTTTGATTTTAACTGTCGCAAATGGTTCAAAAAGACCATAGATTTCTCTATTTTAAGAAAATGAGTTCATTTCGCGTGCTTACTATCTATTGTAATAAAACATGCATGCCTCGCAGAAAGATTACTGCGATATGACGTATCGATCGCATTAAGACATCTGGGACTTTTGATATTTCATGTAACATTTATAAAGAAAAACGTACTTAGAAAATGGGGACATTAAACAACTAACGTGAAATTCTCTTTGCATAAAATGTCAGCGCTATTAAAAAATTTTATGAACAGCGAACATTTACGAACAATATCGAAGCTTCACTTCCGAAATATGAAATGAATTGAATAAAGCAAGTGTTGCCAGAAACGGGAGAAAGCGTGCTTCGTGAAGTAGCATCAGATCACCTGGGCAACAGTCCATTTCCGTAACCATGTCGATAAATCGATAAAAGAAAAAAGAGCGGTTTTATCAATACCCACGGTTTCCGATTTCCATTCGCCGCGAGACGCCCCCCTTAATCCAAATTCTTCCATCAGCCGAACCATCGACCATGACCTCTAACCCATTTCAATCCCCGACGCGAGCGAACAAATAAATTATTTCGATCTCTCCTCTTTCATTCTGATTTCGGTGGCGCACCTATTCGAGGAAAAAAAAAAAAAAAAAAAAGAAAGACGTAATCTTCGCCGATTGCTAATCAAGGAGAAATTCTCTCGATAAATAAATATATCAAGCAATTTTAGCCAAGCAATCCAATCGTGTATCAATCCACTCAAAGAAAAAAAACGTCAGATATTATTTTTATCCATATGCAAAGATGCTTTTTATAAAATACGATGAGAGTTGTCTCCGTTTATCTCGATTTTTCCCTTCTATAAAAAATTTCTATTTATTAAATTATATTATTAGATATATAATTATATTAAACTATATATTTATAGACTTTATATTTATATGTCTAAAATAAAACCGCTTTAAAGAGCGATATATCGAAGAATGAAGTCTATTCCGCACATGCATGAAAGTAATATTCTGATATAACGTTTCTTTGTATTAACGGAACAGTAACTCTTTCCAAGGCAGTCAGACAGGAAAATCTTGATCAAACACCTCCACGCGCCGGAGAAGTAATTTCAAAGCACACACCTATAATCTCGCGTACGTAAGAAGCTTACGCTAAGCCGAAGCTTACGCGTCGCCCCACCGAGAGCGACGGATTTAATTAGCCAGGCAACGTTACTTGAAAAATTGCAAGATCGACGGATCATCGGGGAGTGCGTCCCTGCCGGAGGGATCGCCGCCAAAGTACACTCTGCAGAGCAGAGACTGCCGGAGACTTGCCAAGACACCAAGAGCGCATCGCTCCTTAGAAAGACTTTTGCCTTGCAGGTAGCTTTAATGAGGCGGGCGAGAATGACCTCGTATGTAGCAATCGAGATCTAAACTTCCCGGGAGGAGAGAGCGCAGAGTGTTTGTCCGGCAGATACGAGGGTGGAGTGCACGACTCCTGTTTACAGTAGGGATAGATGTCCCTGATATGCCCGAGCATCACGTCGCGACGATATTGCGCGGCAGCTATCGTCCGCCTCTATCAAAGCGACGACACCTCGTTCATATCGTCGGCAGACAGGGATAAATTTAGCGGACGAATAACAATACGCCCGACGGATAAATGATGAGAAAATGGAAAAACTAACGCTAAAAAGAAGATCGTAGAAGCCTGTCTCTCGTCATTCTTTCTTGATAAGAGCGCGATGATAAGAAAAGTTATCAAGCGGTGAAAAAATGTCAAATTTCTGGAATAGTAACATTCATATTCATAAATATATATATATATATATATATTGATATCTCTCGATAAATATCTGTATAAACATAATTATTTTGTTTAATAAAAGGGTTTCTTCTTCTTTTAAAAGTTTAAAAAAATTACATGTTGCAATTATAAACTTTTATAATAAAAATATAAAACTTCAAATATGAGCTCAAAATAATTAGTTGGATATTTCTTAAGTTAATTTGTTATACTCATCCTAATTTATCTAATTCATAAAGAGATCAATTAATTTTTTTCTTACGTTTATATATTTGACGAAGTTGACTCGAGATTCACAATCGGACAGGTATGATGGATTTAATGATATACCGGAAAGTCTCTCATGAAACATACTCCGCTAAGCCTTACGCGTTAGACCGTAGAAGATGTATTTTATGTATACAAGGTGTCCCAGATCTTTCACCATCTCATTGATCTATGTTTCCTTAATGAATTCTAATAGCAATAAAAACATACAAAAAATTATAAAGTTTTAAAAATTATTCAAGATCGTAAATTAAATGTACTGTTATACGTTTAATTTTAGCTCATTCAAAATTTAATTACAAATTGATATCAACGTTAGAAATTTAGAAATCACGAATAAATTAACTTGTCATTAGGAAAAAATCGAGACATCTATCCAAGTTATATCTACTTACAAAATGAGTAAGTAGCGATAGTTTTTGAGTACCCTGTATATGAGAATCTCTGTAGCTTGGCCTTAATGAGGCAGACGATGACGTCGCATGTAACAGCTAAGCCCTAAGTGCCCTGAAGAAGATGATGTTTGCATCTCTCTATAGGCCATATACCTTCAAGTCGGAGTGGCATACAGAAACATGGCTACATATATATATAATATGTAACAAATATATTAGATCCGCATAATAGTTATAGAATCCTATGTGCTTGACAGGAGTGACTATCATCTTCTAATCAGAGTAGCCTTCATCGATTCAATAAGCGATTCATCTCCTAATAGTATACGCTGAGTAATTTTAACTACTAATTAATATCTATTCTAATATAATATTGTATATTCCAATATCTAATTCACTAATGTATATTCTATAATTATTCAAATTACATTTGTAAAAAAAATGATAAACAATGGACAATTAATATACCGCTAAAAGATTACGATATCCGAAAGATTATTTAACATATAAAATGATATTTCATTATATCAATAAAATAATTTATTATATTTTATCATTTGTTTTTTGTATTATTATAAAACGCACTAAATTAAAAAGTTTGTAATTAATGTCATTATTGTCGGTTTCAAAATGTCAACCATCTTTAACTGAAGCGAATAAATGTTAATTTGTGTAGCTGCTTGAAAGAAGTTGCCTCAAGATGATAATTCGTCGCAAAAACTGTTCATTTGCTCGCATTTCGTGTTTGTCTGAAATATCACGACAAAGAGATTTCTCCGAAAGATCTCGATGTCTTCGAACATCATACTTCGAAGTCGTGGAAGAAAACGGAGCACGCAGATGCTAGTCGTATTTCTGATATGCACGAGACGCGCAGCCGGCTTAATGAGTCGGTCACGGGTCGCCGGGGGAAGAGCCTTAAGGGGGTGCAGCAGTGTCTAAGTGCTACGGGAGGGTTGACCGAGAAGGTGAGATACGGAGATAAACAGGGTTGCTTGTTTCGACGAGGACGAAACATCGGGGAGGTCGAAGGCGGAGGTCATGCTTAAGGGAATCCAAGCTCCAACATCGTTCCCATTTCGAGATTGCGCAAAGCTCACAAATGAACTGCTATTAATATTACGCGAAGATTCATAACTCCGCGTAGACATACGAATGGTACGCTGGCACAGTTATTCCTTTCTTTAATCTTTTATAAAGTGTAATATGCGTATATCGTATAAAGCGTCGAAATGAGATTCTTTTTAATTACGAGTGATTAAATATAGAAAGCTTTTTACGGGTAAAAAGAATTTGTACGCGACGCAATATTAGATAACTAAAGTTAAAATAATTTTAATTAAAAGCGTAGTTATTAAAACGTTTTATATATATATATATATATATATATATATATATATATATATAATGGAAAATAATCAAGTTACATAAAAAAAAAGCAATCGTATAAAATCTGCGCTAAAATAAAAATCAATTTCACATTGGTAATATAAATCGCCTTGCTTCGATGCTAATTCTATTGCGACAAACGTCGAACGATCTGCGCAAAAAAGTATCTAAAACCGCGAAAATCAAACATTTGCAATTCCGATGTAACACTAGAAACTAAATGAAACTAGATTGAATCGATATTGTACCGACTCTGTAGCCTCGTTTTAATACATGCATTCCGATGGAAAAATATTTTCCTACGAGGTGAAAGAAAGGCATATACGTGTATATACTTGATAGAAAATAAATAGCCACGTCTCTCTTTCTTTGATGGAGCGCGTCTTTGGATCGATGAGGAGTACAAGGTGCATCGACACCGCATCGATATAGCCTAGTAATCAGTCAGTGGGCTGTTACCGGTCTTTGCTACTCGTCGATTGATCGATAGGCCAGACTAAGCGGAAGCGAGTACAACAATCGCTTGAAAATAACAGTTTGCTCGCGGATTACATTGATAGATACACATGCACACGGATACGCGTGTACGGGAGGGAAGTAGATATAACTCGGGGTAAGTCGACGAGGAATTCGATACGCGCCTCGACGATATACCGCGTGCATATTTCAAGAAGAGCCGCTCGTATAGATGCCGCCGATTATTTTTATCGGCTCGTTTCTCTATCCGCGATGGTGTCGATAGTGACAGCCGGCTGGAGAACACACGTTGGTCCCTCGACAGGTGACAGTTTCGGTAAAGAAAAATACGCGACTGACATTTTTTTTATGTGTCTCGCATTGAAGATTGATGCGATTTGAAAATAATTATGAATAATCTAACTGACCGGCCTCTCATTTATTTTCAGATATATATTTACAAAAATGAGAATAAAAGAGATAATGTCTATGCTAGACTTCGTTCCGTAAAGGACAACAAGTGGTCAATTATTTAGTTACGTCATCTTTTTTCGCAACCTTCTTCTTCCTAGTACTTAATAATACAAATGAGCCATTAATGTCTACCTTATAATTTATTTTATAGTTTGTTACTAGGATCTTTTTTATTTTTAATATAAATCAAATTTACACAAAACCCATTTTTTTCACTATATCAATTTTACTCTGTAAAAAATATACGCGATATAATTAAATGAAAGTTAAACAATATGTCTAAATTAATTTAGGATTTAAATTTAATTCGATTTCAGTTGCAACGTAACGCGCCCGTCTTAGCTCGCGACATTACAATTTTGGGACGTTATTTACGCAGAATTAAACCTTCTCCCTTTTCGCTTCTCCATGTTTTCGTCGATATCCCCGATCTCGAGATAACATGTACGATCCTCAAGTACTTTAATCGAAGTACCGGTAAAGGCCGTCATTCGGAGTAGCATCGAAGGTCGACAAGCGACGAGAAAGCGGATCTTGGAGCCCTACTATTTTCAGCACCTGGGGACTTTCCCGCGGGAGGACATTTCCGGTGCATCAGCGCATCCGATTGTAGTTTGTCGTCATCATCCGCGCGAGAATTGTCGTCGAGATGAAACGCGGAAAATTGAGATGTGACGAGGAACGCGATCGGGTGAGCGGGATGCATTCGGGAACAGATAAGAATCATCGCAGGTATCTTTTGTTCGCAGGATAAGTCGGTAGCTGGGGAGAATAGGCAGCTAATGCGGATAAGATGGTACATGCTCGGGAAAGGTGAGAAGGGGGATGAGGGATGACGCGAGAGAAGATGGAGAGAAAGGGAGGGAAAGAGAGGGAAGAGAAATATCCGTTATATTCTAAGACAGATCTCGATGGAATAAAAATATATAAAAATATATAAAATATATATAAGCAAAAATAAAAAAAATCGCGACATTAGAAAATTTATTAAAATTCAGTTTATCATGCCCCGAAATTACGAATATTTAAATATTAAAGTATATACCTCGTTAGTATAGAATACTGAAGAAAAGATATATATCGAAATGAAAATATGAACTATATTTAAAAAAAAAAAATAAATAAATAAAAAGGATGGAAAAGAGAACTAGGAAAAATAGGAAAAATCGGTTTATTCTACAAAGTTTCACGTGGAGCTGAATCTTCTGATAGATTTCCCTTTTAACAACTTTTGTCTCTTAGTCTTGGAAGCGGACGCAGCTTTCGAGTTGCTATGATTCTGACGCGCGCGGCTCTACATACAAGACATCTCCATTTAGATACCGTCTCTCTCGCCAACCCCTCTCGTCGCGGGCTCTCTTCCTCCCCCGCACTCAGCATCCTCCGTGGGGCGTGCAGCCGGCAAACGTTTTTCTCTTTTTTATTCCATCCCGCTCTTCCTCCCAGCTTCGTCATCCGACCCTCCCTCGTTTCCTTTTTCTCCTTTTCAAAGAGACGCCGTCACGACGAATGTCACATCTGCCGTTTTATATCGTCTATAACTGAGGTATGCAGCTTGTGGTAGTAGAGATGTATCCGTGCGAGAATACACCGCGTTTTTCAACGGATGCGCGAACATTATTTGGATAGATAAAAAGCGTATCACGCTGTCTTACAATATTCGCGGAAAAAAAAATTTCCAATTGTAACTTCTAAACGCAATGGACAAGGAGAGCGAACGCTTGGTATTTAATTCTAGCTAAAAGTTTTTAATCACGTATAATGAAAAATTATTTTTACGTCTCGAAATGACAATCACTTTTCTCACCTCGGTATCTCGCCAGAACTTTCTGCTAAGAAAGGAAATAACAAACGCAATATAGTCATTATAAGAAATATCATAGCACTTTAAACGCAAATATGTTTATTACGTAACGTAGAAATTCACGAAGGGGTGAAGGTATAGCGACTATACGAAGTGACGTTACTGTATGCAGTTTCGGAATCTTTTTTTCAATAAAGATGGGGGATGACATCGCGCGTTTTGCGGTTGCGGGGGAAAAACGAGATCGCGACGACGATGTGTGAAACGTCATAGATTATCTAGCCGACGCTTCTCCGATAATAACGGAGTTATCTCATATCTGTGCGCGTACGATTTTCGGAATAATATGGGTCCGCGAATCCCGAAGTTTGCGCGCCAAATGCAGTGCGGCATTTCGAATATTCGACTCTCTGCGAGAAACAGTGATATATATATATATATCAGCGAAGAATACCGGGTCTCGAATGTACGTGATGCTAAGTTTCACCTATTCCATGCAAAACGATAATATATCCAAGTCCGTTAAAAATCGAGTAACCGCACGCAAGAGGAAAGTGCAAATTAGGGGGAATACAATATCCTATCATGATCGTTGATACATTAACGGTAATATTTAACAACAAATAAAGGATAATATAATAAAGACAATAATGATGTGAATTGTATAACAAACTGTTATTTCGTATAAAATTACAATAATTATACGAAGAGCTTTATTAATGTCAGTGTCCGTCAATTTTATTAATGACGCGAATAGCGAATCCTAATTAAATCGTTTAATAAAAGCATTGTATATGTATAATTCATATTTCATATGATTTACGTTATTCACACAATCAACAATGTATATGAAAATGCATGTATTTTATATGTAAATACTGCCGGAGATGAGGGAGGAAGAGTCTGCTGATTATTTTCCGCCGAAATCTGCGATGAAATTTTCCCGCGACAAAACTGACATTGCGACTATAACTCGCAAAAGAGTTCGATATCCTCCGGGCGTAGCGTTATCGATTTTCATGAGATGGGCCACGGCACGCGATGGAATCGTCTGATAGAGACAGCGAGCGAAAGAAAAATGTTGATGTATGATGATCGAATGTAATTCGCGAGATCTTTTGCTGGAGCAAAAAATGAAGAACGATCTGGGAAGAAAAGAAAGAGAGAGAGAGAGAGAGAGAGAGAGAGAGAGAGAGAGAGAGAGAGAATCGTGGATAGTCAATCTTAAGTACAGGAATATATTTATGCGCGAGAATATATACAATAAATATAGAGAAAATGAAGATGACGCGATTAAAATATTATACACGGTAGTATAAGTTGGTTATTTGTACTGTATATAAACATTTCGCGTTTTGCGTTAAAACGCTAAACTATGTGAACAGTTGAGCAGCGTAAAGAAATAATACGACTTTGTAGAGGCACGAATGAAAATGTCCAACGAATTATGTGTCAATTCGTGCGTGTTGCTGGTTAATGTTACATCGAAAATGATAATTAGCTACTCTTATATTTTCAACAAAATATATATGCAACAATATAAATAAATAATAAATTTTTTAATTAATTTATCAATTTTATTGTATATTTAATTAATAAATAATAGATATTGAATAATTATTGCTATAATCGGCGTAACAAAATTTATTGTTAATAATAGACGGGTATTTATACGACCGGATATTATTAAGCAATGCAGGCGGGTTCTACCGTTATTAGGATTACCTGCTGCTTCGATTTCAGCAATATACAAGACGAGCAACATGGCAATATAGAAGCGAGATGAATGACAAGGCAACATTCTACTAACACATGTGGCTAAGTTGAGTTGATCAACATTCATGTATCAAGCGCATCACATATAGTCAAGCCTAAATTTAACAATATCACTCATTCAATAATGTATAAAATTGCGTTTAAATCTTCTAATATATATATATATATATATATGCACATAAAATCTTTATTTATTTAAATTTATGTATTTAAATCTTTAAATTAGTTTAGTCTAATAATAAAATAAAATTTTATTAAAAGAAATATCCAAAATCTCAATAAACTCCATGTCTGTATGACTTTCATGGCAGTAGTTGTCACTAGCTATGGTCAGACATTGCACAATTAAATACGGGATTGGATATAGATCTCTCGTCTCTTCGAAATTTTTCGTCTAGATATTATTTTATCGATCGAAAGTGGCGAGTCGTAAAGAACTTTGGTTTAGCTCGTTCAGCTAATGTGCGCCTGAAGGAAGCTTCGCTTACCTAAAGGCTCGCGTGCAGGTTATCAGAGAAGTCTAGGGAGACTAGGTCAAAAATAATAAATTCTACAAATAAAAAACTGCTTTGAATCTCTTACGCTTGTGAAACATTACGGCGAATGAGCTATGGTATCGAGAACGCAATGTCCATTTTTAAAAATAAAGAAAAGAAAAGCTGATTAATTAGATGCACTATATACGTTTTAAATAGCTTGGCTTGTTCTTCTAATAATACTTATACTGCAATTTTGTAGACGATATAGCCAAGTTAAAAAAAAAAGAAGCAATAATTTGTAAATTTTTTTAAATATTGATTTTGCAGTTCTGCGGAAAATTGACAAAATACCATTTTTAATTTTCATTAATTTCTATCCAATATGTCAAAATTATTTGCTCTCCAATTTCCTCCAGGAAAGTTGCACATTTTAGATCGAGCTTTAAGCACTTTTGCCGCAGACTATTCGTTCTGTGGACGTCCAAAAGCTCCAAACAGCGAGGCGAAAGCTAGATCGAAATAAATGGTAGAGCATACAATAAAACCAAGTAAAATCGTCCGTGCATGCCGGTGCCTTTTACACTGAAAGATACGCGAGTTCATTCGTAAATTTTCACTTCTCACGATTTCCGATTAAAATTGA
This sequence comes from Polyergus mexicanus, assembly GCF_030449975.1. Taxonomy (NCBI): domain Eukaryota; kingdom Metazoa; phylum Arthropoda; class Insecta; order Hymenoptera; family Formicidae; genus Polyergus; species Polyergus mexicanus. The sequence continues at coordinate 869,062 of NW_027223342.1, forward strand.
TTTTTCCAAGAGAGCGATAAAAAAAAGAACGATATATTACGCAAGCATACTATTTTTAGAGTATTATACCGTTAATAGGATAATCTATATTTTTTTCTTTAATAAGTTTCTCCGCAATTTTGTCTCATTTTCACATAGAATAAAATGTAGCGAATAGAAAACGAATCTCTGGCAAAAACATAATTATTTCAAATTCTGAGGTATTCACGTGAGGTATTTCGTTTCAGCAAAGCGGAATAAAAGTAGCTGGAACCAAAATGAAATATATCTTGTTTTAAATTATTAATTATCTTACCGCAGAAAATATTGTCTGTCATTACTGACTCGTCATTAATTAATTATTTACCCAACATCACGATTTTTCCCACCACAAATGTTTTATCTTAATACGCTACCATACAACGCACATTATTTCATTCGTTTGCATTGCTCAATGACAAAATAATCAGCTATTTTTGAAGAAAATTTATCATGTTTCACAGTACAAAATATTTCGACATTTTTCAAATCGCTTATTTTCTAATCGGGACATCGACTATCATTTGTGTGAATACAACGTTGTATAATATCTTATTAAGAATGGTTATATGAGAGTAAACTTCGTACAGAATATACATTTTATATAATGCACATTTCGTATAACCGTCCACAATACTACCAGTAGAGATATTAAAAAAACCGCTCTTTTATTTTTAATAAAAAACAAACATTGAAAAAAAAAGATGTTCTTTTCATTAAAAAAAAAAAAAAAAAAAAAAAAAAAAAAAATCTAGGTTTTCTTTATTATTTTTTTAAATATAATATTATTTTTCTTCACATATCTTTTTGTTAATATAATAAAAAAATTAAAGTTCTTATATTTTTCATTTATCCTTTTTCGAAAGTAAATTTTAAGGAATTAAGAATATATTATTGTACAGTCATCCTTTTGCTTTTTCAATTATGTCATATTAGATCGCAAATTATGGTCGTTTTTATTATATATGAAAAAAGCATTAAAGTTTTATTAAAACGATTCAATAACTGAAATCAATCATTGGTATTTCGTACATAATGCTTGCGACATTTAATAATAATAATAATAATAATAATAAAAAAAAAAAAAAAAAAAAAAAAAAAACTCTATAACACATGACTATTTTATGATTGTGTAGCGAAAAAAAAAATGGCGCGCAATAAAGTCCGTTGCACGTGTTTCCGAGAGGAATGTGGAAAATCACGTTTGAGCGTTTCAGTCACAAATTGTGAAATATTTCTATGGAATAACACACGAATATAGCGGCATAAACGCTGTGCAAATGACAGGAATCGATTAGAAAGTGATCTCTAATTAAACAGTCGTCAAACAGCATTCGTAATAAGTGATAAGTTATATAGACATTAATTCATTACTATTAAGTTTAAATATAATTGATAATTTGTCCTTTTTATATTATAAATTAAATGACTAATAGCGAAAACACATCCCAAATTTTAACGATAAATTAATAAATACTCCAATATCTCTATAACCAATTTTGATAGAAATGATCATAATTTCAGTACATTCATTTAAATTAATCAATATAGATTATCATGAAAATATCACAAGATTTATCTAGCTTTTTATGTATTATACGCATATTATAAAAAATAAAAATTAATCTTTTTTTTTTTTTAAGTAAATATGTGTTTTTTAATTCATCGAATTTATAACTGAAATAATATTCGATTGTGTGATAGAAAAATATGTTAACTTTAAATAGCTTTAAAAATGACAATTTTGAAAGAAGAACCTTTGGTAGAAATTTTATTTGAAAAAAGTGATCGAAAGATCTGTAAACAAAATAATGATTGTTTTGGGAGGCTTTGTATAATTTTCTGGAGTTGAATATAACGTGGGTCGAAAAAGATTAAAGCATGGCGTCTTGATTTCTCATTATATCGAATCCCGTAGCCGTCGAAAGACGATTCACGGGAACTCAATTTCATTCTGATGGACAGACACGCATCCCGTAAAGTTGAAGACTTAATAAAGGCTTCTCCTCTCGGTGATAGCCGCCTCGAGAAACAGGAGAATACTACGAATAGCAATAAAGCCAACAGGATGAATATATACGTATCGTCGCGTTTAGTGATCTCTCCGCTAAATATTATCGATTCAAAAAATTACATACAAGAAACAAAACTCCGAAGGAGATTTCGACGAGAGAAAAAAAAAACAAGCGTTTGCAAGGATAGGTCCTGCGCCTGGTAGGATAATATTAATTTATTATTTTCAATCGTTACAAACTGTTAAAAAATTGTTAAAAAGATAAAAGAGAGAGGAAGAATAATACTATTCCGTTACGATTAATCGAATGCATTTTTGCAGTTGCTATTTTATCAATTGTATCACGAACAAATATCTGAATGTAACATTTGTATTTTTTTAATATTAAAAAATAATATATAAAAGAAATATATTACATACATGAAAAACATTTGAAAAATAATTAACGTTTTGTGTAGAATTGTCGGGGTTTATTGTAACATTTTTTAATGATAACATCTGTTTGCAATAAAAATTTATACTTGTTTAAAAATTTCATATACTCGATTTTAACATAAAATAAATGTACAATGATACGGAATACGGAGATTAAAAATAAAGAATTTCACGATCGAAAATTGCGAAAAGTTCGCGTATCCATCCAAACGCTCCGCAGGGACAACCTTCATGAATTTTGATGCGGAAAAGATTTACGGAAATTCGTCGAGCGAACCAAATCTCGGTTAAAATCGAGCGCGAATTTACATGAACGAACGATTTACGCAAGCGACATACGTATATATGCAGACAAGGATCAATGTAAGAGACGTTGAATGTTCGCGCCCATCAATACGAAATTTTTGTGGCCGCCTGCGATCTGCTCGTCATCGCCAATCAACGTATACAATAATTTCTATAATTACACCAATTTTCCTCGCCCCCTTCTTCGCACCAACAGTTTAAAAGTCGATTCGCGAGGCAGACGTGATGATGGACGGGCACGTGTTCCACGAGGCTGAAGACTTAATAAAGGCTTTCCTACAATGGCGATCAAAAGACTGAAAGCGAGACTTAGAATATTATGGAAGAGAAAAAATTAAGGTACCTACTATATTAATCCTTCGTATCGTAAAGTAGTTTCGATTAATTAAATATATATTCTCGATGCTGAATAATAAATAACAAAATATAACACAGAGATATTAAATATTTTCCATTCTTGTTTTAATATTTCTACAGCAATGTACTCGATAATAACTTCTGTCGCCATGTATTGTATATATACCATTCTATAAAAGATCGATAAATGCTATTTACGCACGAATTATAATTGTTTGCTTTAGAGAAAAATAACTTTCGCAAATCGCTCAGGAGTTTACCTTGTAAGAGCCAAGTCTAGCTTATGTGATATTTTTTTTATAATTGCGGAATACGCGGTAGAAATATATCGATCCGCGCCACAAAGTTGCGCTTTACGATTGCGTGAACGTACAAAAGGCAGTATGAAGGCGGATGATAAAAGAGCACGTTATACTCTCGCACGGAAGAAGGCGCGAGGCGATACGCGTCGCGTGTGTAACTGATAGAATTAGCGAAGGTGAGTGTTTCTTACAAGCTCGCGACGCGTTGTAGGCGGATACTTAATGCCACGCGCGTCGAACCCGCATGAGGAGAGACTCGCCTCTCGTGGAATTGTTGGCGAAACGAGTTTGAAAGTCTTTACGAGCTTTCGGTGCATCAGCGTCGAGCGTCGAGCCGCACGAGATGTAAGATCGTGTAATGAGTCGTAACAACCGTAGTCGAGAGATCTCGATCGCATTCACGGGATACCGCTAAGAATCAATTCTCTACACTTGGAAAGCAACATTTTTCTTCACGAGCAATTAACATTCTTGCGAAACAATATCTATTGTAATATACGTTTTTTAATAAATATCTAACATTCTCTATATAATTTCCATGATAGACAATAAAATAAAAAAATAATAACAATCTATCCGAGTTCTAGAAAAATATGTATTTTTACGTAAAAGCATTTAGTGAAAATAATATAGGTTGATTTTTTTTTTTTTTTAGCGGGGTTGGGAAATTTAATACACGAAAAAGTCAACGCTTTTTGAGATGTCACGATATCCGAAATCAATATTATGGCGATTAGATCTTCTCCGAACATTTAGATAGGTCCGACGAGACAATGTGTGCGTTTTTGAAGACTCCGACCGGAAGGCGGACACTTCTGATTTTCTCTCTTGATCATAGATGAAAATGAATGTATTCGTGGTTCGCGTACGATCCTCCTACTAATTAAAGTCTAAACATCGTGAGAGAGCTAGTTAACGCAGACCATGATTGCATCGCACCTCGGCAAGGAGAGTATCGCATAACACATTGTAAAATAGTCCTCGGGTAGTTTGTACGAAACACAGTCAGTTAAAGGAAGTGATTAAAGCCGGCTATAATTCGACAACTACATTCCAAATCTCCTTCGAGAGTAATTGCATGAGATTGGAAAACTCCAGTCTACAATAATATAGAGACCATTTCTTGAACATTGCGGACGTAAGTACCACGTGATCTTGCAAATTGCAGTTCCAGAATTTTCCCAAAACGCCCGTTTCGACAGTAAACGTCATTTGCGTGCGTCATTTTCGAATCGTTCTGTTACACCGCGAACGGAAAAATTGATATTACTTAAAACGTCGAATGTGACGGCAATGGCAACGCGTAAACTATGCTCGTATCACCCACGATATTGTCCACGACACACAATATGCGTTCGCGTATCGCGCGATTTTATAATTAATATCCATCTACTCGAGCATGCCATTCGATATAATGTAAATTTCGTACAATTTTCATACCGCAATAACTAGCCTGCCGTCCGCTCTCTATCTCGCGCTCAGTCAGATAATATTCGATGAAATAGCAGTGGAAAAGGCACGACAGAAAGGGTATTACCACGCCTCTGCTGCGTCTCTCGTTGCGATTTATCGTTACACCGCGCTGCTTCTGATTGCACTTTATATTATTGCATTCCGCAACGCATTTCGCAGCCGGCATTTTCAACAAGAAATGACGATAAAAGCGACTTTTGCGTTGGCGGTTAACCTTTAACAAAGAACGACCGTATAGAGTAACAATATCGCATTGGAATTATATGTAGGATATATCCTAGAATTCTTAAAATTATGATACATTTTCAGCAGTAAATTTTTCGATACATCTTCGATTAAAATTAATTTTTTTTTTTAATTTTGTTTAATTTTAAAAGAATCTTTCAATCAATTCTGAATTTTAATATTTAATTGGATTTTTTTCGATAAAAAAATTAATAAATCAAATTTGTCTTTTATTAAACGCAAACGTTTAGTTTTTGCATTCTATCACTTTTCTATCGTTTCTATCATTTTTCATAGAATATTTAAAAATGTATTATATTTTACACCAAGTTTAAGAAAATAAATATTTAAAAACCAAAGAGAACATATTGGTAAATTACTTTTTATAAAAAGGGGTTTGCATATACAAAAAAAAATAGAGATTCTCTTAAAAATATATGAGATGTGAATCGTGATTTTAGCCAATATTCTATAAATTAATATAGTCTTGATGTAATTCTTATGACGCAATGAAATGATCGAATCGTCTTCGCTTTTGTTTTTTCTTTTTTTTTTGCTAAAATAAGAAAAGAAAAGAGATTTGACTAAAACCATTAAGAGAAATCCATTCGGTAGCAAAATGCAGGAACGCGCATGGAAGCAAAGCGAGGATTTGGCCGCTCGCGGGAAATATATCCTGTATCCTATTCGGATCTCGGTCTGGCTTCGTCTCTCACCATTACTCTCTCGTTCGCTATTCGCGCACGGTGACGTGGAAGCGCCTCACGAAGAGCCCCGCGTACGAGGCTACGAAATTGCTTTACCGCCCTCGCGCGGGGTCTTTAATTTGGTTTACTATCGGCCTCGTTTCTCTCTCTCTCTCTCTCTCTTTCTCTCTTTCTCTCTTTCTTTCTCTTTCCCTTTAATGCGCGCGTGCACGTGGGACAAACTATTATCCTAACTATTTATCGTCACATTTTTGCCAGAGATTCGTCGTCGGGGCACGTGAAATTCCCGTCTCCGCTGCAGACGAGTCATTATTCTCATTTGATGCGAATTATTTGAAGAAACGAGGAAAATATTTCGCAGATTTGAAAATGAAAAAGAATGTTTAGATCGCATGATAAAGTCCACACAATTCTCTCTGTAATCTTTATTGTAATATTTCCGAAGTTTAAGAGAGAGAGAGAGAGAGAGACCGTGGGGTAATTCGAGTTCCTTTAAAGGAATTGTTTAAAATAATAAAACAAGTCACATTGATTGAAGTATAAATGTAATAAATTATAATTATAATTCTTATATCCTTTTTATTTTATTAATAAAAATAGTTTTATAATTACTAATATTATGGGTTATATATTTTTATATTTCAACGGAACGAGCGCTGCAAACTTTTTCACAATCAATATCTTTGATGTCCACATTAGTATCTACGTAAGAATGCTCTACACATAGTCGTAAAATCTAAAACAAAGAATCTAACGCTCTTTCGGCTCTTCTGCGCTGCTCGAATCGGATAAGCCGCGTGTCCTATTTGCGGACGGACGTGTTGCCCTTCCACGGTCGAAAATCCGCCATCGAAAGCTTCTTTGTTCGGCGGGAGTGTGTACCGCTTATACAGCGGTTTCGTCGAACGAAATTATTGCCGATGAAAAGAAGAGGAAGGAACTTGTCGACTTGTCCACGGATATTTCGCGAACGACGAAAAGTCGACGATTTTATACGAGGTAATCTCCTTTCTTTCCCCAAACCCGTTGCCTCTCCCATTCTCCTTTTTCTTCCTTTGTCTTTTGCTACCTCCTCCGTCTTTACTCCGTTACTCGGAGAAAAGATAAAGATTGACGCGATCTCGAGTCAGAAGACCGCAACAGCACAGCCTCGATCGGTCCCTGCTCTTCCGGTTCGACAGTTGACCGTTCAGTGGGGATATAAAAGGTCTCATCGAGTGAGACCAGCTTGGTCGTTTCGCCGATAATACTGTTCCGACCGACAGCCACTCTCTTCGGGTCCGACGATGACCCATGAAGCCAAGAATCTCGTGAAATATTCACACGCGCGTAGCGGGAGGCATAAAATTTTTCTGATAGCCGTCGTATTCGTCAGGAGCGTCGTACAGTCCGTCGTAAGTCGCCGGCCGAAAGATTACAATGCCGACATTAAAAATGTCACGAGTATACGGAAAATCCTTTATCCGAAATGTCACTTGCCGAGAAAATCGCGCTCTCGCGAAACGTCCGAGGCTGACGCGACGAATGCGCAAAAGTCAGCAAAATCGCGATCCCTGACGTTGACAAAAGTTGCGTCAGCGAGTGCGTTGGCCCCGAAAATTCATTAGCCCAAAATGTGCCTCCATTTCGCACGTTATCATCCGGGTTTCATATTATTTTCTCTTTTAGTTTTATATCTCCGAATTTTCTGCGCACACCCCTCGAGATATTTACGGAAAATAATTTTTTCGACGCAATCGGCGCATTCTGCACGCGCTTCCTCGATCTCTCCTTTTACGGCACTTCAACGTGCCGTAAAAAATTCGCGCATCGCCGTCCGCCGTCATCGATGCGGCAGTTTCGAAATCACGCTCCAGTCGTAATAAACTACCGGGGGTGTGTGTGTATGTGTGTGTGCGCGCGGCTCGTTTCGTCCGCTGAAAAATTGCCGTCCGGCCGCCCCACGAAGTTAGTGCGCTCGCGGGAACGCTCAACGCGAAAAAAAATCCGAAATTGCATCCAGCGAAAAAAAAAAGGGTAATTTATTTCGTACCACTGCGATGCGGCAATGCGAAGGATTTACGCACGGAAATTGCGATTCGTTTATAATCGGCGGATATTTTATTGTGGACGCGAGAGAGATGACGAAAAAAAGCGACGCTTCGTCTTTATCTTTTAATTTAAGATATGCCAATAACATGTAATTAACAATTTTTATTGCAAAATCATTCTTGCTTAAATTATTTTTCATATATTCGAAATCATATTAATCATTTTTCATGCGAGAAGCCAATTTTTATCCATGATAGCAAGTTGTATAGATACACTTCGTGTTAAAATAACATTGTTACAGTTTCTAAAACTAAAATGGAAAATTACGCGGGAGTTGATATCAGCGCGAATTAAGTCTTAATAAATTCAATTTGTCAACAACTAAATTTACCCGGCTGCGTTACCGAAATTGTATTTTCCAATTTTAATGATGTTGAAATAATCCTCAAGTGCGCACGGTGTTGCAAAGCGAGAGACGCCTGCCTGCTTGCCTGCCTGCCTGCCTTGCCTGCGGCATGGAGATGGGCGGATTAGTGAAACAAGAAAAGCGTCGATGCTATTACCCTTTAATGCCGGGTTGGATACGTCAACGACAGAGCTGAATCTAAACCTGGCTCCATTCCGCGGTTGGCCGAGATAATGAATGCAAATGCAGTCCTGCTCGCGTAACCGCGAGATAATAAATAAATCGATAGGATGGAAGATATTTTTACACAATCGTTCAGAGGAGAATGCTTCTATCGATTTCTTGCATCCTCCTCTTGCTTTTCTTTATTCAAAATTAGGCTAAGGTAAAAGGAAAAAGAGTAGAAACGCGCGATATTGTTTTAAACAATAAAAAGATTGCTCTTGTAGACGTATTTTTAGAATACAATAGAGAGAGAGAGAGAGAGAGGGGGAGGGAGAAGTTTCAATTAATTTTTTTGTAGGTTTTTAGATACTATCAACTAAATTTGTACAAGAAATTTTCTTGACAGTTTGGAAATGATACTTTTACTCGCAGGCTTGCGAGACGACGGATGCATTGTTCTCTAAAATATTTGTGTAACCGAGAGGCGAAAAGGGAAATGCGGTCGACAAATATTCGATTTTACCATATGCACCCGCGAAATATCGATGTGAGCCGGGCCGGGATGTCGGGTCAAAATGCCAGAGTCTTGACCCCCGAGAGGTTAATGGGGCAACGACACGAGAGACACGTGCATGTGCCCGTACAAATCTCATGTCCATTGGGATTTTCACGAGCCGTAATTGCGCCCTACTAAAGGGCACAAGCTAAAAATTAAAGATGAGCTAAATAAATGCAAATAATCACAAAGATCGGATTTAATAGCGTTCCAATATAAAATAGCTATTTTTACGCTCAAGTATTTATTATAATTATAAGCACAAATTTTAAGACCAAAAATATGATGCTAAATCCAAACAGATTCTTGTAACATTTCTCAATTCGAAGATACCGGACAAAATAAAGTACGGTATAGTAAATCTTGGAACGTCGGAAGAAATGAAATATCGCGCATTTTTTAATAGCCACGCATGATATAAACGTTCCTCCAACTTAACATTTGAATAAACTCATGCTAAGGAAGGAACTTCAGGAAGGATTAGAATCATTAAGGAAAATTTTTACCAGCCAAGATCAAGCAACTGGTTTATGATAATAGCGGAGGAAACAAAACACAGATACTAAGCCGAAGATGAACGAGCCGGGTTCTAAGAAAGTCGCGTCGATTCTTTCCTTGTCGGTTTCCCTTTGAATCATCTACGCTGCGTTCTATTTGAATAGATAGGTATAGGTTGCGTTCACACACGTGAGGCTGAGTAGAGATAAATGAGACGCACTATTCGCGCCCGACACGCGCGTCTATTTGATCAGGCGGAGCAAACACAACATTTTCCCACGTACGGATACGTATTCCTGAAATTCCACTGAATCCTACTATATTTACGGATGCATGTCATAATTAATTTGATTAGCACGCATAGACGTATTTTACACCGCGTATTCATATTCAGTACGTGTTTCGATAACGTATCTTGAATATTACATTAATTCGGGAAAGCGAGATCTCTCAAATATTAACGTTCTAATTTTGTCGCATTCGCCTAAGTATCAATTATCATTTAATATGCGATTTAAAAAAATTAATGACTGCGAGATAATGTGAAAATTATTTTTTCCTACAAACCCTTTGTCCCTTTTTTTACAATAAACATGAGGCAAAAACTGCCCTTACAGTCGCACGTGAGTTATATAATATAATAGTATTATTTCCCCCGAAAAAAAAAAAAAAATCGACTTTTGCTTATCCTTTCATCTATGACCGTTTACGTGTTAACTTGTGAAAAATCATCGGCTTGCGGCGTAAAAATTGCCGCTCAAAAGGCATTAGTTTGCCGACTCATAATCGCAACCAGAACGCCCCTAAATCGGCTGCATGCTCACGTACAGACAGACCTACACCGTCGTGTATCTAGGAAGCCGGACATTAATCAGAACGATCAGAGCGGCGTCGCCTTATCTAAGACAATTTGTATTTCTTACGAGCCGTAATCCGTGCATTTTCTCATAAAAAGAACGGACCATCGCGACTGAAATCCATCCTCTTTTCCCTTAATACCCTATCCCTCTTCGAGATGCTCGTTGCATCCTCGTCAACCGCATTTCCTGTATAAAAACGACGACGAATTGCATCTACTAAGTGATATAAAACCGAATTCCTCGAATTTTCGTATGGAAAAAAGGAGAAGGGGATAGATTTTCCGAAAATCGAAAAAACTTACTTCGAGAAAAATGTTATATAAATTACTATCGGCCATGTTTAGCGTTTATTAATAGCTCGCGAAAGTGAGCAAATGTTCGTTACTTTGCTCGCGATTAATAAACTTTTGCGCCGGGGATCTTCCCTTGAGCTGCCCGGCTCCAGCTCTTTATCTCGCCAGATACTTGAAAAAGAATGGCCGACGGAATTCTTGAATAAAATTACTCGCCGGCGCTTACAAGGTAGTTACAAGATAGGCAAAGAGAAAGTAGTCCTAATTAAATTCTGCAAAGATTACTCGGGTTTATGATCGAGCGTGATTGCCGAGGATCCTCGCTGCGACTCCAGGAGCTAAATTAAACACACCTCTTCTCTATTCCTTTCTCCCTCTCTTTTCGACGAAGAAATCGCTCTCGTTCTGCTGGACGGTTGCTAAATTAATAGCGAGCCAGTGACAACGGAACGTTATACGATAACAAAACGAATCGTGAGGATGTGCAAACTTTGTCGACAGTGACGAGCGTAAAGAGATAAAGCGGCAGAGCGAACAAGGAATAATGAACTGAGAGCTACAATATATACGTTTATCGAAAACTGAATCCTCGCTCGGAGGAGCAATTTATTTAAACGAGTATTAATTATAAATTGAATCTGGATATGACGTTTAACCGCGCCGATATTTTTTAATGGCCGTAAAACTCTTCTCGCACGCATATAAAGTTGCTTTAGGCGACGAAGGAATGATATTGGCAAAAGAGAAAAAATACGCGTTCCGTATTCTTTGTAGATATATCTATTTGGCTTTGATATATATATATATATATATATCGAAGAAATATATTACTAAATGTCATTGCGGATATCCATCCCAATACTATTACATAAAACCGTCAAGTATGAAGAAAACAAAACTCGCGCATCTAATTGTCAGACTGATATTCATCGAACTTTTAATTTTGATAATATAATCAAAAGATGTGTTAAATATATTTTAATACATCGTTGTACATATATCATGTTTGATGTTCTCCAGCTGTTGCAAACTCACTATAACTACGTTATGAGTGGGAAAACAAAATATCTGTATGTGTTCATTTATCGTAGAAATACTAATCAAGCGGAGATTGATAGTCAAATTTTCTCGCAAATTGTCAGCGATTTGATATTTACATCATCTCGCTTTCGAGATACGTGGCAATCACATTTGCGCCCCGACGATCGTAATAGAGTACCGCTCAATAGATAAACCTTGATTAATGGAGATGACAATTTTCATTTACAACTGGCTATACTCGACTCGAAAGATTGATTTCGAAACGGACTAATTAACGGATGTTAACGAATCCAACGCGTCAATCTGTCACTCGCATCAATGCAGAATGCGTCATGACAGTTCGCGAATTCAAGCATCGAAATTCTAACATCTTTTCGATAATATTTCTCTCAAATTTTCATCATAACATTCTTTACAATAGAGGCAATAAAATATACAGTGAATTTATTAATAAAAAATGATAGTATCATAAAAATTTTATATTCATATTTTTTTCAAAAAAGAAATTTATATACAATATAAATAAAACATATTAAAATTTTTCTCTCTTGAAACCAACGAGTAAATTGTTTTCAATCGTACAAATTTCTCTCCAAAAAGCAAAAATTAAACTGATAATGTATTATTAAACAGCTTTGTGAAGAAGACTAATTATAAATGCAGCTGGCATGAACCAGTAGAGAGGTCAAAAACAATCTAGCCCAGAGCTATTTCTTACTTATACAGGAGTTGCGCGGTCCGAGTATCACGGACCAATTACATCACTGAATAATTGTCCTAAGTTACGAGTTGCCGTTAACAAGTAACGTCGGAGTACTAACACGGTTCCGGTTTCTTGGCCCGAATAATTCTACCGGACTATGTCGAGAACTTTATAGTCGTAAACAGAACTCAAAGAACACTCGCTTTTGTCGGGTTTCTAAAGCTTAACAAGCAATTTGAAAAAATAAACGTACCATAAAATGAGATAAGATCGCCGCAATTCTCTTTACAGAATAATTTATCTAACAAGAACACAACAGAATAGTCAATGTTTATATATGAGATTATATATCACATCGTGAAAATCACGTCAACATTAAACGTAAAAAAACTTTTGGACGTTAAAATTAATTTTATAAAAGAAAAAAATTAAAGAAAAATGTCTTTCTCGGATAGATCAGTTATTTAAAATACTTATAATAAGTACAGACTAAAAATGATTACTGAAAAAATAATTGCATTTTCAAACGAAAAGAAATCAAAAATAAAGAGCAACGCTAATAAAATATTAAATATTTAATTAACGTATCTTTTGATTTTCAATCGAAAATGCTTAATTATCATGGAACAAATTAACAGAGCTCTTCCAAGGCTAAAGAAAACAACGAAAAAAAAGAAATAATTATATGTATAAGAGTTTAATAATAGCGTTTAATATTGACGAGATTAATAAAACGCCTCCTTATATACATAATACACCATAATTTCGCATTACTTTGATATATTGCTTCAACAATAGGAGAAAAAAAAAAAAAAAAAAAAAAAAAAAAAAAAAAGAGTAATCACAAAGCAACACGAAAGTGGACATTTTTCATAATTTAAACATTAAATATCTTTTGCCGTCTCACAATATCGATTTCACAGTCATAAGTGCGTGCCAAAGTAAGTTTTTCCCGACTCTTAAATTATGCAAAAATTATATAAAGCTTTGTTGTATATTCTCCTATTCCTAAAACTTAATTATATTTAATAATTATATTATATTTAGAATTATATTTAACTAAATTAATATTTATATATATGTTATCTTTCACAAAGACAAATCTTCACTCTACTTAAAAAATCTGTCTCTAATTGATTAAATTAATTTGTAGCAATACTTTCATATTTACAAGCGTATTCTGTCAGAATGAAACACAAAGCATTTTATTATCCCTTATTAGTCTTAATGGCATACAATGACGGGATCACATATCGTAGAAAGAGAACTTGGATCGCAGCATCGTAACGAATGATGACTACTCGGGTGCGGGAGGGGAGAGATCAAAGGAGCGTGCGAGATAATGATTTGCCGAGTAATCCCCGACGCGATCCTCGTTACAGTTTGCCCCCGGAGTTACCGTAGGCCAATCGGGACTTTATCTCGCAGGCGTCATCGTTACAACAACGTAGCGTGCCAATCGATCCGACCGATATCGCGCGAACTTAAGCCTGCAACGTGGGTAAACTTTCCTACGATTAAGACCGGTAATGTACGAAATTGCAGCGAGATAGCTACTGCTTGTCCCTCCCACCCTCATCCCCCTTTACCCCACCGTACCTTTCGTCGAGATTTCGACGCGGTGCTCTCGCGTTTATCATCGATCGCGTTACTTCCACGTCGACGCTAACCAAGTGACGTCGCGTCGAATTAACACCGGCGTTTCGCCTTTTGCTAAATTACGCGTTAAATTTTCAATTATCGATAACCCATTAAAACGCGCAATTTTGTTTCGCCGACCCGGGAAGCTGAAGCTGACATCGTGCGCGACACGAGTAACGTGTAACAAACTCAATTCGGAGTAGTAAATATGAAGCGAAGAGCATAATTGCGGTTGGCGCTAAATTGTTTGCCAAGTCCGAAGAGAAATAATATAATGTGCATCTTATTTTACAATAACGCTAAAGCAAACTGCGATATCGATCACGCGCAGCGAAATATATTATATGCTACAGAAATTAATTGCTTCCTATCTTTTTTATTATTCAAAGGTATCAAAACCCGCGCGTATTCGGGATGCAAGTGAAATTTTGAAATGAAAAATTGGAAGCGAATCATACTTTGCGATAAATCATATACCGCGTTACTGAAGTTTCGCTATTCCAGCACATTTGGTAATTAATGGCGACGTATGGTGGGGAAAAAAAAAAAAAACTCCGAGACGCATCAATTCTCCGCATAAATTCTCGTGTATCGATCGATATTCTCCGAGTGTTATGGCGAACTGATATATGCAAATTCCAGTATCTATCATTAATATAATCGTTTTAATAAATCGGTCGTACTAATAACTCGATATTAAAAAATTCCCAGGATGAAACTCTCAGCGATCGAGTGAAACTTTATACCCTAGATTCGACCCTGACCCCCGAGTGTTTTATAGGTCACTGCGTGGTACGGCACGAAAAGAAAGGTTCACTAGTTATCACTGCTGGCCGTAAAATCCTGATCACGTCTATTACCGTTCGTGATCCGCAGTCGAATGTCGCTCTGTCAGTCAATTGTATCAATTTAAAAAAAAAAAAACGAGGTGAAAACGAGCGATATCACCAGGAGCGTATCAACAAAGCATCGAATCGAATTCGCCAAGTCCCGGCTGACAAAATCGACCGAATGTCAATCTCATACGCTCTTTAACGAACAAGCAACACAAAAGCAATTCGCGCGAGCTCATAAATTCAACACAGTAGCAGGTGCCCCCCGTCGAACGGTAGCGACGGTATTATTTGTGTCAGTATTATTGGCGGAGTCACGTTCCGAGAGAAAGCGCAATCAATGAAATGCTATTTATTGCACATTGGCGAAAAATATAGAAAGCAAGTATCACAGTTACTCTATCACGCGAGTATTGTTTTTCGCATAAATTTTTCGCATCGCGTTTGACGGAAATCGTAAAATCGTACAATAAGTTAATTAATTGGAAATTCAAATAACGCGATAACCGCCAATAAAATTGTATCATGCGATATAAAGCACTTATTTGTTTCAACGTTTCAATAATAAACCAAATGAAAATTATCATACATTGGCGAAAGAAATTGGGGAAGGCTTACAAAAAGAATCTATTTTTTCGAAAAAGGAGATTACACTAGATCGAAGATACGTAATCGTTCGACAAAGGAAACCCTATTGCCTATCTTTGCCACGGAATCCGATTCTTTCGCGCTACATTTCGCGAACTTGGTGGAAAGCATAATTGGAAGCGGGACAATCCTGAGCACGTGTCCTTGTCCTACGACGAGATGCTGCTGGAGGACTATTACAGCAGGTCGATAATCCAATTTCGCGTGAAGCGAAACGATCGCGGAAGCCATAAACGTACGTCGCCGGAAATTCGTACGCCGAAGAGAACGAAAGGGGATTTCCCATCCCCCCATCCCATCCATGATTCTCTTTTCGCCCTTACGAACAAGTCTTGCTTGGGGTATCTTCTGCGTGAAATTCTACGAAAGAAATTTTTTTTTTATGCTCCACATGCATGACAAAGACGCACGGACATGACACGGTAAACGAGAGCGTCTACTCTTCACCGCGAGAAATGAAACTCCCTTCTCCCTTCGACTAACATGGAACGGTTCTTGGCAAAAATTTTCGCTCTCTACCATCATCGTGATGAAGGTTGAGAAAAACGGCGCAGCGTAAAATTGCGCCATCTCACCGCGCTGCTTCGGGAAATACAATATTTACCTGGTAGCTCGTTTCCTCGTCTCGGTCAGCCTTTAATTAACGTGCCTCAATCTCTTCGCAGTCTCGTTCTCGAGCGTTTCTTCCACTCCGGGACAAAGATTGGATTCCAAACGATGAGTCGTACGGGAACACTCACACCGTGTATCGTTATCGAAGATCTTTTTCGAGCCTCGCCGCGTCGCATCGCGTCGCGCCTCCAGACGGGCGGACTAATGTCCGCTACTACTACTTGTCGTCGCGCGAACCGTGTCGCGGCGCCGCGAGCCGGCTGGCAAACGCATTTTTCCAGCCGGTGAAACAATGCGGGTCGCTGGAAAACGAGGGCTATCACGGAGGATCTATCGATCCTCCCGCTCGTAGAAAACTCGCTGGAGACTGGAGCGTGGCTTTATATTATTATATTTCTCACGACGACGGAGATGATACGCTGCTCGCTTGTAAAGAGAGCGATTCGCGGATATGTTACGGATATGTTGCGTGAAGGATTCGTCTGACGCGCGAATAAGATGTCCTCGGGCGAAGGAAATTTCGCGAACGTATCCTCTTGGATTCTCCCAGCGTACCTCAAGTCATTGATATGTTTCTAAATGATTCATCGCACACGGAGATTGCCGAGAATTTTGCCAATGTGATACGTGACGAGTTTCGATGGATCGCGAGATGCACCGTTTCATTAATATCTCTTCGGTAAGTTTGATAGGTTTTCACGTTCTGAGCTTGCTGACCAGAGACTCTTCTTGGATCATCGATATCTTTTTCAAACAGTATCTTCTCAAAGATTTTACCGATCTGCTGTCTGATAAATTGCGACGATCAATCTTCTATAATATTTTTTCTGTATCATCGATACTTTACTCTTCAACAATCGAATGCACGCGAAATATCGTCCAAAAAATCGGGAAACATCTTATTAATTCGATACCCGGCGAGTTTCGACGACGTGCCTGGTGCGCGATCCTGATACTTCTCACATATAATAAATAATTTAACGGAGCCTCGCAAAAAAATTTACCTTCGATATCGATACTCGATCGACTATGTCCATAGGTCGGGTCCTTGGAAGTGCTTTCGAGTCCTATCGTTCGACGAGCCGAACATCACGCACTGCACACACACTTTCTCGAAAATCCCACTTTGAACACTACCTTATTCATCCAGCGAGTCTCCGAGTCGGGTCGTCCCGGCCGCGAGGATCCTCCTCGAACATTCGCATCGCGCGAGAAACATTTTTATCTCTCAAACGATACTCGCTCTCTATTCACGATCCACCTCAGGACGGACCATCTCGAGGTTTCATCTCTCGAAATTCCTGGTTCGCGATCGCGACAGAACGAAGAATCGGGGCGATATCCCTACGACGGTGGGACGCGTCGTGCCGCGTATGAACCGGATGCACGAAGGGCGGACGATGACGAGAAAGAGAGAGGAACGTTAGCGGACGCGAAGGCTCGGCACGCGAGTTCGCCGGCCGACTGAAGCACGGTTCGGTTGTCAGTCGACCCCCACACCCGAAACTCGACTCGTCTTCGTCGACTCCCCCTCGGGGATCGGGGGTGGTTTGGGGGCGCAGAGGGTGGGACGGCGAGTGCGGCGCGCTTGCGCCAGGTGAATCGGCACGATGGGGGCATTCGTTGCACTCGCTACCTTCTCTCTCTCTCTCTCTCTCTCTCTCTCTCTCTCTCTCTCGTTCTACGGGCCGTGAGAAAGAATTAATAAAGAGACGAAATCGATGAATAAACTTATGAGTGAATAATATCCTTTAAATTGAAGAATTTTATCACGGCCGTTGATATATTTGTTTCTTGTTCAA
Organism: Polyergus mexicanus; assembly: GCF_030449975.1. Lineage (NCBI taxonomy): Eukaryota > Metazoa > Arthropoda > Insecta > Hymenoptera > Formicidae > Polyergus > Polyergus mexicanus. The sequence continues at coordinate 886,988 of NW_027223342.1, forward strand.
ATTGCAATGATGCTCGAATGAGACGCAATACGAATTGGAAAGATTTATATCGAGAAAAACGATGACGAGAAATTTAATTAATTTATAAATAAATAATAGACAAAAGATTATAGAGAGATATATTTTTGTATATATTCTCTTTTTAACTGTAAAATTACAGCTTCCATATGAGATTTATTTCTCTCTCTTAATCGATATGTTGCAAACCTATTCTCATTCTTTCATGCAGTATTTAATCGTCCAATTATATATTGGATTATTAATCCATTAGATGTAATATAAAAACTATCTTCAGCGTTTAATTTAGGACTTTAAAAATTTCAAATTTCTTTCTCTTTTTGTATATTTGTGCTGTTTCTGGCACCATTCCGACAGAAAGTATTCAATATTAAATAATCAAATTAAGAAGCTTGATAGAATTAATATAATTTCCAATAAGATAGAAAAAAGTCTCATGATGCTACTTCTAATAATACCGGCTGTAAATTTAGAGAGAGAGAGAGAGAGAGAGAGAGAGAGAGAGAGAAAGTCTATAGAATAAGTTAATGTAATTTCTAATAAAATAAAAAAATGTCTAATGTTACTTTTAATAATGTCGACTGTAGATTGAGAGAGAGAGAGAGAGAGAGAAAGAGAGTAACAAAATTAAATAGTTGTAACTACATGTTTAGGCGATAAAACTACCATTATACAGGGTGTATCTGAAATGATACACTAAACTTTAGGAGCGTATTCTAGAGGTCAAAATAAGACTTTCTTTTCTTATGAACATGGGTCCGCAAATGAATCCTTATATAATTGAATATAATTTAATCTGTTTTTTTTTATCTTGCTTTTCTCACGTCTCTTTAATGATAATCCATTGGTAAATATACGTAGTCTTACAATTAAAGTAAAAAACTCACATCTTTTTAATACAAGTATATCACATTAGACCAACAGCAATTTAAAAAAAGTATTAAATTGCTCAAATTGTTGAGCAATTATCGCAACTATACATATATAACAATTATAAATTCCATTACAACTAATATATCGATAACGAAATAAAAGTTTTCATTTTCTCCATATTCAATCATATGGAAACAATGGGACCTAATATATGCAACTCGATTTCTATGCACAAATCAATTTCAGAATAATAGCTTTATGCCTTTCAATATCGGACAGACTTCATTCTAAATTTTACCGTGCATAGAAAAATATCTGTAACTTGTATTTCTCAAATACAAACACTCCATGAGAGACCGGAGGTTACGCACTATTATGTACATGTATGTATTGATCGATAATTCAAATACACTTTCTCCATTTCCGAGAATAAAATCCAAAATTGTATAATAAAAGTTATCGCTATCCGCCTCAGTATTAACGATTAATCATCATCGAATAAAATGAACATCAGCGGCAATTAATCAATCGGATCGATGTCCTCGAACGTATCGAATGATTTTCCGCGAGTAACCCGCAGAATCTCTGGTCCCAAACCGTCTCCCTCGACGATGCGCGTCGACGATTCGATGTGGGAAATCAATCACCCCCGAAACCACTTCCGGCGAACTTTGGAAGCGCGTCTCGCCGCGCGTCGGAGTCGAGATTCCTCGAGATGATCGCGCGCTTCGTGGTTCGTTCCCCTCCATGATGGACATACGTTCGGCGAAAACGATCTACAACGAGGATATTTCGAAATGGGAGATTCCATTCTGTCCCATACGAAAAAAAAAAAACAAAAAAAAACGGATTTTTCTACTCTCATCCGCTGAACGATCTATTTCGTTAATTTTTCCGATCCGATTAATTCTAACATGAATTAACAGTCCATATTTGTATTACGTAGCTCTCATATTTAATAGTCGAATCAAATCAAATCCGTGCGACCCATTTCTCGCGGTTTTTTTTAATCGTTTAAATTTCAGTGCACGATTCTTAATCATTCTATATATATATATATATATACATATCTATTTTCATCATATCTATTTTATACATCTATTTTCAATGTACGAAAAGAGAAAATTATGACATGTAACCAACCGCAATAATTTACTTGCGTATCTAATGCTTCCGGTAAATTATCGACTGAATATAATCGCGTAACACGGTTATCGCTATACCAATTCAGTTCCCAACCAAAGCAGCTCTCATTATTGCTGATTCAGCAATTTCATTAGTTTTCGTAGTTCGCTCATCGTGCTCGAAGTAATAAAATCGATTTAGATTATCGAGTTTTACGATACGCGGCTAACGTACGCAAATAAAAAAATCAATAATACCAAGGTGCAAGATACGTTTAAAAATATGTGATGTACCGCTATTCGCTAAACGAACACCGCGAAAAACTTTTTCCGTCTCTTCGTACAGACAATAAAACGCTCGCGATAGGGGGAAAATAAAGGAAATATCATCCGCGGATGATACTTATTTACGGCCAATGGGATCCCTTCCCCCCCCCCCCCGTCTAACGATCACGAACAATAATAATAATCGAGATAACGCACGCAGCGGCACTCCGCGAGATCCGTTTAGTCCCCAGCCAAATTGCCAATATTATCAGTTATCGGATTATTATGGCAAATTGTTCGCGTTTGCCTTTACCAACTAGCCTACATACTGTAACTCCTGTGGCGACCCGATGTCCTCGATCTCTCTGTCTCCCTTCCGACCGTGCTCTATCAGAATCCACTCTATCCTTGCTTCGTATCGATGGAATCGACGTGCTGGATGCCGCGACCAGGTGCGCCAGGTATTGTTCGCGTAAGCATCACGAATGGTTTCACCATTAAATAATCGGGACAAAACAACACGGACGTAACGGCGCGTGTAATAAAACATGGCAAAATATGTATTTTGCTATTTCCTATCGGTGTTTGTATAATGCTATATTTTATCATCCCCACTGTTTCAACATAATACCATTATAAATGTGTATAATTACCTGAGATCGCATTAATAAAGCTAACGATTTCCATGCTAGAGATTTGCGATATTAATAACCATATAAAGCTTTTCAACTTTGTACTAGTTTCATGATTCCTGAAGACTATATCGAGGCTCCTCGATAAACAGAAATCACTATTCTTTCTCCTTGGTTCGTTGCCGATGGCTTATACACAGTCTGTACGCACAGCCTAAATATGTGTGCGTAACAGGAGTAAACAGCCGCAAACATATCTATGTATCGGTAACACGATGTGTGCGACGTATAGGAGGTACTGTAGGATCGTAATACGTTAAGTCTGATATACAGCAGTAGCTCAGGTTTCGTAAGATCCCTCCACGAAAATATTATATGTCACCTGCTCCTTACGTATTTCGATCGACAAACAATCCCTTTCTTCAAATACTCCTCTACATCATCGATTTTAACTGTTAATCGTTTCCAACCTTATTTCTATGCCGAGTACCAACCAGATCCTTTCGAACTTCCGCGGAAATCTTTTTAATAAAATATTGTAAAAGGAATGATTGTATAGGACAAGACAAAGGAAAACAGACGATAAAATTTTATAATAAAATAATATAAATTAATATTTTACGATTGATTCCCCGACATCGCTTATCTCGATTAAATTTTAATTAAAAAGAACAAGCTGGCGACAATTATTATAATATTATATTCGTTATTATTATTTATTATAATTTATTAATTGTCACAATGTTATTCGTAACGTGTTATGGTTTTGCGTTATGTCGTTATCAATTTTAACGATAAATAATGTTCGGATTCGAGAAACGTTGCTAAATTTTGTTGGAAATCAGCTTTTGGTATCTTTTAATAATGGAACATGCCAAATTGCCGTTAAATTTAAGCATTTATCGCAACGTGTATAATTGTGCGCTATCTGCGTCAAACGGAATTAAAACTGAGTAGAATGAGATATTAAAACGGAACGACACGATATGCTATCGCCGTCGTCGCTCACGATACACATATCGTACCAAGTTCACTAGTCGACAAACTTTTCGACTATGTAATTATGTTGCTTTGTGAAAATGTCGTGAATGAAATATTGAAACGACAAATTTCAGCGAATGTAACAAACTCAGAGAAACAAGGTACTTTAATGGAGTTTTTGGAATATTATTAAATGAAGCAATTTTCATAATTACATTAAAATTCAAATCTTTGTTATTCGATTAAACACATAAAAACTACAAAAATTGTATTAAATTTATATTATCATAATGCATTATACTATCTCAATTATTATATTACATTATATTATCATAATTAATTATATTATTCTAATAGAATTTTCTTGAAATTATTCAGGCCTATGTAAGACTTTAAATTTACTTTTTCTAAAAGAGTATTCTATATACGGCCAATAAAAAAAATTATTTTCCCAACTTTTCCGTTACAAATCATTTCTGCGATACACCTGATATATTGTATATGCAGCACTTAATACCATTACATTACCATTATTTTTAATGCGGCGTCGCGCATATCCCGGAATGAAACAGTGACATTAAAACGAACGAACTGTATCGTCTACCATTACGTAATGTTCGTAATAAATCACGTAGCCCCTCGCCTAGCCGGAGGCGCGGAATTTCCTCCACGAATCTCCGTTGCAATTCGTCAGAAAACGCGGCACCGGCAATAACGCGACGACGACGATGTCGACGATTTTGTTTTAATCATACCAACACGCCGCATACCCTGTCGCTCTTCCTTCAACATAAAAGGAAGAAAGGTAAAGAGAAACGAGTCTGCGATTCCTCCGCGCGAGAAAAGCCTAGATGCATAATGTTAAATTATTTTAAGTAATTAAATTCAATTTTTAATTAAGTGCAATGTTTTGTGTTTTTTTCTTTACACAACATATATGACTATGCGGCTTCCAAAAGTAAAAAAAAAAAAAAAATAAGGTAATAAAATAATAATTTAAAGGATAAAATTCCTAAGCGTAAATAATATCGAGAGAAAAAGAGAGAATTGGAGATAATTAGATAATTTAAAAATATCTATTATATAATCAAATAAATCTCGAGTCGTTTAGAATATAACACATTATACAATATATATATATATTGGTATAATATAGCACATTCGAGATAAAAATAAGCCATAAATATAAAATGTGCATAATCTTTTTATCACAAATGTAATTTTAAAACTATTGTCTGTAAAATAATTAATTAATAATATTTAAAAAATAAATACAACTTATTAAGACGCAAATAAATATTTCTTAAAACCATCTGTATAAACTTGTATTGTTAGAATAAAAGAATTCGCAAAAATAATAGAGAGTTGCTAAAACTCGCTCTATCGCAGATATTATCGTAAATCTACGCGAGGAAAAGACTGCAATGGTGAAGCGACGATTTCGCTTTAATCATGCAGTCTCCGTCTGCGATTCCTCGCAGGACGAAAGGGAGGACGGTTACATACCATACATACGGCGAAACAGACAAAAAGGTGAATACGCCAAGAGGTTTGAGGGGCGCCGTCTGTCTCCGACTCGAGAGTTGAATTCGCCCTTGTTACGGAGACATCGCGCCCTAGAAGTCTCGTTCAGATCGTCCTAGGGGCTACGAGTGGAGACGATGGTTTCAGTCGCCGGAGCCTTCCCTAATCTCGACCGGGTTAATAGTCGAACGTGTCTGGAGAAGCTCTAGGACCTATCCCTTTCCATCCCCGATCCTTCTCTCTTTCTCTGTTTCTATCTGCGTCTATTTCTGCTATCCAGCCATTCGATCTCTTCTTGCCACCTAACTCTGTTGTTCATTTCGGCAAGCCTGAGATCTCGTCATTCAATCCCTTTCTTCTCCCTACGCGAAATTTCGAGAACCATACAATCTCCACGCGCAGTCTCTTTCTCTCTTCCACTTATTCCCCTTCTCCCCTTTCTCACCCCCTCTCTGTCTCTCGAGCCTGTAGTAACACTGTCTGTCTTACGCCGATAATATGTTAATCAGCTACTCGCGATGTTAATTAATTGCCGGCAGCGCCGGCGAAGTGTCGAACCACATGAACTTCAAACCGTCTGCGCTCGTCGCTGATAAATAGACAATTATTCCATTACAATGGAAACTTTGCTCGTGCATCAAACTCAGCATTCTGTGTGGCGCCACGTGCAATTTCAATCATATTTGTGAGATATATCATACAGGATATACCATACATGCTCGCTTGTATAGATGCGCTTGTGTGAGTCACAGAATGATCAAAATATAAAAGTAATTTTTACGAATGTTAAGTTTATATTATTCGGAGATATGAATATTAACAGCACTAGCCAAGTAATAATTTTACTTGAATAAACACGTTGGATTTTTTAACATCAAAAGCATTTCCGTTTAGATCTCATTTCTTATTCGTATTTAAATTTATTAATTAATACTTCAATAATAAAATAAAATTATATACTCGACGAAGAAAGATTGTACACAAGTGTATATTGAAAGATTATAAAATAAGAGCAGAGAGATTCAAGTGTACAATGACGTTTGTGAAGTAAGCGCAATCTCTTTCGCGATTAATAAGGTAACCCAAGATTAATTATTATTATTCGACTTCAATTAATCGAGCTGTCGACTCTTACGCGGAAGAATATTTAAGCCCGCTAATAACCCAAATTCAAATCAGCGCAGTGTATTTGCATGAATGGAAGTGAGACATCGAGATATCGTCGATGGTTATAGCGCATAATTTCAAACGGCGCTTAAAAATGTTGCGAATGTAATAATGCGCGTTTGTTGGCGTTATTAAGAAGCCACGTGTGCGTGCAAGTAAAAATTATAATATAAAAGAAGAATTTAAGAGATTCATAATTGGAGAGCGCGAACCAGTAGATCGCGGGGTCGGGTTGCTGCCGATTGCTCATTGAAAATGTGCCTCCTTTCATCCGCCTCCCCCAGTGATCATTATCTACTTCTAAACCACCCGTGGAGATATCGCCGCGCTTCCTCCACCTGAAACTTGTCGACGGTAAGACAATTGTCGCTCGTTATCACGCCGATAACGAACAACGGACGGACGAAACGGACTTCGTCATTTCTCATGGATATTCGTGGAAATTCTGAATACGTGCGACTAAAGCAAAAAGCGTGTGTCATTTGTTAAAGCATCATTGAGCTATCGACTACCGAAATCTTTTCAATTTTAAAGGAGATTGTATAAAACATGTGGAAAACTAGGAAGAAGAGGAGAAACGTCATTGATTTAAATATATATCTCTAAATTTTTAAATTTAGAAATTCTTCGAAATATAATAATTATATCTCTGAATATACAATTGTATTATTGATGGAATCTATGTGTAAATCTCGGGGTGCTTCGTAACAACGCATATTCCCACATATTTTCATTGCATTACCATTGTTTCACTTAATAGATTCATAATTTTCCGACGTGCAAATTTACGAGTGACGCGCGACGCGATTAAAAGTTTATTAATTTAAATTCAGCGTACGCTCGTTCGACGAAGATACAATGCCAACCGTACAGAGGTACAATTAGAACTTGCAAAGTTCGCGATTTCGAGGCATCGGCTCGCAGCGCGATCCGCAGTTAAAAGCTGCGAAAGTAGCGTCGCAACGCTGTCGAGAATAACGATCCCAGGATTAGAAACCGAGAGAAAAAGAGAGAGAGAGAGACTTTGCAGGTCGTCAGATTTCATCAGCATCTCAATGAGAGACCGCCAAGTGAGAAAAGTAACTCGTTTCTCAAACAAAACCGTCTTCGCGAGCGCATCCTCGTCTTGTCATCGACTTTGTGATCTTCGAGGGAGCGAAAAAGAGAAACGAAGAGAAGGAGAAAGAGAGAGAGAGATAGAGGGCTCGGCTCGGGAAAGTCGAACGTCAGGCCTGCGCCAAAACCACCCCCGGGATGTGAAGGCGCAGGATAAACGGGGCAAGTGCACGAGTCAGCATGTACGAAATATGCTCCCTTCGGCAAAACCGATGCGTTTCAAAGCAACACGCCAAAGAGAATGTATATACGCATATATGGCCGTGTCTATACTGGCTTGCGTACGTATATACGCTTTTACCCTTCGCCCCGATCTTTCGTTCATCTATTTTGCGGTTCGCAGCGCGGCACAAAATGGAGGGATAGGTTCGAGATACAATACGAGAGTAAACAGAAATATTTTTTTTTGCGTTCTCGTAAGAGTAGAAACGTCGATGTCGCGGTATATATACATTGCTATTCAGTGGAACGAAGAATACATACAGTGAAAAGATCTAAATTGAAGTTTCACATTTCAGAGATCAGGCGCACTGGAGATAAAAGCCAAATATTATATACCGTCATAGAAATTAAGATTTATTCCGCATTTTATAATGCGTTTCTTCTATTATTCGCGTGCAATATTTAAGGATATTAGAGATCTGTTAGTGAAACATCAATCCCGAAAATCACTTTGATAAATGTATCTGTTTTATTTTTTACATATAAATCTGATTATTTTCTGCTATAAAAAAATAATTAAAAGTAAATATAAATTGTTTTTGCTAATAAATTGCAGATTAAATACTTGCAAAGGAAGAAAAACAATTCCAGCTACTATAATAAATATCATATATATGATGATATTTTACATGCACATAATTATAAAGTTTTCATCGTATATTAAAAAATTGCAACAATATTCATGATGCAAAATATTCATCGTAATTCAATTCGAATTTATGCAGTACCGTATATTTTATGATGTTTATTAATATTATTTACGCGTGGTTGCAATAGGATAATGTGTAAAATGAAACGTGAACGTTTAATGGTTCATTTAATGTTTCGCAGCTCTTCAATATCACATGCAATAAATCACGATGTCTATGCGCTAATCGTTATACATATAAACTACGTATAACAGTTTTAATCTTGTGAGAGAGCAGCGAATTTTATAAAATAAATCACATATGAAAATCGATTAAAGACACGATCCGTAGTATAAACAGACGCTTCTCTTCCAAAGTATTTAAAATTATTATAAAAATTATACAAAAATTATTAGACTATACAAGAGACCAGGAATTTCTAAGTACGAGAACGTCTCGTTATAAATTTTTTATTTTTTCTATCATTAATTTAAATAAATTATCAATAATGAGAAATATATATAAAGAAAAATTATAGTTACACAAAATGTTGTTCTTAAAACAAGTTAAATATATACTACATATATATAAAGAAAAAAAGAAAAATAAAATATTAAGAATGAAAATTTACTTATATTCAATTCTTTTTATCTTAAAGAAGATAGACAAAATATGTTATTCGTTTATATTTATGTAAGATAGATGTTATACTATTCTATATATAGAGTGGTGTGTTTATATCTATACCCTTTCAAATTGATTTGCATAGAAGGGTCGACCAAAATAATTCTCATACTTCGGGCCCGTGTGGCCATAAATACAGCGTTGCACATAAAACAAACTGTATGCCGGGGAGGCGACACAACCCTATTCGCGTCTGGGGAAACGTAAAGCTCGCGCTGGGTAGTTTTATTCCGCGAGGCATAAAAGTGCAAATTTTTAAGCACCAACGCGAAAGACAATCTCTTTATTCCTTCTCGCCTGTTACGTCCGCGAAATTGCGTTGTCAGCTCGCTGTTGTCGCTTCCTTCGCAGAGTCTCGCTCTCTGGCGGAGGGATTGGACGCGCAACCGCGTGAGAAAAAAGGGGATCCAAGGGGGAAGAATAAAAAGGGGGCGCGGACGAGAACTTCTGGTAGAAGAACTCGACGAAGCTTAGCCGCGTCGCGACTGCCCGAAAGTGCCGACTTCAGCCAGACGGTGTGTTTATCTTTTTACGCAGCTACGAGAGACAACGGGGGGGAGATCGGAATTTTATGCGGATAATATTATTTCTGAATGGCAGAGGAGTTGGCGATATTTTCTGCACGCAGGACACGTTTATTTTCAAATAAATGTTTTTCATCTCACGTTATCAGGGGTAATCATTAACTCTTGTTTGTGTAAATAAAATTTGTCGTTTGTCTGTACATCGTCAGCGAAGCAAAGCGAAAAATTTGCTTACTTATTTATTTAAAGCGTTTTCGCGTTTTTACACGAACTTGCGAGAGTACACAATTTCACGATACGATTCTTGATTAATATAAAATATCACCGGATCTCTTTTAATTAAACACAAAGTAGATAGATTTTTGTAAAAAATTAAACTTTAATTTTGCATTTTTCAATGCAATGAATTTTATTCGCAAGAATAAATGACCAAAAATAAATATTAAATGTCTTAATCTCTGTCTTTGTATCATAAAGTAGAAAGGAATTTATTCCAACCGACATTGAATTATTTTGTTTGTTTTATGGCAATTTCTCTCGCGAACGGATTACGAACCTGAATTATTATCGCTGAGTACCGGAGCGCTAAGATAGACCAAAAGAAACGGTGGCGAAGGAAAATGAAAGATAACAACCAAGGCACGTACCGAGGTGTTTGCAATAATTATCGCGAGAGCGGCGAAAAAAGAATGGAAATCGCCCGCGTAACCTAAACTTCTGAATAATATTCATTTCTCATAGATATAGCGCGATAAAAGTTAAATGGGAGGAAACGAATTTACATCAGTCTCAATTTAAATTTTAGCTACGATCCGACATTTCCCGTGGAATGATATTTCTCGAAATCGATGTATAAAATCGAAGTTTTACATCGGAAATTTTTCTGTTTTCTTTTTTTCTTTCCTTCGAACAATTTTGTAAGCGATCTGCAGAAAAACTATGCTTTATAATATTTATTTTCTCAAAGTTTCTTATAATATAATAATAAGTATAAAAAAACTGTATAAAAAAGATAATTAAACCTGAAATAAAAACAAAATGACAATAAGGTAAGTAATAATAAATTATATTAATTTATTAACTAATAAATTAATTATTTCATTAATAAAATCAACGAAAGATTACTTGAATGTGGGACAATATAATTATTATCATTATATAGACGAATGTTATAACTGATTATCCATATTTTTTCCACACCACCGTCTCTCCTTGTAAGAAATTATCGAACACAGAAAGCTTCATCAAACGTAATATACTTTTCGGCAATTTACATAATGTCTACTTCTCAAACTGTCTCCTCTTCGAAGATACCTCGTGCACTCCGCGCGATCTTACGCACGCGGGGTTAGTTAATCCATACGGAATTCCAGCGGCGCAACTATACTCGCCTTGCATGCCAAGTGACCCCCCATTTACATTACGCCTTTTCGTAGTTCCGCCGGCGTGGACAGTCTGAATGACGACGAATGCGGCGGGGTTGCAAGAAAAGTCAGACGGTTTCGGCAAAATGGCCGTCCGGGGTACGAAAGTTTAACAATGGGGAGGAAATTATACGGCCGGAGATTCGCGGAGACGTTGTCGCGTCGCTCGCGCGCTCGCGCGCGCGCGCGAGAGGACCGGTCGACGTGTGCCCCGAGAAATTTACAGCCCGCGCCCGCCGCCGCTGCTGCAATGAGGAGGCGAAATCGAAAATCAATATTCGAAAGGTATAGAATGCTCGACGGGACTGACAAATGGCCCTCGCGCGCGCCGAATGGCTAAAATACTGTTGTATATACAGGGGAATAATTGGCGAAATTAAAATTTTGCGAAAATTTTCTCTCTCGTTATTATATAGTCGATATTTCTATATATTTCTATACTTTTATTGTATCTCATTGTATTTTGCACATCCTTACTCTTTCCAAATATGTACAAGATGCTTTTTAAAGAAATAAGAAATACACTCTATTAAAATTTATTTCGTTAGACTTCTTTTAGATGCGCAAAAATATAAACTCGCGACATTACACGCTCATTCATAGTAAGTCATGTCGAGTCACAATTCAGCTCGTCATATGTTACGGGATATTACTATGAAATCATGGAATTCAAAGATGGCCGATGCGGACATGCGAGCACAAGCCGGGAGTAAAAGGAATTCAATTTCGAGGAGGGTGCCTTTTGTGCGCGATGTAGGTATTTATATATTGGTGCTTTCATGCATGTCGATATTTCTATTTGGCTTTAGAACGAACAAAAGATCGCGATGCCATACGAAATCTAGATGCTGCTAAAGCGTATAAACGATATACGATATAACCGTGTTAATTGATTTAATTGTACAGACAATACGAAATTGTGAATGCGCATATAAAATTGTTCAAAATAAAATAAAAACCACCGTGATTAATTTTACAACTAATTGTTTCTCAACTCAACATTGTTTATATATCTAGTGATACGTAATTGATGAAAATTTATCATATTCGAACAGTTATATCATTTCACGAAATTTATAGCTTACTAATCACAATATAATTTGTTCACCTACAAATATACATATAAGAGAGAGAGAGATAGATAATTATAAATATTTAGCGTGTAAAAATTATAATAGGAGAAATGTGAAGGAACGTTCACGCAATATTTATTGTACAAATTGAATTTGACAATTGTGGAAGCCGCTTAGTCGAGGACGACATCAAAGCTATCGTGTGGCAAAAAAGCGGACATCTTTTAATCAATATTTAAATGATTAAAATTGCTGGTTAGCTCGTCGCGCGTTGGAAAGAACGTTCTTAGCGCGTCCAAATAGGTGGAGGAGAAGCACCGGGAAGGAAGCAGCCGTAGTTGAACGAGTTTGCGTTTGCCGTGACCGTGCTCCATAAGAGCCGTGTGGCCTTGATAAGGATCGTTTCAATTATCCATTCAATTACCGGAGGGCAATTCGTAATCGTTGCAAAACTCTAAAGCCCAGCGGAGATTTCCTCAAAGCGTTTCCTCAATGTCCGGAGAGATAAATAGTTACGGTAATAAGGGAGCGGAAAAATTTACACTAAGCACCACCCTAAACCAAGGCAAGGACGATCGCGAACAAGAATTCTCATTTACGTAAATGTATATCTCTGCTTTTCATTGTTTTGCGAAATAACACCCCTCTACGATTAGAGATGTAACAATAGAATAATATTTCTCGATACATAAATGCTGCTAAAATAATTTTTATTCCAATGATTTTTTTACGAATGTTAAAATAAAATGTTACGAATAATCTCTCATAAATGAATTAGATTAAGCTAAATTAGATTAAGATAATACATCACATTATAATAAAAAAAAAAAAACATCAAGAAAAAAAAGTATGCATTATATCAATTATATTCTACCTAAATTTTAAAATATTCTCCTGGCAATATTTATTATACTATACTACACTTTTAATAATAAATACAACTTTAAACTTTATCGATAAAAAAAAATTAAATTATTAATTTTACATTAATTAAACCGAATTTTACCGAAGCTTTATACGTACAGATACAATGCGATATAAACAGCCGTAATCAAAGTCTCATTGATAAAACTTTTCATTTACAAGATTATCTCCGCTTACTCTGTCGATTATTAGACCGAATTTTACTGCGAAACGCGTCCTGTCTTTTGCAATCTTAGTCGGCAATTGTACTGAGGGCGAGACTTTGGTTCATCGGTGATTACTAATCGAGAGAGAGAGAGAGAGAGAGAGAGAGAGAGAGAGAGAGAGAGAGATCGTTTATTCAGAGAACATGCATACGTAGCAGAGGGTAACCAGAGACCGGTCGAAGGTTAAGGGTTGCCGTGATTAAAATCACGCTAAAGGGAATCGCACATATACCGGACGTCGAAGGTATTGTGTGCGTTGCGGTCCATCAGCCTCGGAAGTTTACTCATTGTCAGCAGAGGATCGTTGCGTCGATACTCACGGGGTATGGCACACGAGAAGACCCCATGAAGGCTACACGAGGCCGATGGACCGCGGCGAACCATCGCCGCCCCGCCGACCTCAACGACGCACCCTCGCGATCCGATGTCGTCGTCCCGGTCGTTTCGCGGGAGGGCAAGCCGACGGAGCGAGGCAAGAACCGGAAAGGGCGTGGGCGGAGACGGCAATTGTGTGTGTGTGTGTGTGTGTGTGTGTGTGTGTGTGTGTTCCGACGTAATATGGGCTTGTTTTCGTTTGCGACGCGGTTCGCCCGCGCGTCGCAATTAGCCTTTGTCGCGAGTCCGCCGACCGACACACAAATTCATCCCCCCCTCGTCCCTCGCGAGGGGACTTGGCTTTGCGCGCGTGCATATCCGCCCTCTTCTTCCGGTGTCCGTGCCGTCATTAGAACGGTCATTTTCGCGCGTAATACGCGAAATAATCAGGAAAAACGCGCCGGGAAAATTATATATCTCGCATCCTCCTCCGATTCAATAACTTTTCTCATTAGGTGGTAAATTTTTCTATATGACGTTTTATGTGAAATATTTATCGTTTTGCCTTTGACGTTCATGATCGGGACAAAAGCGCCAATGACACCGATTGATGGAAAGATAATCTCTCACTGATGACGTATTTTGAACGAACAAAGAGATTAATATTATAATTCTCGGCGATTGATAATTGCCGAGATATCAATGCGGGGTAAATTATAATTATAGAGATCGCCTGGTGTAATAATGATGTTTATAATAAGTACTTATCAATTGGGAATAGTCCCATAGAGATATTTCCATTTGAGGGGTGTAATTGCGAATGTCAAATTATGCTGATTTCTGGCATTAATTGAAATACTCTCGATCCTCTAAACTGTACGCATGAGAACGATGAAAATGAGCCATTGATCAGATTGATAATGTTCGTTTCTCCAATCGGAAAAGCATGTATTCTTTCAAACATTTCGTCTGTAGAAAAGGGAAAATTGCAATTCTTGATCGAAAATGTACACTATTCGCGATATATGTGTTAAAATTTATGAGATTCGAATTTTCTCCTTTTATATAACCGCGTTACCTTCCGTTATATCCCGTCGCGTTAAACTTTACGACGCGGTATTCAAATGTTGTCCCGCGTCAAAATTATACGCGGTATATTTTATAGTTGAACGCCAACTTTCTCTCTTTCTTTTCCAACTCGCTTGTAGAGCAGCTTTGCTCTTAGCCGAGAAATAAAAAGAAAAAACTTATCGTTACAAGCTCAACACTTTCGAGTAGAGAACGTCATACAAAAGTCAATATAAATTATCAACGATATAAGTGTAGGTCAAAGTAAAAATACGCTCTTTCACCGCATCGGTATACCAGATAGCGCGTGCGCGAGAGACGTTAACCCGATACGCGATACTAAAGCATTCGAATAAATCCAGATCCATATTCGCATCGCCGTCGATTTTCATCGAAATTCGCGCATTGTTACCCGAAGCATTAGTTGCTCTCGCGTATATCGTATTGTTCCAAAAGTTAGCTCACAATCGTCACGAAGTCGAAGCGATCGACCGACTACTGCGTCCGCAGTAAAATGCAAGAATGCGAATGTAGATGCCCATTGAAGCCGTGGGGAGAGAGGAAAAAAAAAAGAGAGAGACGGTATGCGTGTGCTATCGAATGTAGAACTATGCAACGTCGAGTCTTTACACGTGGCGGGCGGCCTCTGATCGATTCCGCGGAACTGCAGTTTCGAGTAGGCAGGTGCACTGACCTGCGCGCGCGAGCGATCGTTCTCGTCTGCCATTCCTTATGTACGAGCGGCGTCGGTGTCTTTGTAGAAAGCTACCACGGTTTCCCGGGTGCGCACAAAGTGCATTATCAATTATTACGGCCGGTCTGATAGTGTTATTGGTCGACGCTTGATAGCGGCGCGGCCGCATACTGGCAGTGAGAGGCTATTACTATTGATCGCGACGCGATCGTTCGAGCGAGGTGAGGAGGTGAGACGACCAGCTTTAATTTTGTGCTCCTCCTTCCAACGGATGATGAATCCCCGTCGACAATAATACGAGACTTTCTATGCACTATGCGCGACGCGTCGACCCGCTCGCTGCGATATTCTTCTCCGATGGCTTTCGAGCTCCGTGGAAATACAATAGAAACCTTTCCAGAATCTTATTCCTTTTCTTATCTCTATATCCTATCGTGCGCGGAGAGAACAAATTTTTTGCTATTCTTTATACAAGTGGCTTTTCCCGTCTTTTTAAACTCGCAGAATCCTTTTTATACTACTTGCCCATATTTAAAAACGGTTCTGTTTCCCGACAAATCGTTCAGCTTGTACAACAAGCTCTGACTCTTTTAAATATCCGATGCTCGTTCTATCAATTCCCTATCATCGTTGTTTCCATCGAAACCCGAGCTCTACCCTTATCATTATGAAACGCGAGAAAATATGCTGAAAAGCGGGTCTAAGTAAGACGATTATTGTATAAATTTAAAGCATGGATACCCCTCCCCCATTCGGAAATCGCGTTTCCCTATCCTATACGTATCGCGCCCATCCAACCTCGACCGCGGGTTGAATCAGAAAGTTGAATTCAAATTGTTATTTTAATATTTATCACCCGTCTCGCAAATCCCTCGAAAGCCCGTCAGTCCGCCAGTAGTCTGAAATCCACCTGGGCGGCATAGTCCTCCCGGAAAAATGCTAAACGCCCGGCTTAACGCCTCAATATTTCAACAGGGTTTCAACCGCTGTATAAACCGCGGAGGCTCGTCGGTCGTTCATCACCTGGAGCGCGAAAAAGGAAGAAAGAAGGGAAATATCAAGAAACAGTGTTCACCGACTAGACACTCGACTTTCAATCCCTATGATACGAAGCCGTATCGCTTTTCAAATTCTTGCTAAAAAGAAAATTCCCTGAAATTATTAAATAATAACGTCAATAGGTCCAGGGTAAAAACAATTAAGTAGAAAAACTGGCAGATAAAAATCAAGGCGGGGGAATTGGTGCGCGGATTTATTATTGTTAAATTTTATTAATTAATGTGCATTAAAGATGTATGTTTTTGGGTCATTTTTTGATCTATCTTCAGCATGGATATTTATAAATATATAAAGATTAAATTGTAGTTTTGAAAATTCAATTTTGATCTTTATATATTTATATCGGGCCAGAAAACGGTCCGATATCTACATTTCTAATGCATATTACTTAATAAAATTTAATAATAATAAATTGGTGCACCGATTCCGCGCCTTGGCTCTTATCTGCTAGCTTTCTCACTTAATTGAAATTATTAAATTAGGCGAGCAGAGACATTGCGTGTGAAAAGTATAATTAAAAAGTAATTTTCAAAATGTTTTTAAAACCAAGTAGATTTTTTAAAATACCGTGGTATTAATAATTAAAGAATATTATATTAAATTTCAAGAATTCAAGAGTGTTAGAACAAAATCGTGTGTGTGTGTGTGTGTATATATATATATTCTATGTAATTGATCTAATTGTAAGTAAAATTTAAGAGCGTCGAATGAATCTGCCGCGATAATAATCACCGAGATAATCGATATTTGGATACGATCGATGCAATAAAAACAAAATTGTATCATTTTCACCAGATACGTGCATACATATATACCAGAAAGAATAATGGAATTGGATAATTGGTCAAAGACGATTAAACTCGGTCTCGATAATTGCCGTAGTGACAATAAACGCCGCTAAACAAACATCGCCGGCAATTTTATACGAGCGCCTTTTCATCTCGCATAATCGCGCGGCTCTCGATAACCACAATGGATCGACGGCGTTTCATCACCTCGTAAATCACACGTCGCGCATTTTGATGCGCGTAAACAAATATGGTACATCACCAATACATTTCGGAAGGAAACCTCGTAATCGTACTCGGCTAAATTTATCTCCGATACGGCCTTGCAGATAAATATCCTAATCGAATTAACGCGATCATAAAAATAATTATCCAGACGAATGTTTGCCATTAAATATTAAACAAATTAATTGTACTAATAATAATTAGTACATCGAACGAAATGCAGAGTGATGAATTGTGAGAATTTAAATATTTTTAAAGAAATTATTTGGAAAGATAATTAAAAATATTACAGAAATCAATTATTATTCTGTTTCGAGAGTGTTATTAAGATGTGAAAGACATATATCTACTTTCGTTTCGAGATGTTTCAAAAAAATTTATAAAGGAATGAAAATCGCGTCGCATCGTCTTCCTCGTTATCGACGCTTAATCAACATCCAGCCACGGAGCTCGTCATCTAACCGCAAGTCGTTGGCCTTGGAAAAGCGAGTTTAGCCCCCTACTCTTGATCGGACAATCTAACGAGACCGTTAAACGGACCGAGAGGTTGATTTTAATCGAAGATTATGCCGTCGGCAATAATCGGCAGTTAGCCGTGCACCAGCCCGCGATGAGGCTGGGGTTCGCTGATAACAGACTTAGAAGGGGAGAGGATCCGCAAGTGAAGGGAGGGGAAAGAGCAATAAAGGGGGGAATATACCATCTTCGATCTCACGCGACCATGTACCGTTACGGGTTAGCGGCGGATTATGGGGAATACCGGTTAACGTGCATCGATACCAAGCCGTATAATCGATCGGTATCTCTTTCTTAATTAGCGGTGGGAGCATTTAGAGTGGCCATTCAATTACACAGTCGCGTAATCTACTTAGGGCCCCTTCCCGTCAATCCTCCCCTCCTCGAGAGAGCGGCGAGTAAACTATTTGGGAGGGGTACCTCCCCCCCTAATGTAAACTAAAGTCTCCGAGAGCTTATAATAAATGGCAATGAATATACTTTGATATATCTATTATATAATAACGCTACAAGTCTATTATTATTAATTAATACGAATTTCTGCGATCCACATACATACTATAGTATTTGAATAAACGTAAAAGTTTTGTCTTTCTCTCTTGTTCTCTAAAAAATTTTAATTTTTAATTCACTTCACGATAATTTAATTCTGTTATCCGAGAATGCAATTGTCGACTACTGATATAACGTGATGAGTATACAGCTTTGTACCGATAAGTTGAAAATCCACGATGACGTACTAACTCGCGCAATATTCCATCGCGATGTTGTAGCGGAACGAGAAACATCGCGAATTAATTTCCGCGGGTCGTCCCGTCTCCTCTCTCGCTCTCTCTCTCTCTCTCTCTCTCTCTTTCTCTCTCCATCTTGACGAACTTTTTTTTTGTTCTCGTGGACGGCACGAGCCGCCCGTACATCCCAGACGCGGACATGAGAGATTCCACTCATCCCAGAGTGCCAGTCTCTTTCTGCTTTAGCGAGCTTTTTACTCAGTTTCCCGGTCCTCGGTTCTGCAAACTCCTTCCCTCCGCCCCCCCCCCCTCCCGCGAAATATGTTTCGGCTTATGAGAGGTTCGTCCACGGTTTCGTATTTCTTTCACGGAAGTAAATGTTTTTAATTTCGCTCCGAGGAAAAGCGACGAGCGACGAGAGAAGAGAGAAAGAGAGAGAGGTAGAAAGGGGAAAACGACGACAACGCGACGAGATGAGAACGACGACGACGACGACGACCTGACTCGTCTGCTGTCTGGACCGAGCCATGCCTTCCTCGTCGTCGTTTAGCGCTTTTTACTGTCGTCTCTAAACTCGCCGCCTCCTGAGACACGAGAGCATGACCCCGCGCGGAGGATGAGAAAGCAGTAGAAAAAAGTAGCATAGATCGGACGAGCTTCAAGAACCGCGCTGTCGCGTCATCGGTATCGAAAACGTACGAAACGTATGATTTTCGGTGAAAACGCTGTATAATTCACCATAACGTCGAATATTACTGAAAGCCAATTACCTATGACGCGTTTCTCGCAAACAAATATGGAATATGTTCTTTTTTTTGAGAAATAAATGAAAACTTATCGAAACAGAATCGGTTGTAGTATACATATTTTGATAATTAAATCGTATAAAATAAAATATCCTTTATATTCTTCGACATAATATATCATATATATATATATATAATTAAAATGTCTGAGCCAATGAGCGCGTGGGAAGCGG
This sequence comes from Polyergus mexicanus, assembly GCF_030449975.1. Classification (NCBI taxonomy): domain Eukaryota; kingdom Metazoa; phylum Arthropoda; class Insecta; order Hymenoptera; family Formicidae; genus Polyergus; species Polyergus mexicanus. The sequence goes on from NW_027223342.1 coordinate 906,751, forward strand.
TAGGCCGAAAAATAATTATCACGTATCGAGTGACGAGCCATGTCACCGCGCCGAAAAATAATTATCCTCTCCAATTGTTTTTTCGATGGCAAGACAGTGATGCCCTATCATTTCCACTCCACCTTGCGGTGGATAACAATGCGTACGAGAGAGAGGACATTTCCAATTTTTATATTAAATATTGAGAGTCGGCGCGGTGACGTCGATCGTCACTCGATGCGTGACAATTATTTTTCGGCGCGGTATAACCGCGCCGAAAAATAATTATTCTTTCGAATTGTTTTTTCGATGCCAAGACAGTGATGCCCTACCATTTCCACTCCACCTTGCGGTGGATAACAATGCGTACGAGAGAGAGGACATTTCGAATTTTTATATTAAATATTGAGAGTCGGCGCGGTGACGTCGATCGTCACTCGATGCGTGACAATTATTTTTCGGCGCGGTATAACCGCGCCGAAAAATAATAATTCTTTCGAATTGTTTTTTCGATGCCAAGACAGTGATGCCCTACCATTTCCACTCCACCTTGCGGTGGATAACAATGCGTACGAGAGAGAGGACATTTCGAATTTTTATATTAAATATTGAGAGTCGGCGCGGTGACGTCGATCGTCACTCGATGCGTGACAATTATTTTTCGGCGCGGTATAACCGCGCCGAAAAATAATAATTCTTTCGAATTGTTTTTTCGATGCCAAGACAGTGATGCCCTACCATTTCCACTCCACCTTGCGGTGGATAACAATGCGTACGAGAGAGAGGACATTTCGAATTTTTATATTAAATATTGAGAGTCGGCGCGGTGACGTCGATCGTCACTCGATGCGTGACAATTATTTTTCGGCGCGGTATAACCGCGCCGAAAAATAATTATTCTTTCGAATTGTTTTTTCGATGCCAAGACAGTGATGCCCTACCATTTCCACTCCACCTTGCGGTGGATAACAATGCGTACGAGAGAGAGGACATTTCGAATTTTTATATTAAATATTGAGAGTCGGCGCGGTGACGTCGATCGTCACTCGATGCGTGACAATTATTTTTCGGCGCGGTATAACCGCGCCGAAAAATAATAATTCTTTCGAATTGTTTTTTCGATGCCAAGACAGTGATGCCCTACCATTTCCACTCCACCTTGCGGTGGATAACAATGCGTACGAGAGAGAGGACATTTCGAATTTTTATATTAAATATTGAGAGTCGGCGCGGTGACGTCGATCGTCACTCGATGCGTGACAATTATTTTTCGGCGCGGTATAACCGCGCCGAAAAATAATAATTCTTTCGAATTGTTTTTTCGATGCCAAGACAGTGATGCCCTACCATTTCCACTCCACCTTGCGGTGGATAACAATGCGTACGAGAGAGAGGACATTTCGAATTTTTATATTAAATATTGAGAGTCGGCGCGGTGACGTCGATCGTCACTCGATGCGTGACAATTATTTTTCGGCGCGGTATAACCGCGCCGAAAAATAATAATTCTTTCGAATTGTTTTTTCGATGCCAAGACAGTGATGCCCTACCATTTCCACTCCACCTTGCGGTGGATAACAATGCGTACGAGAGAGAGGACATTTCGAATTTTTATATTAAATATTGAGAATGGATTAGACCTATAGGGGAAACTACTATAAAAGAGCGCACCATCCACCGCAAGGTGGAGTGGAAATGGTAGGGCATCACTGTCTTACCATCGAAAAAATAATTCGAGAAGATAATTATTAAATAATTATTCTCTCGAATTGTTTTTTCGATGGCAAGACAGTGATGCCCTATCATTTCCACTCCACCTTGCGGTGGATAACAATGCGTACGAGAGAGAGGACATTTCCAATTTTTATATTAAATATTGAGAGTCGGCGCGGTGACGTCGATCGTCACTCGATGCGTGACAATTATTTTTCGGCGCGGTATAACCGCGCCGAAAAATAATAATTCTTTCGAATTGTTTTTTCGATGCCAAGACAGTGATGCCCTACCATTTCCACTCCACCTTGCGGTGGATAACAATGCGTACGAGAGAGAGGACATTTCGAATTTTTATATTAAATATTGAGAGTCGGCGCGGTGACGTCGATCGTCACTCGATGCGTGACAATTATTTTTCGGCGCGGTATAACCGCGCCGAAAAATAATAATTCTTTCGAATTGTTTTTTCGATGCCAAGACAGTGATGCCCTACCATTTCCACTCCACCTTGCGGTGGATAACAATGCGTACGAGAGAGAGGACATTTCGAATTTTTATATTAAATATTGAGAGTCGGCGCGGTGACGTCGATCGTCACTCGATGCGTGACAATTATTTTTCGGCGCGGTATAACCGCGCCGAAAAATAATAATTCTTTCGAATTGTTTTTTCGATGCCAAGACAGTGATGCCCTACCATTTCCACTCCACCTTGCGGTGGATAACAATGCGTACGAGAGAGAGGACATTTCGAATTTTTATATTAAATATTGAGAATGGATTAGACCTATAGGGGAAACTACTATAAAAGAGCGCACCATCCACCGCAAGGTGGAGTGGAAATGGTAGGGCATCACTGTCTTACCATCGAAAAAATAATTCGAGAAGATAATTATTAAATAATTATTCTCTCGAATTGTTTTTTCGATGGCAAGACAGTGATGCCCTATCATTTCCACTCCACCTTGCGGTGGATAACAATGCGTACGAGAGAGAGGACATTTCGAATTTTTATATTAAATATTGAGAGTGGATTAGACCTATAGGGGAAACTACAATAAAAGAGCGCACCAAGTCATCCACCGCAAGGTGGAGTGGAAATGGTAGGGCATCACTGTCTTGCCATCGAAAAAATAATTCGAGAGGATAATTATTAAATAATTATTCTCTCGAATTATTTCTTCGATGGCAAGACAGTGATGCCCTACCATTTCCACTCCACCTTGCGGTGGATAACAATGCGTACGAGAGAGAGGACATTTCCAATTTTTATATTAAATATTGAGAGTCGGCGCGGTGACGTCGATCGTCACTCGATGCGTGACAATTATTTTTCGGCGCGGTATAACCGCGCCGAAAAATAATAATTCTTTCGAATTGTTTTTTCGATGCCAAGACAGTGATGCCCTACCATTTCCACTCCACCTTGCGGTGGATAACAATGCGTACGAGAGAGAGGACATTTCGAATTTTTATATTAAATATTGAGAGTCGGCGCGGTGACGTCGATCGTCACTCGATGCGTGACAATTATTTTTCGGCGCGGTATAACCGCGCCGAAAAATAATAATTCTTTCGAATTGTTTTTTCGATGCCAAGACAGTGATGCCCTACCATTTCCACTCCACCTTGCGGTGGATAACAATGCGTACGAGAGAGAGGACATTTCGAATTTTTATATTAAATATTGAGAATGGATTAGACCTATAGGGGAAACTACTATAAAAGAGCGCACCATCCACCGCAAGGTGGAGTGGAAATGGTAGGGCATCACTGTCTTACCATCGAAAAAATAATTCGAGAAGATAATTATTAAATAATTATTCTCTCGAATTGTTTTTTCGATGGCAAGACAGTGATGCCCTATCATTTCCACTCCACCTTGCGGTGGATAACAATGCGTACGAGAGAGAGGACATTTCGAATTTTTATATTAAATATTGAGAGTGGATTAGACCTATAGGGGAAACTACAATAAAAGAGCGCACCAAGTCATCCACCGCAAGGTGGAGTGGAAATGGTAGGGCATCACTGTCTTGCCATCGAAAAAATAATTCGAGAGGATAATTATTAAATAATTATTCTCTCGAATTATTTCTTCGATGGCAAGACAGTGATGCCCTACCATTTCCACTCCACCTTGCGGTGGATAACAATGCGTACGAGAGAGAGGACATTTCCAATTTTTATATTAAATATTGAGAGTCGGCGCGGTGACGTCGATCGTCACTCGATGCGTGACAATTATTTTTCGGCGCGGTATAACCGCGCCGAAAAATAATAATTCTTTCGAATTGTTTTTTCGATGCCAAGACAGTGATGCCCTACCATTTCCACTCCACCTTGCGGTGGATAACAATGCGTACGAGAGAGAGGACATTTCGAATTTTTATATTAAATATTGAGAGTCGGCGCGGTGACGTCGATCGTCACTCGATGCGTGACAATTATTTTTCGGCGCGGTATAACCGCGCCGAAAAATAATAATTCTTTCGAATTGTTTTTTCGATGCCAAGACAGTGATGCCCTACCATTTCCACTCCACCTTGCGGTGGATAACAATGCGTACGAGAGAGAGGACATTTCGAATTTTTATATTAAATATTGAGAATGGATTAGACCTATAGGGGAAACTACTATAAAAGAGCGCACCATCCACCGCAAGGTGGAGTGGAAATGGTAGGGCATCACTGTCTTACCATCGAAAAAATAATTCGAGAGGATAATTATTAAATAATTATTCTCTCGAATTGTTTTTTCGATGGCAAGACAGTGATGCCCTACCATTTCCACTCCACCTTGCGGTGGATAACAATGCGTACGAGAGAGAGGACATTTCGAATTTTTATATTAAATATTGAGAATGGATTAGACCTATAGGGGAAACTACTATAAAAGAGCGCACCATCCACCGCAAGGTGGAGTGGAAATGGTAGGGCATCACTGTCTTACCATCGAAAAAATAATTCGAGAGGATAATTATTAAATAATTATTCTCTCGAATTGTTTTTTCGATGGCAAGACAGTGATGCCCTATCATTTCCACTCCACCTTGCGGTGGATAACAATGCGTACGAGAGAGAGGACATTTCGAATTTTTATATTAAATATTGAGAGTCGGCGCGGTGACGTCGATCGTCACTCGATGCGTGACAATTATTTTTCGGCGCGGTATAACCGCGCCGAAAAATAATAATTCTTTCGAATAGTTTTTTCGATGCCAAGACAGTGATGCCCTACCATTTCCACTCCACCTTGCGGTGGATAACAATGCGTACGAGAGAGAGGACATTTCGAATTTTTATATTAAATATTGAGAATGGATTAGACCTATAGGGGAAACTACTATAAAAGAGCGCACCATCCACCGCAAGGTGGAGTGGAAATGGTAGGGCATCACTGTCTTACCATCGAAAAAATAATTCGAGAGGATAATTATTAAATATTTATTCTCTCGAATTGTTTTTTCGATGGAAAGACAGTGATGCCCTATCATTTCCAAAGTAATCCGTTTTACATTTCTATCGATTCCGGCCTACCGCTTCCCACGCGCTCATTGGCTCAGACATTTTAATTAATAACATAATAATTATAGCGAATTTAGCAAAATGGTATAGGACTTTTCGCTTCAAGTTTACCCGCTCTATCTCCAATTTTCGTTTGGCTACTTACATGTCGGACACCCTGTATATGTGTGTGTATATATGTATGTATGTATGTGTGTCTTTCTACTTATTGTATTTATTGTAAAATTCATAACTGTTAAAGTTTTAAAAGCAGTGGTATCAACGCAGAGTACTAGGCGATTCTTGCAAGCTCGCCTGATCCGCGTTACTTTTTTCCACTGTTTTTCATCCTCCGCACATCGCTATCGTGCTCTCGTGACTCTGAAATCGTCTCTTAACATTCTCTTTTTTCATTTTGCGTTTTTTTTTACTTTTCATATCTTTTTACGGCTTTATAATAAAAATCAAACTTGCTCTTCTTTTCTCCATCCGTTCGGCTATTCGAAACACCCGACTCGAGTTTGGTCGAAAGGCGTCATACATCTCTTGCGTTCGCTGTAAATCGTCCCTTTCATATTCGCGTGCGAATCAAGACGGTGTATTGGATGTACCTCTGAGTCACCTTTTCCTTTATACCTCGTCTCCTTTCTCTCCTCTCCTTTTCCCTTCTACTTCCGTCATCCCTCTTCCGTTCTTCCAGCGAGCGAGCTCGGTACGTCTGACCAGATGGAATTTTTCCACTTTATTTTTCCGACCCTGTGCACGGATATCAAATTCCATCGTTCCCGCTTTTGCTCCTGCGTTGTATTTTACGTGCACACTCGTACCTTCTCGTCTTTCCTCGAACTGTCCGTTAAGCCGAATTTACACGGTTTACTTTGGATGATCATTGCGAATGAGTTATCCAAAGTGAAAGAGAAAATGATATAAATTATTTTGCCATAAAAAATAATCATTTGTTATGGTTTACCGTTTGCGATAAATCATCCAAAGTAAAATTATTAAGATTATTGATGAAGATATTTAAATAAATTCCATCAGCTATTATTTCAGATATTTTTAAACAATCACGTATACTTGCAAAAATCACATCAAATTGAGGTTGGCACCGGTATATTTCTGTTGATGACATTTAAGCGAAAACTCGTTCATATCAATACATTCGTTTGATACGATTTATATTCCAATCGTCAGGAGAGAACCGTATAAATTCGGCTTTAACGGGGATATTTAGTTCTCCCTTTTCGCTGGAAATGCTTCCTTTCGCGAGTGGAGGGCGGGAGAGAGACAAGACAAATAAGAAGAACGGCAAGCACGCGATGTGGCGGCTTCCGGAGTAACGCGATTATATCGAGGCTGAAGTCTGCCTGCCGCCGCCACCCTCGGGAATCGATATTTATCAGGAAACAGGCATGAAGTGAGAATAAATTTGTCGGAAGTATGGAGGGAACGGTGAATCGACCGGCGCGTTAGCGTTCGAGACGAAGACGGCGGATACGTGCGTCGATTAAAAAATAGCGAAATAACAATGGGATTGAGGGACAAACGTAACATATCGAGAATACGTGATCCCGATCGACACGTATATGTATATTCTCATATCTTTTCTCTAAATTCAAATTAAACACTGTAACGTGTTAAATATTTATAAGCGTGAATTATCTGTAAATATAAATTTTACAAGTTCAAGCCTCCTAAGAGTCGTATAGCTTATAGCTTAATACGGCATATAATGCGATACGAGATAAAACCTGGCTAAACTGATACATTATTCAAAGCTCCGCCATTGTACCTGGACCATTGTGGAGACCAAGGATTTGCGCTACTGGAAATTTCAAAGACCTATCCTTCGTGCAACTTTTTTCATCGTCTGCATTTCACATATACACAAATTCATACGCGTGACACTCGATATGCGGACGATCTGCCAAAAAATTCAAATGCGCGAGAAAATTTCATCGTGACGTACAACGTTTTACTCACAATAGTTTCCATGACATTATTCAACGCTAATATTACGAGCACCTGTTATCTTTGCGCCATTTCGCTCAACAAAATCGCTAATAAAAAATACTGCATCGCAAAGAGGATTTGTTCGAATCTATCGAGACTCGTTGTCTAATGAGGATATTTCATTTCATTTTATCAGTTTATCTAAAAAAATCTCCGTCATGCAAACAAAATGACAAGACAAGGCGAACGAGAAAACAATAGCGTATCAAACCCAATTTAACAGACGAGACTAGAAATCGATATACACGTCCGGAGAGCGACAGTGAAATAGGAATAAATTTGTCAGGATTTCCATCAATTCGATGTGAATCAAACACATAGAGAGGGATGATGCCTTCTTCATTTCCTAATCAGCGATTGCTTTATCACGCACTCTCGACCTGCGTGATTACGTCGAATGTACGAAGATAACGTCGTTATTTCCTGAGCGTGATATTGAATTACCGCTTTAATAAAGTTGTTATACAGCTTCATACGCGGCATCAATTTTACAACGCAAATATGACGTAAAAGGTATCGGTCGCAGATATCACAAAATTGGAGATTTTATTTTTTTCCTTTCTGAACGGAATCAGTTGCAATAATTATTATGGCTAGAAATAACGCGATCGACTTCTTTTACAAACAAGATCTTTTTCTGGGAAAAATTAATTTTATTAATAAAAAAAAAACAAAAAAACTTTTCATCTTATATGCCTCTAGTTTTTATTTCTTTTTAAAAATATGGCAATATATGTGTTAAGTTAAATTTTGATCGTTTATTGTGAAATTGTAGAAACTCTGATATAAAATTATAAACTTTACTTAAGATATATCGTACCATGTCCGTATAACCGCTTATAATTTTTTTCCCAATTAATTGACATTAAATAAAATCTATTATTATTGTGGAACAATATAATAGAAAAATTACGTGCTCAATGAATTTTGCAATGCTATAAAATGCAATCGAATTTCATAAATAAACGATCCATAGCTCAATTAAAATCGAAAAACCAAAGTCATAAATATGTAATAAAAAGTAAATATATAATGCAGAATATAATATAACAAATATAATAATATAATCGCGAAATATTAAAGCGTAATAAGAGATTATTATAAAGTAAAATTATAGAATAATAAAATAATATTATATAGAATAAATTAAAATGTTTTTTTATTAAACACGTTATTACGTATACGTACGTCATTAAATATTGAATTCAGCAAAGCTACTGGCGAGAAATGATTTTTCGGAAAGAGAAAAATGCAGCCTTGTAATATAAATCGCGGATATGCTTCCACTCGGGGTTAAACTTACGATGCGAAGCATTTTATACGTCTTACCGGAAGCCTCCTTCGCGTACGTTCGATTGGCATTCCGGACCACCCGTTAGTACTAAACACGCCCGAGAAGTCCGCAGACACATCGCTCCACGCAGCGGAAGTTTCAGTTTGGGGAATCCTCTGCGATTATTAGTTGGACAAGTAGTTCGCAACGTCTCCCGGGAACCATGGTGATCCTGGCGGGGTTAAAGCGAGGCTTGATTAGGCGCGGCAACTTGTTTCCGTCGTCAAGCCCCCTCCCCCCTCCCCCGGTCCCCGCCCCTCTTTGCGCGAACTTAAACCACATTAAATTGCGCTTAAGTCAAGCACGTGCTGAAAATAACCGTCGTGAACGCGCGAGTAATCGCGGAGTGACGCGGAGAGAGGGTAGGGAAGGAGTTTAGATGCAGGGGGATGGAAAATGTCGGCGGCGGAAACGCACCGGCAAGTACTGTGCGACTGGAATAATGGCGTCTGGTGGGAATTCTGTAAATTTCTAAGTGCCTCTTCGCTTTAACACACGTCCCGCGACAATCGAAACCTGATTATACAATAATTAGGCATTCGTAGATTATTCCAATTTTGAGCTTGCGCAACGCAAATAATTCTATACATTCAGACAATCGTATTTTATTCCCGAAACGCGTGCGCGCGCACAAATTCTATAAATTTATCTGTAATTTATAATTGCCGAGAGCGGCATGTACCCGGGCAGCTCTAATATAGATTAATTGCATTGTGATAAGAGCTCGTGACCTGGAGAGCAATCTAATATCACGAAATTTACATTTCTCGCGCGATTCTTCAAGCGAAGCCGGTAAAAGGGTAATCTTTTCTACCTCTTCTGAGACCCTTATTTTCTGAATTATGAGTTTTTTTAATTGGAATAATGATTCTTCCACCGCGTCTGAGTTTCGATAAAAGATAAAGCACAGTCTACGGAAGCTGGCGAAGAACGATTAGAGCATTCTTATCAACTGTTATTCCGTCGCTTATACATACAATGTCGAAAAAGCGTGAAGTTTTATTAAGATAAAAAAAAATCTGAAAGAATTTATAATAAGCTTGTGTAGAGATACATAAAGAGATGCTGCGTGAAGAGATGCTGAGTGCGAGTGGAAAGTTACCGCGAGATACAGTAACTTTCTTCGCGGGGAAAATTATCTTCTGCGAAACGCATAATCTCTCTCTCTGTCTCTTTCTCTCTCTCTCTCTCTCTCTCTCTCTCTCTCTCTCTCTCTCTCTCTCTTAGCCAAGACGCAACTATACTGTTAATTATTAATCGTCGGAAAACCAGACCACTATGATTCTGCGCACCACGTTACCATATGTGCGATTAAACAGAATGCAAGATTAGCTTGTAGCTTTAGTTTTGATACTTTACGGCATATAATTTATCGTCATATAATGATAATGTTTAAAATAGTTTAAAATATTTCTAAACAATAATGTATCTTTCGCAGAGATAACATTATTTACATTGATAGAGTAAAAAAAAATTCACGTTCCTCGTCCATTGGTACGAGATAGCTCTTTACATTGCTTGCGATATAATATTATAATAATTTATTGATATCACGATTTGTTACGCTATTGTTTTGAACTGCAAATATGAATAGTGAACAACGGTCCAATTTAGATCGGACATATTGCCCAATGCTGCAGGCAGAGGTTCGAGGATGATCGAGGAGGGAAGGGGTGCGGTAGCGATGTGTTTGACTGTATTAGCTTGGGGGGAGGAGGGGTATGTTTACCCGAAGCAAACGGACGAAACCGGTAATTATATTTGGCGTCGATTCCTTAAGTACACATCAGTAGCTCAGGGCGGGATGTGCTACAGATACTACGGCCATCAAAAGGGCGTTATGTATATGTATCTATCGAAGGGCGAGACGGACCACGGAAATCGGTAAATACTAACACGTGCATGATTGGAAGTTAATGACGCCAAGAATTAGAATCAGGTATCGGACTCGTCATGTATCATCGAATCCCGAATAAGATTAATACTCCAATTCTGTCAATCGATCAATTGTTCAAATCAAATTTTTACGAAACGATAAATCTGCGATGTAGGCAAGAAAGATAATGTATCTTTTGTATATGCATATGTAAGACTTTTGCTCCTTTTTTCTAAAATGATATTGATTTTTCAAAAGTATCAATACAAATGGAAAGCGTATTTATATCATAGTAGAAAAAGCTTCGTGATCCAAGAAAAAATGATAGACGCCGAATGAGTGGAAAAGTAAAAACCAACCACGCCGTAGATGTCAATTCTTATTTCGATATCTTTGTTGAAAAATTACGCGTGACGTTTTTCAAGCGTATACACATTGTTTCGAGAGAGATCGACCAGTTTTACGAACAGCTATTTGTAGACACGTCTTGTATAGGGCGCAAGTACCAGAGCTACATGATTATAGATAGCATTTAGTAGCGAGCTAGTAGAGGTGGGGCCGGTGAACAAGTATACGGACCGTTGAACTAATCTAAGGGATAAGTTAGGCTGGGTTAAACTACACGAAACCACGCTGCTATTAACTGAACCACGTTAGAATCCTACAGTTCCGCCAAAAGTTTCCTAGAGGAGTTTGCTAGATACGCCTTGCATCCTTCTCGTTCTTGTCGACCCCTAACTAATAGCTACTGGTGATCGTTTTATTACTAGTAAACTGCATCGCTAGCAAATGTGTGCATTTAGAATAACATGACGACAAATAAAAAAAAATATTATCAGTAACATCGCGTTTAAAAAAAAAAAAAAAAATTTATTGTCACATTTCATTGTCACTTGCAAAAAAAATTACAATAGTACTTTTCGCAATTTTTTTTTTTTTTTTTTTTTTTTTTTACAATAATCCTAATAAAATTCCTCATTAATCCCTGTTTGCAAAACTTTCTCCCCGATGAAACAAAACTTGTCTGAGGGACGTGCACTTCTTTCCGCAGTCGCGGGAAATCTAAGATAAAAAGAGCAGGGAAATTTTTGCGATTTAATTTCAAGATGAAAAGATAACTTTTCTTTATCCGCTCTCATTACCGACGTCCGCGCGCTCATCCTTCAAAGCGTTTTAATTTAATTCCGTTATAATTACGTTCGAGGTTCGAGGTTAATTGCAATTAAGAGGCGAAGATCAATTAGACGGTAAGAAGGTACGCGACGAATAATCCCTTTCGATTCCCCTTTGCAATGAGGATACGTGCTTTCGAATAACGTAAGCGGAATGTAGACACAAATATCTACTCTTAAGAGAAAATTCATGAAGGGTGAGATATATATATCTGACTGCTTTCGACAAGAAAGCGTTCTTATCTAAAGAAAGAAAGAAAAAAAAAAAAAAAAAAACTATGTAATAATCTTTCATAGTCATCGTATATAGGCAAATGCGTTAAAATAAAGTTAACGTTTAATCACAATCGCTAATCTTCTTAATTTGTAATGTAATGTAAATTGCATTTAAGTAAACATAAAACAATATGGTTCACATTGTACGTTACAAACAGAGATATAACAGATTTGCTGTCATATGATATACGTATAAAGGCGGAGGTAAAATCGTAATTTTGATTTCCGTCCGAATTATCGATCAACGAAATTCAAAAATTTCTCGAAGACGTCCAAGTCGCTCTTAAAAACCGTCCGTAATGCCGATATAAATCACGCCTTTGGAGCGCAATTCGTAACGTTGAAAACTTGGGCTCTTTGTCAATTTAATCCGAAGTTTCCGCGAAAACATATTTTTCAGATAATAACTCAGTCCCGACACCTTTACCGAACCTCCACCTGCACATTCATATCCCGGGCTCGTAAATCAAGGAGCGGTCTTACCGCAAGGATTTCCATTAGTCCTGGATAAAAATTCGCGGATGACAAATACGATTGTTTCAGCGACTCACCTGCAACATAAAAAAAAAAAAAACGGATTTAGCATGTTCCCTCACATTATATTGTATATAGCATATATATGTATACCTATACTACGCTTGTATAATTATATCACACGCAATTCAGATAACTCTCATTATACCGTACATTAATTATTCCATGATTTAATCACACATATACTGGAATTTATTTTCAAATTTGGTATAAAATTTTCTTGCATTATTTATATTTTCATGTTAATGCAAATATTGTACATTCATGAAAATATAACTCGCCAATCATTTCATATTAATTACAAATTTATTTAAAGGGTAGATGTAATATAATATCTTTCATTACGTCATATGTTCTTTATACTTAATAATTATTAATGTTATCTGTAATATCCTTCGCGTTAATTATTTTACTATTTACTGTATGTAATTGTCATTTATATATAATATATGTTTATAGCAATCAATATATCGTTTACTTTTTTTCTACATTAATATTAGCCACAAATTTACATATTTTTGCATTCTTCGATTTTACTTTACACGATTCACCGTCTTAACTACGAGAGAGAGAGAGAGAGAGAGAGAGAGAGAGACCTCGAATAACAATTTAAATATATAAAACTTTTGGCATTTTGCAAAGTAAACAGATACTCGACTCGGAATTTTTTTGCGTTCTTCAATCTCTGTCTGAAACATTTTTAACGAGAAGCAAATAAAAGTAATATCGCCTCGTTCGCGTCGCGATTAAAACGTAATTTCTAACTGCGAAAGATACTCGAAAGTTACGATCTAAAAAGACATAAAAGATTCGGATTTATCACACGCTCGTCACAATCTGTCACAAAGCATTTGTTTTTGAAATTAAAACGAATAAAATCGTATCGATCAATTGGGGCGAGCGTGGATGATACTTTTTCGGCTGACGTTTCCCCAAAGTTCCTCCGTAGATGTGCTCGTCCTCGGCTCGACAACGGGAAAGATGAAGCGGGCGAGACGTCGAGAGATCTCGAGAAATCGGCGCGAGGAAAAAAGATCGACGAAACTTCGCCTCGGATCCTCGAGATCCGTCAAGGAAAATGACGAAGGAGGGGACCGCGGGGGATGAGTTGCGCGAAGAAAGAGAGGAGGCGAAAGAAAAGTTTCGTTGCTCGATCTGCAGCCATTCTCCCTGCCTGCAGAATCCCGTGTCGTCCGCGCCATCCCGGTATGAGATACGTGCCGACGAACTTGCTGTATCGTTTGGAAAACGCTAAAGTATATCCGGGGAAAGAAGCAGAAGCACGAATCTGAGAGGTGATCGCGCCGATTTCTCCCTCAAACGCGAAAGATTTCACATGTTGCGCGAGCGCCCTTTGATCGTTTCTTTAAAAAAGTTGTGACTGATCTATCTAATATTTGTCTTGGGATTATGTAAAAATATATGAAACATAGATGAGATCTCTTTTAAAATTTCATTATATATTTCTGCTTTTATTTCGATGTGCTATTCTTATACAGAAAAGGTTGATCAAATTTCTACAAGATATTTCCAAAGATACCATATTCTGATCCTATCTCATCTGCCAGGAATTTCAATTATATGTAAAAATATATTTAAACAGATTCTTAATAATTTGAAGATTAGTTATTAAAAATCAATTTTAAATTATTCAAAGAATCCACGTCACGTTATATAACATGATAGATATGGAACATTCTTTACTATACACGTAACACGAGGGAATAATGTATTTTCAAGAAGATAACGCGGTGGATGTAATCGATGCGGCGAATCTGACAAGCTGCGGAGTCTCGAATATAGCAAGGAAATTATGAACCCGTGTGGAAACACTCGTTAGACTTCTCGGCCCATCCCCGTAACTACATGGGACGTGCGTAGGTATTAGCAACCCTTAGCGTCACCACCGTCTTTTGGTGTCTCACCGCCAGTAACTCAGACCGCACGGCAGTAACTTTTAATTCGCGTGCCCGACGTCGACCAATCTGTGTCGTGCGCACCCCTATTACTCCTGATAAGACCGGGATAATTTATTTACCGAGCACGAAGGATGCCATCACGCGACCCCTTCTTCGCATCCTTCCTTCGCACCGGCAGAGAGGAGTTGCGTAAGAAAAAGAAATACTCGGGGTGTTCCTTCACTAACTATCTCTTCGATTCTATAGCCTCTTCGACGAATCAAAAATCTTTGCTTAATGAAAATGTGTTTAAGACGGATAGCAAATATATATAGCAGATTTAAGGAAGATCGCACAATCTTTTTAGCAATTTTATTTATATGAATCAGCACATGCAAGTTTATAATCTCACTTATATCTCAAGTTTATAATCTCCCTTATAATCAAAATTCAATATAAATTTCTATTCTTGCTAAGATGTTATTTACATTAATACACGTGACAGCTTAAAAAAAAAAAAACCTTCTCTCTCTTCGCTTTGATCAAATCAGACGGGACGGATTAAAATTGGAAGAAAGCATGGTTCAGCTGTTAAAGGAATCCAAATGACTCGTCACTGTTTAACCATCCATTTCAATGTGCCTTTCTGTGGCCGCCGCGAGACCCGAGAAATTGTCTGACAATGAGCGAGAGAGTGGTAGATAGATGAAACCAGAAGGGGTTCTCTCTGTAGTTCTCTTTGTGACGTGATCGATGATCCTGCGCAGGACATCGTATCCTTCCTTCCTTCCTTACTACTTGCTATGAACTCCATGCCCATTCCCTCACTTCTTTGTAGAATTTAATTATTCATCGCGAGGATTTCTATTTTCTCAGATAAATTTAATATAATTATGAATTTATGACATGTACGTTGGATTAAAGATAAGAAGCCGAGACGCGAAAACTATAAAATAGGCAAATTTAAAAATAACTAATTTTGCGAAATTTGATAATGTTTCATTTTCGGATCAGTATTTTCCCCGTGAAAAAAAAATTATAAAATAAAATAACACCTCTTACAAGATATAAATACAATCTCTCTACGATTTAATACTCGATTTTTCGCGAATAAATTTATACTAGAGAAAGAATGCTAAAATAATTGTAAAACGCATAAAGGGATGTAAAAATTCAGACGAAAAGTCATACTTAAAATTTGCAAGAATTCTTTTCAAATCTTTCAACAAGGGAAAACAATGTTTCTCGAAATGTAAGTGCAAGAATAGCGAAAAAGGATTGCGGGCGTATGCAGAGGAAGCTGTGGGTGAAGGGATAGAAGGAAGGTGTTACAGCGAGGAAGAAAAATTGTATGAGGTATAATCGCTGCCTGAGCGTAAGCGGCTGTACCTCGAGGCTGCCAGAATCATTTTCATCTTCTAACGTAGTTAGGATTTCATTACGCAATATTACGATTGCCGCTGCTATCGTCACGTGCCATAAAATCGCGCTGCGCTTGACGTTCTCTCATCATTTATATGGATGGTTGAATCAGTGTGTTAGTGGAAAACGAACGTTTATATCAGCATAAAGTATGATTTGATAATTCTCCGGATATTCGTGATTGCAATAGTTGATAAGCACTTTGTAGAACGTTTTATTAAAATCGAAAATCGAATAACGCATTAGAATATTATATATATATATATATATGCAAATTAGTGTGTAGCACAAAATATTGATTACAGTTTATCTAGAGGCGTTTAATAACCGATAAAGTAAAATTTATTATTGTTTATATTTGCTTTTTGTTATTCTCTTCACAGTATTATTATTATTTCTTCTCAATTTATAAAAACACAATCACAATTTCATCAAATATATAATAAATGTAACAAAAATAAGTTTATTATTTAGTAAATGTAAAAACAACTTTCGAATATATACATATTATTATCAACGAGGTATCGATAATTTATTTCAAAATTTTTTCTGAGAAAAATAAACACACATAGAAAATACAATCGGTGTGTCGAAATATTTCAATTAAATTTTACAAATGTTTCACAGTATAATATTTTTATACGTTTTATTCAATCGATAACATTGTTATCGTCGATGAATTTATTTATATTCTAAATAAGTAAATTCTGCGATATATTTATAAATCATTCTTTTAAGTTTCCCGATACTCAACTGGAGGCAAAGCGGCCAGCTGCATTACCGCCTGCAGAAGACTGCATTGCGAACAGTGGATAGAACTGACATTTACTGGCAGTCTGACGTTAATCGAGTTCAACGCGCCCTCATACCACGATAACCTGTTTTTCTGCATCTGCATGCGTATATGCATTTATTGCCGCATTGCTGCGAGAAATGATCCTCGATCGATAAATATATCCAATAGAGTACATCAACGATAAACAATATTTAAAAAAATAAGATAGAACACATCTCGTTTTATAATTCTAAATTTAATTATAGCAATTGTATCGTTATAGTTGTGTTAAATCAATTCGATAAAAATATTATTATATTTTTATCACAAATTTAATTGTAATAAAATTATTTATGTAGCCGCATTCTAAATATATATATATATATATATATTGAGAAATATATAATGTAATTTATAACATGTTTTATTTAAAGTTTGCAAGATTAATTCCATTCGCACGATGTGAGACATCGCGCACAAAAATAATCCGTCCTGCAAGAAAAGACAAAGAGAAGCGAAATTTTACCGCCGTGTCGTTGATGTAATTTATTTCTTCCATCGAATATCCGAATCTTATTGTTAGAATTAAACAATCGCGTCTCACGCATTAAAAATCGCGAATCTTTATCGGCGATAAAATCGAATATTCCCGCGCCTCGCGTATTGTATTATTTTTTGTGACGAGAGTGAATAATCTTTTGCAATCGCAAAGGAGTTACGTCGATTCAAGATTTTTGACTAAACTGGTTCTCTTTTACGATCGGTTAGCCAAGAATTTAATGCGTCACGCGAAAATATTCTAACACGCATATTATTAGCACTTTCGATTGTCATTTCATCTCGAAAACGCACACAATCCTTATATTATATATTATTATTATTTATTTTAGTCTAATATAATTCATAGCTAATCATTTCATAATTAATTTTTAATTGATCTAATACATTTTATAATCGCTTATTAATGTCAACTTTCTATAAATAGAGAGGTCTCATCTTTATACAATTCGTAATAAATTGCTATATTATTATTTCTATTCTTATTGTTGTGTCACGTGGATTATATAATGTATTATACTATTTTATATTGAATAATCTTATATTCCACAGACATAAAAATACAATAGAATAGAGTAAAAATAAATAAAATTTGTGCAGTTTGTCTTCTTATTTGCTCCGCCAAAAAGAAATCTCAGAACAGAGATTCATGAAGTTTGCCATTCGGCGCATCCCTCTATTTTTTATTTATATCACGATCATCCAACCGAGCTGCACAAACGAGTCGGCTATAGGGTGTAAATCGCGATAAAAGCGCACTGATGCGCTTATTTACGGCGAATAAAATAGTAAATTATCGAATCGGCGGCTGTTCGGATTGACAATCACCTCCGATCGCCTTTCCGCAAGCCAAACGTTTATTAGGCGCGAAACGACGGTGCACCTCGGAAATTAATGGCGTATCCGGCGGCCGCGGGCCCCTCGGATATAAAATATTTCGGACCCAGAGGGGCCTTGTCGTTAACGCGTCGCTACCTAGAACTGGCCTATCTCGTTAGCGAGTCGATCGTTAAGATCTCCGGGACGTCGTCGCGCGATCCCGCTCGGCTTTTACCCAATTAGATAATCAATATTTCTCTGTCTTATATTCCCGCGTGAGATTTCGAATACCCGAGCCACGAAAGCAATCATCAATCTAATTCTCAAAATTTTTAATAGAAGCGGATTGCAAAATCGGACAACGCGAATTCTTAATCGCAATTTTTCTTCAATAATTTTGCTATGTAAAGAAAAACTTGGATCGACCTTATTTGATGATGTGTGTGTGTTTTTTTTTATCAACATATTTTTAAAATCATATTGTTTCGTCACAAATATCTTTAAAAAACAACACGTCTTCGTGAAAATTGTTTTTCCTCGCGTTACAAGTTAAGAAAGTATTCAACTTACATAATTAATTAACCAGCATGACACGAATGTTCTATTACGTAATCGCGTTACGAAAGATTCGAAAGTCCGTAAATTGAAACTTTAAAAATATACCTCTCCACCATATTGGTGGAGCTTTGAATTTTTACAGCGTAAGGAAAGACATGATAATGGAGAAGAATTTTAAATTATTGACGTAAGAAAAGATTTAAACAAAGTATTCAAGATTTATAAAACAATTTTTCCACTCTACTGACAGTGAGCAGAAGCTATATTGTAAAGAAAGGAACCGTCTTATAGTTTTATCACGCAATTGGCTCATTGAAGCAGCTTTCTAAACTCATCTCACGGCACAAGAGCATCGGCGAAACGTCGGGCTTCTCTCTTCAAGATCCAGCGCACAATCTCCAGGCAACGTAATGCTCGCTATTCAAGTTCGCTATAATCCTGGGAATGACGCGAGATCGCGACGCCGCTCGGATCGTCGTCGATATATCGCGACTGTTCGGCAACCACATAGCGGCACAATGCCGCTCGGCTTATTTATAGGGCAGTAAAAATTTAAATAAATTTCTCCCGCCGCGGGCGAGGAGAAGCTCGCCTGTCCTATCCACAGGGTTGATTATTTATTCACTCAATACACGCGCTACGGCTCTACTCTACTCGCTGTCATTATTCGATTTTCGGCGGAATTTTACCGCCTCGCCCGGTACACCCCGGTAAAACCATCGAGACGACGATCGAGACCCACGTTGGGACGCGGGCAGTAAATTTTCACCCTTCCCACCCGAGCTGTAAATTCACCTTCGTTCTTCAATAGGACCGACGGAAGGAGCGCTCTCCAAGTCACGAGCGTTCTTCATCCTATTTCCTCCCTCCTTCATCCCGCCTCTCGCAGAATCCTTTTTCTCTCGCTGCATTCGTGGACCGTTCTTTCAGCTCGTTTTATTAGTTTTCGCCGCGATGGCGATCAGCGCGATGGTGGCAATGACGATCGCTCCCGGTTAATAGTAGTGGTGATGATGGTCGGCTCTCGGTGCAGGTGATACGAGAATCTCAGTGACACGATTGTTGGTAGTGGTGGCTGGTTGATGATCGTAGTGGTGGACGAGTCTTCTCGGCTTGAGGAAAGAGAAGCACGATGGTAGGAGACGCGTTCTGCTGGGCAAGGCTGCGGGATCCACACCATGGATTTGGGCGTGGACAATATTTATGTTGAATTCTTTCGCCTGTCTCTTTCCTCCCCCTACCCTTCGAACAATATTCTTTTTGCACTGCGATGCATCGAATTGCCCGCAGTCTGGATTTCACTCGCATCTCTCTTTTCTCTCTTATTTATAGCCAGTCAGCAAGTAGACATTTTTATGCTTTTTCTTTAATCTCTCATCCGGCTTATTCTACTGTAGAAAGTCGACATTGCCAGACGTTCAAAACGATTAGCAATAGACGGAGATGGAATATATTTTTCTGTTATTAATTCTTATAGCTGTTATATTATTGCATATTTTAGATTAGAGAATGCTTTCGCGTATTTTATATTTCTCTTAAATATAATCTCGAATTTTATATATATATATATGATACATTGAATTTAGGCAACTTTCACTGAAATCATCTAGGATTGACTCATTGTCAGTTATATGTTCGCGGTTGCGGAATAACTTAACGGAAAGATAGCATAACGAGATCAGCGGTGAAGGCGGGAGATAGGATCTTTTTATGGAAAAGGAGAGAGAAAAAAGAGAGAGAGAGAGAGAGAGAGAGAGAGAGAGAGAGAGAGAGAGAGAGAGAGAGAGAGAGAGAGAGAGAGAGAGAGAGAGAGAGAGTCGTGTCCACGGGCAAGGCTGCGAACTCGGTGTCTGGGCGTGGACAATATTTATGTCACGGATTCTTTGAGATATCCCTAGGTTTTCTTTTTTAAAAAAACTTCTGCCGCTTTCTTTTTGCAGAGAGAATCGGAAAGAATTATCTAAGATCAGGGTTGTCAACAATTTAATTCCTGCGATGACTTTCTAATTAGGTGTTTGCAACAACATCTAATTAAAATCTCTCAAAAATATTGGAAACTTTTACATTTTATAAAATGTAAGATTATAAACTTTAATATTTAACTAATTTGTTCCTTTCGTCAATTATTTATATTGATAAATTTTATAATTTTACATTTATTATTAGAGCAATATTATTCAAAAGCGAAAATTTTTATAATATTTTATTATGTTAATTGTATTAATATATATTTGTCCTATTAGCCATTAATATTAATGATTCTATATTTCTATATTTAGTATCGGCACGATTAGACTCGAATAATTACAGTAATTAATAATGCAGAGAGTTCGGGAAATAAATGTGCATGATCATTAATCGAATATTCAAAGCGCAAACAATTTAAATATATGAATCGACAAATTATTCCTACTTCTCAGGCTGACAGTAAAAAACTTAAAATTGGATCATTATTAATATTAATCTATCAAGAATTGTAATAAAAATTGCATATTCTACAGATATTAAGAATATTCTAAAAAACTATTTCATTGTAAATGATTAATTTTTTTTTCTATAATAGGAGAAAAGATGTTAATGATTTTTAAAAGTTGTACGTACAATTACCGACAATTTTTTTCATACACTTTCAAATTATACGATAACGAGTTAGCGTTATAATCATCAAAATAATGGATGGATCCTGTGTAAAATAATCGCAATCGAATCTTTCTCCGCGCGCGCAAGGATATCGGCGGGCGATCGCGCCGTAAATTTTTCCGTTCCTATCTCGATAGCGGACGGCGGGACGGGGATTACCCTTTTCTAGGAAACTGGACGAACCTTTTGCTGCAGTTCCGCGAGGGTGCCGGGACGGAGACGAGGCGATAAATTTGTAAAACCAATTTAAGACCCGCGCTGTACACGAACCACGCCCCACCGCCGTGTACAGTGTCCCGGTTCCTTTTATCTGTAACTCCCCGGCGACATATCAACTTTTTATCTCGGACGAGACAATTCGACAACGGCCACGCCGTTCTCATAAGCCGGTCCCGAGATCGTACCGAGGGAGAACGTCTCGTGTATTCGAGGTTGGACCCCGAGAGGAACGCTATACCGGAAGAGCATGCCATGGAATTCTTATCCCCACGTTCAGAACTCTCTATCTTTCTCCGGGTCATTCCTCGGACCTGCGATAGTAAGCGGACATATAAAATCAATTCGTAATATTCTGATAAACGGCCGGTATCGACCAACGAGACGTAGGGAGGTTTTGATAAAGCGTAATTTATAATACGAAAAGGACAACTTGTTGTTAACGAATAAAAATCGTATTTGAAGCGAAACGCGAATGGAATAATGGCCGATACCAAAAGTCACGCTGTCCAAGATAATTCAATATATTAAAGCGAGAATAACTAAAGTCGTGTCTCCTCACGCAGGTAGAAGGAGGGGTGACGTGCGATATGTTGAGATATATAGAAGATTTATCCTTTCACCTTCGAGCGACAGAACGATATTGGTTATTCCAAAGTGTCGATATGGTAAGTGTCGCGCGTCTGTAATTTATTGCAACGGACGAGATAGTTTATTGTTAATACGCGTAACTCGTGAAAGAAAAGCTATCAAGATATATATGTCCGGCTAAAAATAATTCTGTACTTTCGAAATGAAAGAATGGAAATGACAAGTAAATGACAAGTAAATATATCTTTGCGCTTTCCAAATGACACGTCGCTCACGATTTCAGCGAACTGATATCAGTGTGAAATTAAAAAAAAAAAAAATCAAAATTATATGAATTTATTAAAGGTAAATATTTTTTGCCCTACTTTTTTTCTTGCGGGATATTATTCAGAAGAACCTCCCCTACAACATATCTAAGTGGCGATAAAATCGGTGAAGTGTACCCTTCTATGCATATTTACCGTGTGCATAATAAAAAAATATACGGAGATAAAATATTTGATACTGATCTATATACTATGTAATTTTCTGTCATCCGTATTTATATGTCACTCTAAACCGTAATCGATAAATTATGATTTATCTGGAAATAAAATGAAATTTCGCATGAGCGATTTTACAGAGCAACGGCGAGAGATTGACGCTTCGACATTCGAATAACAAAATTATTTGATACTTTTTGGACTCTCTCCTTTCCCCGATAATCATTGCGGTAGATAGAACGAACCATCGAGACTTCCCTTTTAGTGCTGCATGAAATATCTCACCGCAGGCCGCAAACGAAAAGCAATTACGAAACATTAAAAGCGGCAAAGCCGGCAGCCGCGCGTACGAGCCGCAACGGAAGATGAGAAGCCGCGCGGGAGGCCCCATAAAACCCCTTAAAAAATGTCCCAAAGTTTGTTCCCCTTCTCTCCCCCCCCCCCGTTGATCACTTCACGCAAAATTAGCTACCTATCGTCGCCCCGGCTCGATCATCGTCTTGTCAAAATACGAACAACGGCACTTCTATCATAATTTGCATGAATAAGTGGCTGATAATCTTTGCCAATTCCCGAAAATTGCATATTTCAATTATAGAATTAGAGTCTTGTTCTCTTATAATAATTCCTATAATTTACATTTGTTTCTAAAATCTTGCCGATTGATTAATTAAATTTATCAGACCATCTAAATTTCGTTTCTACTATTTTCTTTAATTTAGTTTACTATTCGTTAATACATTAAATGAAGATCGCGCCATGACCGAGCGAAAATGACTACATTCTATTTGACGTGTATTAAGGAAAACGGATGACTTTACGACCGGTTAATAACAACGCTCGTACACAGGTCTTAAATAACTCGACGGTAAATCGTTACGTTGACCGAACGTTTAATAAACAATTAAACGGCTCGCCTTTTCGAGTTACAAATAATTAGCGCTCGCGTATCCGCGCCAACCATCTCCGACGATCGAGTTACACACGTGCAAGGAGAGCAGCCCTCGGCCTCGTAAAATATGCGCCGATGCGGAATGCAACGTACGTCGCATGCATGCATTACGTTGCCGAAGCCGCGTCTTAACTAATCGGAGTTATGGTAGCCGCCTCTCATTGCAATGCATACAACGCCGTGATTTGCGAGGGCGCGCTATGTAATCGGCGAATTTTCTGTCTCGCCCAGCAACTTTCGCCGCGATCCCTTCGCAAGGAGATCTCATCGATCCTGCGTTTATTTCTCTTTAACTTCGAAACGAGATCTTCGAATGATAAAAGCTATACGGATGAATCTGCCGAGGAATTGTAATTATCTTCGCGATTCAATTCGCGTGCCAATTTCAACCGTAAAAGCAATAGAATTCACAAAGGTAATATGTGCCAATAATTGCCTCATTTAAGTTTAATTTTAATCTATTGTACTTTGTAGAGACGTCATAAAATTAACAGTGCACTAATAACGATTATAGAGTTTCTATCTATCCTACTAGACACTTGGACGTTCACCATTAAATCCTGTGCATACGCGTAGTTAATTTGAGATTAGATAATGTCTCGCTCTCACATGTTTACTATCGTAAATTGCTTGTCAGACCTTAATGTCTCTTTCTAACGAAGTCGAGAGAATTGGTGGGAGTTTTCCGAGGCGAGAAAAAATCGATGCCGATCGTTATCGGTAAAAAAAAGTCTCGGCGAATGCAATAAACGGGGCCGGTGAACCATCTACGGGCACAAGCAGAACGCGCGGCACACGCGGGGCCAATAAGGCACCGCGGTTCTAAAGATTCCACCGATTATTACTTGGCGCATTTTATGGGCCGCCGTATATAGCCAGTTACGGCCAACACACGGCCTGAAACCGCGCGTGTGCACGCGCGCGCACGCGGGGGTGTCCCGATGTGCAGCTCCTGTGATAAAGTGCACTCCGTAGTCTCCCGGCGCCTGCAGCGAGCCAAAAACGAACAGTGATCGAATTTCTTGAATGTAAAATAAATATTTTTTAGCATTCTTGGAAGCGAAAGGTGTTAATGAGAATAATTGCCTTCATATATTCTAGACGCATAATAAACGTATATTTATTATATACTATTACATACTATTTCATATGTGCTGTTGCATCTCGTAACTCTGAAGAATTGGCACTCGTTTTGAAGAGAATACGTTATTCTATTTATTTTTATTCAAATAATTAATTTATTCCTGACAATACTATTCTCTTATCAGTTATCATCCGAAATTGTCAAAAGAAAAATAGAAAAATATTTGATAAAAATTAATTAAAAGCCAAAAATAGAAATATAGAAAAATTTTCTTTTTTCGACATTCCAAAGTGACATAAGTAAAAATTTTTAGTAAATGAGAACGGAACTTCTTATCTGTTGGAAAGAGTAAGTTTCATCGGTTTTCACTTAGATTAGACTCCGCAACCGAGAACGAGTAACGACTCTGAAGAAGCTGGAGAGAAACTCGAACAAGAAGCGACCGAAAAAAGGGAAGAGGCTAGCTGAGTTTGTCCGGAAGTGACGAGCGTGAAAAGTTAAGGCATTCGGCGTGACCTAGGGGTTTCTTATAACGCACCCTTTCATCGACGTCATCCGTCAGATTGATCTATCGCCGAAGTTTCGCGAATATTTAAACAGTGTGCGCTGAGAAAATGTCACATAGCCATCAAGCTTGAGATTCTCTCTCCTTTTCGTGAAAGTTCTGACATAATCGATGAACTCCCCGTGACGTTAATAAAGAAAATAATATCCTCGAGACTCAAATAAATTTTAGATATGTATTCGTGACAAAAGTACGCCAATAAAATATTAAGTTTTATATAAAAAAAAATAAATAAACTTTCCTTAAATTAATATACCCTAATTTGGGAGAAAATCTTAATTTGAAAAAAATTATAAAAGTTTAAATATACCTTTTTTTTTTTAAATAGCATATTTCGATTTATATTTGTATATCGAGGACTAAAATGTGATGTCAGAGCGAGATTTTTATATTTCCTTGTCGATCGTAGTTCGCGAAAACAACCATCGACGCGTCCATGTATCTGATCGCGCTCTGTGTGGCTTCTCGAGCGCCTTCTGTAATTGATTCTTATACTGTTTCGCAGAGATTTACGTTAATCGGCGGTAGTACCGCGCGGAACTTGTCCGGGGAACGTAATTATTACGTTTCTCATTATGCTAAATCACCGCGACGCGCGCTTCTAATTACCTACCGCGACGATCGCAAGATCTCAAAGCGGCGACACGAGGGAAGTTCACGGAAAGAAACATGTTTCCTTTGCATTGAGCGGCGTGTGGGCGAAATTTACACGCGTGTACGCGCACGCGATACACGCACAATGTTCGCGATAAAATTTCCGGAGGAAGCCTCGAGTATCGCGAGAGCAAGTGATCCCTCGTCAATGCATCGTTTTGGAAGTTTACGATAATTACATATTATTATTATCGAGCTACTATAAAGAATATGCAATAAAATAAAAAAATAGTCATCACAATTATATATATATATATATATATATATATATATATATATATATATATATATTTACAGCTATAAAGATATCTTTTTCTGAAATATATTAATAATATAAAATCTAGAAGATTTTAAATTTATAATTTATTTTGTATGCATAAAAAAAAAATAGGCTGCTATTATTAAATAATACTACACGATTTAACGATTATTTGCTTAGGAAAAAACACGCTCGTTTTATTCTTCGCAGACATGTAACACAGAAATATGACTCACCGGAAATATGACTCACGGAAAAGCGAGGATGTTAAATGGGACGGATTCGATTGCGAAAGAGTATGAGCATATTGTACAGCGTCGTGACAATGTACGCGCTAATAGCGTGAAGGGAGAAAGAGAGAAAAAGATATTTGTTTCTACAGGATCATATGTGGGAGGACATAAATACGCGGTAATACTTTTGTAAACATAAGAAAAAGATTATTTTTTTATCCACGCGCTTATATAATATATCGTTTTGTTTTACGCGGGAGGATAATCCTGCTAATGGCCAGACGATCATCCGGCTCTTGTCAGCCCCAATAAATACGGATCTCTATTAAGGAAACGTTTCTCGTTGTAAGAACGAAATACTGACTTTCACGAGGGAGGGGGGTGGGGGCGCACCACCCGCAACGCGCGGATAAGGAGAAATTATTACGACGGCGCGTTAGCGCCAAGTGTCATGGCTTAATTAAAATCTCATCTCGCCGGGTCGTGAAGGGGGATAATCCCGTTTGAGTAACCCGCTCGCGTATACGCAGCTCGTGAAATATATTCGCAGATTACGGGCCCCCGTTCGTGCCCGCGTGCACGATCGAAAGGGATTTAAATCGGCGGCGACGGCGCGCAATCGAAAAGCATGCGATGATAGGAGCGCGGGGCCGTTAAATTGCCCCCTCGATGAGCTGCTCGCAGATAGCGACCGCACGAAATAATTAAGGAAAGACGAGGCTTAACTCGATCGAAACTGACGTGACTGCCGATATGAAAACCGCAGCGTATTAACCGCAGATACGTATCGTTAACGCGAACTCGTACGATCGTCGATCAGGACCGGCGGCTCCAGATCAAACCGGTGATATCATCGCGACGAAAGAGTATTAATTCTGTTCGACGTATCCGTCCATTCTTACGTTAGTCTTTGTCCGACATTATTTTTCATATCTCATCGTTTTAAATCAAATTGAAACCAATCGTGTCAAAATGAAATAAATATTCTACTTAAATTATATTATTTTTTTTTTCATTCCTGACAATATGGCTTGCTCTCTTTCTTTTCTTTCTTCATTTTTATAATCCGGCAAATATAGAAAAAAAAATCATAAAGATCAAGATTTCTTCTATTTGGGATATGGCAGGGAACTTAGAACCTGGCCTGAATATCGTAAACTCCGTGAGCCCGAGTATGATACACAAGCCCCGTCTATCCTAATAAGGATATTTTGCATATATTAACGATTAATGGAGGCAATAATAATGTATGAGCGTACCACGCTATTCCCGCTTTTGTCGGCTGAATAATATTGTCGGGAAACGCGTCATCATATCGCCGATGGAGCGACGCACCTGCACGAATGCCGGTGCAAATTTCATAGACGGAGGAAATCTAAGGAGATGCAGGAAGCGATCCTTTAACGTACTTGACAAGCGTGACGGGATATGTTCGCGCAAACTGCAAGGTAATATCAGTTATAGCAAAGTTATGCGATTTTTTAGGTATACGAAGGCAAGAAGAATATACGAACGGAATTGTGAGAGAAACTGAACGGTATTTCAGATACGCGTACTCGCGTCTATACATACTTGAAAAATAGAATATTACCTTCGTATTCTCTGAGATTTTCCAGCTCTTTATTAATAATGTTGAAATTGAATATTATCGAAATTAATAAATATCAATTGGAATTATTTGCAAAACTCTATCTCCTTCTCCTAATACACTGGGAGGTTCTCGCTTTTCATTCCGTCGAGTTCTAAGAAATTTAAAATCGAATCGAATCATTTTTTTTTTTTTTCTAATACTTTCGAAAGCGCATCGCTCTTCCAAGAAATTCTACATACAGGAGAAATGAAAAGATCGCTGTGTTTAAAATGTTTCGGCGACTAACAGGTCGTAAAGAGCGAAATCACGGAATCGCGATTGGTGTTTTTATCGCCAAGCTCTCTTAAATTCGACGCACTTAACGAACGATTACGCCTACCGGGTCGCTAATGCGTGCCGAAAAATCGTGCTGCGCCTCCGTCTAAGCCACTTCGCGCCGACTCTCGAGATTATTGAGAAGCACTTTGGAAGGTAGGCGAGACCTGATGCTGCGCGTGACGATGAGTCAACTTGGCACACATGTAACCGACTGTTTTTGGAATTCTCATCTAATGAAGATATCGGAGACAGTGACGGATTAAGGTTTCGTGCGCTTTAATACCATCTCATGAATAAACATGCAATCTGTGCAATATAATCGTGGAAAGAAAAAAATATATAATTTCAAAATAATTTTCTTAAATAATCGACTAATTTATATCAAATAATTTCAAGATAAGAAATTTGGGGAATATTAAAAAAATTTTGTAAACAATGTCTAGACAGTTGTCTTGGCCAAAATTTGCAACTGCTAAATTAATAAATATATCTGGAAAAGGAACGCTTTATTAAAGAATCTCGTTTACTAAAGACGCCTAGGCATCAATATACGGAAATCCGCCGTTGATCGGAGACCGCTAATGAATGCGTGGATTTCGTGCTCACCGACCGTTACGCAGAAACGCCCGTTGAAAGTCCATATTATCGTTACTTAGACAAAATCTCACGTTCTGTTGTCCTTCCGATTTCTCTCACACCTTTTTAGTAGACTTATTCTCGGAGAGTGCTGTCTTGTTTTAATGTTTTGTTTCATAATATCGTTCGCGCCGCCACTTGCCGATGAGATTGTAGGTAGAAACCCGACAAGGTTTTCGGCTTTAGGCGTTAATATTTTAAATCGAACATCTACAGTACTTTCGACCGCAATGCCACAAAGCACTTAATCTTCACGCTGCACGTTTCAATTTAAAACGCAATTCACACAGAATCCTGTTATCGTTATACAATATATATATTGTATATAATGTATTAGATTTCCGTCAAATTTAACAATTGTGCAGTTTTAAAAAAGAAAAGCTAGAAAATATTTTTTCTAATAATTGGCAAAAATATAAATTAATCTTTGACCAATTTTCTATCCTTAAATTAAGATCGTTTTGATTTTATGCTCCAAAGCGCACCGCGACGTTGATTAAACGCGGTTTACCTTGGTAATGGTTTCGAATGCATTTCCTGCTGCAGTTGGCCGCCATCCAGGCTGGTAGGACAATATAGTTAATAGCGTTTGGCGGACTAACGTCAAGGGTGAACGATTAAGAGATGATGTTACCGAGGACGACAGGTGAATATCGGATTAGCCGCAGATTCCTCGGCACGCCCAAAGAGCCTTAATCGCGGCCGATTACACCTCGATCATTATACGTAATAGCGCGCTCCTTCTTCCCCTTTCGATTCCTAATTTTATACGTATATCGCGGCAAAAACAACCATACAACACCGCGGGACACGATTTGGCACGAGTTGTCGTGTTACGTTACGCCGCATAAAGATGTCGAAAGTAAAAATCGTCCCCTCTCGTCGTCGGTGGGGCCTTTCAATTAAGGGCTATTAGGACACGTAAGGACTTTTAATCCCCGTCGGATACACGATTTTTTACTCCGGCTTTCCGCCGTAAAAGGATGAAAGTG
This sequence comes from Polyergus mexicanus, assembly GCF_030449975.1. Taxonomy (NCBI): domain Eukaryota; kingdom Metazoa; phylum Arthropoda; class Insecta; order Hymenoptera; family Formicidae; genus Polyergus; species Polyergus mexicanus. The sequence goes on from NW_027223342.1 coordinate 936,398, forward strand.
ACCCGTGGACCGCCATTAGTCACGACTTGGCTCTATACGAGGGTCGGTTCTGCACCCCGGGTATATTTTTATGGACGCACGTATGGAAACCTGTTTCATTGGTCGCGCGACGAATGTTATGTTTTTCTCACCGTAAATCAATCCTCAATTCTCAGAGTATTCGTGTCAAAACAATCGAAAATATATTACATCAAATATAATATTGTATTTTCATCCATTCAACGGGATGTATCGATTCTGCCAGAATTGCAACCACGGACCTACTGTCCCCCCTTTTTCAATAATAAAGATGTAATCATCGTGTCGACTTTTGAAAATAATAAATAGATAAAAATAAAAACTTTTATATATAAGAGGAAACACAAAGTAAAGTATATAGGTGATAGGTAAAATTACGCAGCAGATTTGAGAGGGAGGGAAGGAAGGGGGAGGGTTAAAATACATTTACAAAATTATGAAATTTGCAAACATGATTATGACAGATGGTGGAGTCACCGGAATGAGCAAGTTTGAAAAATGGACGTTACTGGTTGAAGCCTGTGACATGCGTACTCCGACGCGTTTCGCTCTCTTTCTTATTGTCGATCTTTAAAGCTCTTTTTGCTCCTGACCACTCCTGGTTACTCCGAGAATCTCGTTCGTAGCGGGAGTGCTCCTCGACCGGGCAGCGCGACCGGGAAGTCGTATGTTGCAAAGTCACTGTCGCAGGTTGAAGATTGAAACGCCAAGTCCTTCGCCTAATCCCGCCGCATGATAATTGCGATGCACCGAATTCAATTAAACAAGAATCAGAGTTATCATTCTAAATAATTTCCAGCTGGTCTAGTGCATACGCAAAACTATCGCGCCTACGCGCGATTACGCGTGCGAAAGATTATACCGACGAGGAGGTTCTAACAATTCTAATTACACTTCATTTCCTACACGCTGGAACACGGATCTTTATTCTAATAATACGGCAAATTATATTTTTAAGAATTAGAATGCGATTGCGCCTTGAATAAAAAACGATGCGAACAAAATTCAAGCTTGCGACTCTTTCATCCGGTTGGCTATTCGTGCTTACGATATTAACGATCGTATTGATTGTCGGTGACATAATTTAAAGCGCATCCGCACTATTCGTTAGCGCTTCTCGACATTCGCGACAAGCTGTCAAACGCGAATTTACTTCGATCAGCTGTGATTTGTGTGTCGTTCGAGGGGAACCACGTGATCGACGACGCATAAAACGTAGGAAGAAATTTATGGAAGTGGAATTCCACTCTGTTCTCCAAGATCGCGACGCGTCGCGAGCGAGCCGAGCGCGCGTTAGCATTGTGAGGCGTCGGACACGGCGCAGTCTTGTCGTCTCCATCTGACAATACAGCCTGCATTAATGCCCGACCGTTGCTCGAGTGTTTAACCACGCGGACGTGCCTCTCGAGTAACTGAGTAAACAAGCACTCGGTCACGAAATGATAGTCTACTTCAGAAAAGTCCGAGGCGTAGGAATAGAATAGGATCTCCTTCGGGTTTTCCTCTCCCGATGCCTCTCCCCAAGCCCCGTACGTAAGAAGGAATTTCATAAATTCCGTTAGTCCTATATTACGCATCTATCGTCAATATGGAAAAATGTTACACGCGTTAAAATCCGCTAATGTAACTCTTAGCGGTACAGGGTTATTCGCACATACCATATTATATCGGCACGAGCTTAAACTGGGTTAAACGTATTCCAATGTAGAGCGAGACAAGCGGATGCGGATCATTCGCGCCGTGCTAGAAACTCGTTGGAATTCCGGATATGTCGTTCGACGAAACGTCGTGGGTCGATTAGAATGGCTCGTGGCCGAAGCGGGAATGCTTCGCGCGCGCATTCAGATATCTGCTCATATACAATATATCTGATACAGAGATGGAAATCGGTAGAGCGGCGTTACAAGTGAACCGCGGTAAAAAGTGCTAATTTCTATCTATGTGATAGACCGGCGTGGCCACCGAGCAACGGTGGGCAAAATGCCATGTGGTAGGAGATATAAATATATGAAGGTGTGATAGGGCCGACGATGGGTATCCGCGGCAGAAGTTAAAGGTGGAGGTCAACGGTATGCCGCGGCAAAAGTATAAGATCGCATACATTTAATAATAATGAAGGTTAAATTACCATTCGAGGGAGAATAGGCATACTCGATTATAATGCAGGCTGTTTATAAAGTTCAGATTTAGATCGCGAATTTAATATCGAAGGTTTATGACCTGCCATATTAATGTAATAAATATGATATTCGTATGACGGGAGCACGCACACGAAATAAGCCATTAAATCGAGATTAAGAGTTGATATATATTATATTATTACACATATAGTATATTATTGATGATTTGAGTTTTTGTGTGTCGGAGAAACGTTTTATTTGGAAATTTCTTTTAAATAGAATATCGAAATGTTAAAGAAGATAATATTATATAATAGAGAAAGCATATATATGATAATTATGATATAATAGAAATAATATAATATAAGCCTGTGTTTTTATTTTTTGGGACTGCAGTTTTATCATGTTTAAATTGTTGATGTACGTAACAAGCCTGTTAAAGTTGAGAATACAGCCTCAGATAAATGACATGTCATTTATCCGAATTTGTATGTATAATGACTTCGACCGAAGAGATAAGGACTTCGTAAATATCCTGTATAACGTCAAGCCACGTTTGTTCACATAACGGGCGAGACAACATGCGATGACGCGACATGACTTGACATGGAGCAATCTGCATTGCGTATACGTGAAACGAGGAGACAGCAGCTCGTATTCGTTAAGAACGACCAAGAGAAAAGAAAGGAGCGCGTTTAAATTATAATATTATACAGCTGACATTATATATTCATTTCCTGTGTAAAAATAAGAGAAGTAATTTTCAAGAATAGATCCAACAACTAATGTTTCTTTTTTAACGAGCGACGATATTACGAATTTGTATCTTCGTACAATATTTTCGTACACTACAAGTTTTAGTAATATTGATTAAAGCTTATAAAAATAATATGCATTTCGTAAACAATATTGTTGAAAAATTACAACTGATCAAATTTATAGAAAACAAAGTTGAACTATATATTAATTTACGTTAATTATATTGAAAAATTTATAATAAAAATTCATATAATATTTACGCAAATAGTAAATAGCCAAAGAAAATTATCGAGAATTTAAAATTTGGTAAACTACGTTGAAATTTCAGAGAGTGCGAATGCCAGAGTAACTCGCATCCCTCTCGCGACGTCCGCGTTCAAGAGTGATTAAACAACGTCGTACAACGTAATGGCGGTTAAAGAGAGTGGTGCATCGCGGATGCAGCCGAGAGAGGCACGCGTGGAACGTGAAAGGATGGCGCGTAGTTGCGTGCATGCGTGCCAGTCCATGCGTGGAGCGGTGGGTCGGACAAGAAGGAGCCGCGGGTCTCCGACAAGTCAAATCTTAATTACACGCGACCATCCGCGCATCCACGGCCGTGCGCTCGCAGGCAGATACACGCGTGAGAACAGCGTTGTTTACACCCGTTTACATTGTGAAAATTGCATTACGACGATAACTCTGTATATCCTAGAAGGAGTAAAAGGGGAGAACTGATACGAAAATTTCTTTTTTATTTTCCAAATAATATCACAATAGAATCTGTTCAAAATTCATTGTAAGAAAAAAAATAATTCTTCAACTTTTTATATAGCCATGACAAAATACCACAAAATAATACGATGTAATATTATTGAGATAATATCTCACGCATTTGTTTTAGCCAAGGTTTACGTTTCCTCACTTTGAAAATCGTCGAGCTATTTTACCGACAAGTTTAATTTCTAGTAACCCTCCGTCCACCCTCTTTCCTTTGTGACGAAACACATAGAATACTTATATTCATTTGCATATGTTAATTTTAACGAAATTTAGCAGATACTTTTTAACGAATTCGGAAAGTCTGTCGCGCCTTTTTTTCTTGCTTGTGCCGGGCGCATTTCTTACCACAAGTAACGAGGAGTGGAGTGGCATTAATGCGAAAATGAAACGCCACCCTGTAGGCATTCGAAGCGCATTAACCGAGCGCGTCGACGACAGGCCGAAAAATCTGGAGCGCTCTTGGACGGAGAACGTTCTCCGAAGCAGGTACCGGCCCCCTTACCCGGCATCTTTCTCTCGCCCGTCACCTCGGTTAATTACAACTTCTCATTTACATAGAGGCCATCGCCGTATTACCATCCAGCCTATCGCGACGCTTCCGCCGCTTAAGATTACTACGGACAAGCTTCGCGGAATTCATTGATATTGACTTCAACTAACGAATAAAGTCACGCATGTGATCGCCTCGACACAATGCTTTTGAAACTTGTATCCTTCTATTTTCATCTTACAAATTCTCATGAGAAAATCAAATATATATCTCAACTTCCTCTACAATTTGAAAATTATAAAAATGTATTTTCTGAAAGATACAGATTTAAATATATTGAAGAATTTTATAATTAACGTATAATTTGTTCAATGTATTATCGCAGCGAGAATATTCCCTTTTTCAAAGAGAAAATAGAATATTTCATCATTATAATTATTATACACATTTCGTAATATCTTACTGTGAATCGAGCTTAAGATGCTGGAACGTAGAGACGTTTAATAATTGCAAAATGATTGCGTTCACAGCCGAATTTCATGCTTATCTCAACGATTATAACGTCGATCCGACTTACGGAATGCGGACCGATCGCGCTCGATAAGAGCGCCGTAATCACCGGTGGGAATTTTTAAGAGCAATTCTCAGCAGGCCCCGCACTGACTACCGTTGACGATTCGTCGAATTAAAAAATACCGGGACGTCGAGTTACCCTGTTCACCATTTGCTTCTGCCTTTTTTTACACGCGATTCGTTTTATCGCCCGCTATATCGCACCACGTTACGCGGAATTTTCCTGTAAATCAGCGATTAAGTCGTTATGGCATCTCGCGAGAGCTTTATTAACCCACTTGAATAGCACGGTATCTTCGCGAACTTTATAGGGGTATAACAAGCCAGCTTTTAATCGCCTCAATTATTCGCGGATAGCCTATGAATATTCTTGCAATACGCGGTATTCGTTATTATGTCTCTCTATGCTTTATATGACATAAGAATGTTAGTAGAAAATGTTTGCCATTCTCAATTACTTGATGTATTATTTTTTCTATATTAATAATCTTTCGTTACATAAAATATTAGAAATTTTAATATAAGAGATAAAATAACATTTTTTTTTCTGTTAATAAATAATTAAAATTTTACTGACAAGATATTTCTGCAATTGCATATATAAATCTTATTTAACAATATCAAAAATGTGAACATTTGGCATCCTATTTTTTATTTGGCGAATTGACGTGACAATTTTTTTTATAAAAAAATTAATAATCCTGCTAAAGACTATTAAAACCGAAAAACTAATGCGTATAGCAAACTGAAAATCTCTGGATAATCTAAATTTATAAAAAAAAATAATAAAAAATTAGAAATAATAAATAAATTTTATAACTAATAAGAGGAAAGTTTATATAGAGCCGAACGTTTATAGAAATGATCTCCACTACCTATATCAATCGCATGATTGCGACGCGGCTGTCTCATAAAAACGGCCGCGTTATTATGTTTCGTTCAGGTAGGTAGATAGGTGATAGAAGGGAAACGAGAGGGGAGGGGGGGAGGAGAGGAAGAGGAGAAGACGACAGACCTGCGGGACGAAGATAAGCCGGTAATTAATTAGCCAGACGACCGTATCGACTTTTCCCGCGGCGGCAACGGCGAACGCCTCAGAGGTAAATGCATCCGCGACGCTAATTGTGAACCGGTGCGAGGCAATGGAGGAGTAACGAGCTGTCCAATATCGAAATGGGCTAATCCCAAGAGCCGTTTCGCGCAATTCACTCGGGAGCAATTCGCGATGACAACTTACAAATGCTCATGCCGGCCATGCTATGTATTACGAGCAAACGCGACGTTTGTCGGAGACACCCTCATTGTTTTTTAAAATATGCTTTATTTATTTATTTATTTATTTTTTTATAATTTATTAATGCTGGACAATCGATAAGAAAATTTAACAATCTGAGACTAATAAGTAATCTGATATATTATACTCCCCACAAAAAAAAAAAAAAAAAAAAAAAGTTAATTAAAGGGAAAAGTTACTTTTGTAAGTCAATTTCTATTTCTAGCTGTCACTTTCTTCTCGAGCAGGATTGTAATTGACACTGAATACATTGATCACGCTTAGTAGGTAGAATTATCGCTTGCGCGTACGTCACTTCATTTTCCATCTATCTCTTCCCGATAAAGGTTTGAAAATAAGCGGCGAAACACGGCGTAGGAATCCCCACCAATCGCGATTATTGCACTTCGTCGTACAAGGCTCGCTATCGCCGGAAGCCGCCGTCCGTTCCAAGAGAAACCTTCGGGGATAAAGAGCAGCCGGTAATTAGCAAACGGTCGTGTTAGCGCACTTTTTCGACGAGTATCTCCCTCTGCTTCGCCTAATTGCCGGCATTACACGCTGACAATCATCGCGCAGGGATGGGATCCCGTGAGTCGAAACGCGGTTTACGCGCGCGCGATGCGGCTTTCATCCTCGCAAGAAGTGTTTACGAGATATGCAACCAGTACTAGATATCTTTTGCAAATTAACGTTCGTCTCTGTTAGCAATAGCGAAGCGGATTGGATTAATTGACGGCTCGCGTAGCTTTAATCAAGAGAGATTTTATTTCTACCTCGGATATTCATCCTATTCCAAGTCGAATTGCGGATGATAACGTCGCGATCTTGTAATATAAATTTATAAGATAAAGAATATATCAATGAATGTGATACAAGTTTTGAATTTTAAAAAAATTCAATTAGATATATATATATAATATGCTAAAACCACGAGACAAAAGGAACCGAATTTCTTGACATTTCAGACGAGGATGAATGTTTCGGAGTGATCAAGCGCACGCTGAACGTCACTCGTAAATTTTCGCAGAGATTGCAAGCAATAAAACGAATCTCACGGTAGTTTAACGCAAGCAATATAATTGTACTTTCTTGCGGGTATTTCGCGCACGGTGATTACACACGACGCAATTATGGCAAAGCACCGTCCTTTATCACGAGTATAAGTAATACTTTTTATTTTATCGACTGAATCAAAGGACCAACTTTACTTCATCTTATTCGATGGTATTTTGCAGAGAAAAAAGATACTCATATTTATTTTATCTATATATTTTTCTGCTGCGAATTCCATTCGATATAAGAGGGCTAATATATGCTATTTATGAAATTTTCTTCAATAAAGTCAATTTATAATCCCAACAGAATATATTATACAAGGTATTAAAAAGAATTGAGATAACATCGTTCATTTTAACGCAATTTCCCTTTCCATTTTTTCGGCTACTTAGGCAAACGCAACAACGCATATTTAAAGGCGCAGTTACGCGCGCTGATCGCGCGCTTTTATGCGAACCTGAAAGCGTGTAATAACGCACCGCGGGCGAATATGTAATCAAGGGGCCCCGCGTAAAAATCTCCATGCTCGGCAACACGTTGCGCCACACGCGGCACACCCGATGATGGTTGTACAACCTGTAACGGCCGCCTGGCGCCATCGGTTTTTCATCCAACGGGCCTTCACCGGGGGCATTTATGGGGCTCGGCGCGATATCGCGCGGCGATAGGATTCGAGCGGGACGAATTTATCGCGACGTTCGCGATCTAAGGGCGAGGGTAACACGGGTAAGACACGCGAAATGTGTGGCGTTCCGAGAGGCTCCCCTTTATCTAGAAATTCCTTGATTAATTCGGAATCGATTTTTCTCTCGCAAACTCTCCATCTTTTCCCACAGCTTTCCAAAATATGACTCTTTAAATGTCCTTTAATAATCGATCTCTTTGAATATATTATATTTACGATTTAATTGTATAAAGCGAAATTTAGCCTCAAGCTGGAAATTGTCAATTATGCATAAACTATCTGCATCAAGCTTAGCATCGATTGCATGCGATTCGATTTCCCCAGGAGACTAGTCAACGACGATGAGGTCGAGCCCACTTAACCAACGTCGTAACGTAAACGTCATTCGGCGAGTGACGGTTCGCATTTGTGCTGTAATTTAACGAGAAGTCATTCCTCTCAATCCTACGAAACATTTAGGATTCTTGTAACTGTAAAATAATGAAATTTCACGTATATACCTTCACGAGTATTCATTCGAACTCACACGTATAGTATTTATAAATTTTAACACGATTAAAATTTTAACGTTATAAAGAATAATGTGATTATAAATATGAAATGAAAAAAAAAAAAAAAGTTTTGCACGCACGAATTATTGAGATTCATCGAACCGCGATGCAACGATATGTACCGATACGTGCTCACTCGTTTCGCGGTCTCCGACGCGAAATCTTTAATTTCCGACGCATTTGCATTCTCGCGGGGCGCAAGGGGGCTGACAACCGCGGAGACGTATTTTTCGGTCGGCTCGAGCGATGGATGGGGAGGAGGAGGCGGTGGGGACGCGGTTATGTAGATGAGATAAGTTAACTACAGGTCCGCGACGGTGAGACACGACATGAATAATACGGCCATCGACCCATAATTGTGTTGCGCTTTCTGGTCGGGCAGGATCGTTCGAGTTCTGGTACCCCCGGCGTGCCAGATTCCGTCATAATCGTGTCGAAATAAGGAGAAAAGAAACAACTCCCTATCGCCTTGGCTATTCTGCGCGTAGGTAAAATGATGCTGGATTGTATCAATAATAAATGTAATATTATCCGATTAATGTGCTATTTTACTGCGGCAATTAATCTTTCATAGTTCGTACACACATTTCTTAAGACACTTTTTCCTTTTCTTGCTCCAATTTCTCCTTACAAGAGATCAAGAGATCCTGTTAGATATGATCCAACTTATGATTATGCAAGAAAACAGCACACGGTAACTGATACATTTCATTAATTTTATTTCATCTTTTTAACGCTATAAATACGCTAATAATTTTTAGCGTATTTTATTCAGTACTATAATTTTCTAAACAAACAATGACTTTTAATCCAACGGTTCCCGTACGATTATTCTTGCCTAGAATTATTTTTAATAGTCATAAACAGCAGATTATATACTCGGCTCATACTCTCCACTAGATAATAATCGCGAAACATCTCGAGGGTGTTTTTTTTTTATTTTTTTTTTTTTTTGAGGCTAAATGTAATAAGGAACCTTATAAATCCCGCGATAACGCGTCCAAGGCCGGCAGCGAGAAGCAGCAGCGGCTTCTTTATAACGGGGCGGCTACTTCTGCCGCACGACGGACAAACGCGATGTCGAGGAGAATCCAGGTTTCTTGCCTCTGCGCATAAATCAAGCCACATCCCCCCGTATAGAGCATTGTTTCGCGGCTTACGAAGTATTATTGATGGCGATTCTACGCGCGGCTGTTAATCTGCGCGATGGAGAAGACAGGAGGGAAGAAGGGAGAGAGAATCGCGGCTGATTTACGGCTAATTAAAGTTAACAAGCCATTTAAGTCTATTATTAAGCTGGCGTTTAAAGGCCGAAATCCACGGGTGCATAAATTACCTCCTCGCCGGCAAAGACCGCAGGGGGAGTCGAGGGTGAAAAGGGGAGGCGTTGAATGAAAGCGCACAGCCACCCCCCTCTGGGCGCCATAATCGGTCGACATATTTCCGAATTAAAGCCCGGGCCCCGGGTCAACGGGTCGTTCATGCTGTGATTTTAAATGGCGAATCTGCCACAGCGTCTGTTTGTTTCGAGATTTGTTACGGCCTACCAAGAGATACTTCATCCTCGTCGAGCCTTGTCCCCGCACGAGAGACTCACCGGAGAGATCTCGTCTCCTGCCAAGCGCGTTGATGTTCGAACGTTCCGATCCTTTCGACGCCTGCCGAAGATCCGAACCTAATGATAGGCTTAACAAATGATCGGCAATGCTATCAACGAGAGGCATTAAACGTGAAAAAAATCATATTTTTTTATTAGCGTAAAGATATTTTTTTACAAGATGTTTAATGTAAAATTTCAACGTTCCTTTTCCCTGTCTCCTTTTCTTTTAGTCGAATAATAGAAATATTAATTTTCTTCAATAATATGACAAAATTCTTTTAATGTATCGTAATAAAAAAATAGCCGATATCGTATCGTATGTGAAACGGCATGGCAGCCAGCAATTTCGTCGTCCGATCTGACAGAGCGCGAGACCATCACCTTCTATAATATTATTATTATGATAAGAAATATCTCAGATTATAATACTCGTATCTTTAAATAATAAATTACTAGATCCATAAGGTCTTTTTTTTTTAAATTCATAGATTAATGAGATAAGATAAATATATAAGACCAATTGTGTGTATATATATCAAAATATTGATCGTCGAGAAAACAGCAGTAGAAATCGCAAAGAGCTATAGTCCTGACAAATCCGTTAAGTTTAATTGTCGATTCCAATGCGACAGCGGATTGATAGCCATGTCCACTCGTTAGGATCTCGCCGATTCACGCCGAGGATATTTATTCCGACGTTTAATCCGCTCGGCTTTTCCACGTCTCAATTATCATCGTACATAGGGTCGATTCATGACGCGGGAGCAAAGTAGCGCGAAACGCGCGGCGTATCCGCCGGACATCGCTGCTACTCCGATATCATCCTACGATAACGATCGAGAGCGTGCACGCATCGTAGTATCGGCGGAATACCATTAGCATGATCTATGCTCCTGCTTCCGCGGCTACCGATCCTCTCGAGATGCTATCTCGCTCGCAGAGGGACCCCTCTCGTTCTACCCTTCCCTCCTCCTCTCGGGCCCCGACACCTTTTCCCCCGGGCGGAAAGACCGACCGGCCTCGCGCGAGAGGGATACGTGTCCGTCCGAGAGAGGCCTTACTTACATATAGATTGCCTCCCATTTCTTATACCCGAAATATTGCCGATCATAACGGACGCGCGCGAGCGAAATTGCATTTGCATACGGGGCGAATTGTCCCGTTTCGCGCCGTGTAAAGGACCTCGCTCGTCCTTGACGGTGTCCCGCTCCACGGCCTCGAAGGAGCCTCGAAAAGCGGTTCGTTATCACGCGAGGAGCCGTAGCGAGGAATTCTTGATCGCGTCTCATCACGTCGGATAAGGTTGCAGCGGCGATTAGTTGGAGTTAATTAAATCTCCGTCCACTTTGCGATTACGCTTCCATCCGCGACATATAGATTTTACAACCTAGCTGTTGGCCGCGCGGTCAAATTAATTTAGGGATTATCGACTCGCAAGCATATTTAGATTTAAGCTCTCACTAATTAGAGTAGGAGAGATCGCGCTAATCGGGATTGGCGTTAACCAAAGCGATCCCGAGATCTCGGATTTTCCGCAAACTGTGATCAAACGATTCGGTAAATATATCCCTAAGTAAGCCTGTATAAAGTAATGAAGCGTAAATCTCTCTCTTTAATTTTATGAACGTGATAATGTTAAGTAATGTTTATGTTAATGTTCATACGCTACACACATATATGGGACGGATATCTAGATTCATCCATCAAACACCGCTCGGAGTACGTATTATACGTTTCCAGTTACGCGATTGCGTCTCGTCGCATGATAATTATTCAAACTTTCGTCTTCACCACGAACCTCGTTTCCCGTCCGTTTATCTGGCTTATCTTTTAAGTTTCGGGCGTTGAAGCGGTAAACGCGCATCTCTCGCGTCCTATTAGGGCTGTCGCAACGATAAGGTTAAAAGCGATCGTGTTTTCCCCTCGAGGATCTCCCCTCCAATCTCCAAACATACCTTTGCGATTTTTATGCCAGTCGTTTATCGATGACTTTTCTTCCCCTGCGACGCCAATTACTCCTCTCTCCCTTCCCCGATATAATAAAGCCAACGAAATACAAATATACCCACATTAGTTAATTCATTACATGTATACCATGAGATAAGATAAGAAGATTAGGACAGCAAGCATGACTTTAGTTCGAAAACATTTCTTTTAAATAAAATAACTGACAATCGAAATATTCAATTAAAATTTTAAATATGCAAATTAATGCAAATTAAATTTTCTGTTTACATTTTTTTTTTTTTTTTTTATTATGAAATGATATTAATTATACTATAATGTAATCGTATATAATGTTCTTTAAAAGATATTACATCTTTGATATATTACAATTTAACTATCTATTAAAATTAATATTTACAAATGCGAGAATGCAAGTCGATTTAACTTAATCCAAAAAGACGAAATTTAATATCGCAGTGAGAACTCTCTAATAATAAAATAAATCAAGATTGAACGTGATAACATCATTGATTTGTATTGACAATTCTTACATCATTCTCAAATTAATCGCGATTCGATGTAGCGATGGACGGCTACTGAGTTGCCATTATAAATAAATCGCTCGCTGTCAAATCCGGATCGGTTAAAAGAGACTAAAAAACATCAGTAGGAAAAGTGAACTGCTCGTAATTCGCTTCGACCAACTGGTTCCGTCTGATCTCTTTGTAAAAGAGAAGATAACTCCCCCTTTCCCTCCCCCTCTCCTCATCACCATTGATGGTCCTCAATGATACCGGATGTCAGATCAGTTCGATAATTTCGTACGGGGCTATATTTGTGGTCTCTCTCTCTCTCTCTCTCTCTCTCTCTCTCTGTATATTCACCTGTCGATCCGTCAGTTTGTCGGCCAATTGAGATACCGGACGTTCCACTTCTCGCCAGCTCTGCCAACACTCTATCTAAACTCACGAAGAAAACGACCGCGATATATGTATTCCGGATGCAACGATAGCCCAATTGATTTTGCGTTATCATCATTGAGCATTCTCCAAAGCGCATGCTTTCTCATCGCGTAATTTCTCGTCGGAAAATGATCGGACGATGATGCAAAATTCTATTCTCTATCGATCCGACTTGTAAATAAATCCAAATATTTGTGCGTGTGCGCATTGTAACTAGCCGATTGTCCATTTTCGGACAGATGAGATAAAATTTTTTTGACATTTTTTTGGTCTAAAATATTTGCTACAAAATTTCTTATTAATGTCTAGCAATAGAAATATTTTTTCAGTAATTACAAAAGATATACAGGATGATTTTATATTCTTCCTTATGTGACAATATTCAAAAGCAGTTGAGGCAAGTGATCTCAAAATAAATCAACTCGACTCCGAAATGAAGGGCTTCATGCAGCATCATGTTGCACCGTGAAAGAGGAATATCCATCGAATAATCAAAGCGAAACGCACTCGAGGCTTTATCACGGAGACCATCGATAAAATCGACCGATTTATGTCGCGATGCGAGATAAAGAGACCACCACCGTGTGGCGTCGAGGTCCTAACGTTCGATTATATCGCGACCCATGTGATATCGAAGAGTAAAAGGCCCTAATACAAAATTTACGGTAAATTCACGTAATAGTCCGTGACATTCTGAGGCTTGAGAGAAGAGAGAGAGAGAGAGAGAGAGAGAGAGAGAGAGAGAGAGAGAGAGAGAGAGAGACGATGACCCACCCACGCGAGCCTCGAGAAACCTCATTTCCGTGTCGATGAGTATACAAACCGGGTAGACCGCCATTAGACGTAACGATAGAGATGCGATTGAATTTGATTATGGTCGCGGACCATGTAATTTCGTCTGTCAAAATAGCGGCCTCTGGCTCGCGCGTCACTTAAGACAGAATCCATTGTGGACATGTTTATTCGGAGGGTTCACGCAGCCACAAAAGGGGCGGGCTAAAATGATACGGCTCAAGTGAGCACAGTAATATGGTTACATCAAATAAACGCGCAAGGTAAACACGGTATAATGCGGGCGTTATAAAAAATTATATCGGTCACGATCTTTCCTAATAGCGCGCTTAAGAGAAAAATAAAATGCATTTTATACGATCTGTGAGAGCGCGGAAACTTATTTTATGAAAAGTTTATGAAAGGAGAACGAGTAAAGGATATATACATTTGCATATGTGATCTCATCATTTCTAGATACGCGGATGATATCACTAGTTGAAATCACGTTAAATGCGAGAAAAACAGAAAGGCATTGTGCGACAGTTCTTTCATAACGGACGGAAGAAATACAATACATTACCTTGCCTTAATAATATAAAGCTAAATGGGGTTAAACTTAAACAAAGATATATATTTACCGCGCGTTTAAATTCGTCCCATTAGATTTTTATCGATCGATCAAAATTAGATTCCTATATACATCTCAAATATTTTCTAGAATTGCAAAATCATGGTGCGAAATGAGCCGAATGTTCGTCCTCGCCCACTTTGACTCCCGCCTCATCCCTCCCCTCCTGTCGGTCATGATAATTAATGACTATTCCTACGAAGAAGGCACCGCCACCCAGGGTCAGTCCTTGCCAATCGCAAAAAATGATTATGAATTTGAAATCGTTAGTTATTAATATCAAAATTAGATAGCGGCCGATTTTAGATCTTTATTATCGAAACTCACGCGCTTGTAGATAATAAATCTCGTAAATGTACAAAAGTATGCTAAATTGTCATCAAAATATTTTATCATTGGAGTTTATTTTCAAGTAGTAATAATATAAGAGAAAAATTAAAAATGCAATTCTAAATTTTACACACACACACACATATATATATATATCTTCGACAGTTGCTTTTAATGAGCAATTTTTCACAGATATATACTTTTATAAAAATAAAAAATAAAATGAATCAATCATTTAGTGCTTGTAAAAAATTTCTAAAAGTCAGCGATCATTCGTGAAATTATTTAAATGGAAAATTTTCGCGGCTAAACTGTAGATGAAATAACAGATGGACACGTGGATGAGCCTGACGCCCGCGAGACTCGAAAGTCGATTCACCAAACAAATGAGTCAGTTATCCTCCTCGTCGCCCTCTTTCCGACATCATTCGTCTCCTGGCCTTCCTTCATGGTCGCCTTGGCTCGCTCTACCGTTTTAATGGCTCTTCTGGCATACAAACCCGCAAAGGAACACCAAGACGACAAGACAGACAGACAGACAGACAGACAAACGGAGACGGAGAGACAAAGGACTCGGAGCGAAAGAAACCGCGGCAAAAAAAAGGAAAAAAAAGGGACGAAGGCGCGTTATTTTACCGACACGAACGCGTGGATTACGAGGGGCAAGGGAAAAAGGGACGGAGGGTGAAAAGGACCAAAGGCACCACGCGAGGGGGCGTGGTGGGGTGTGGTCAAATTTGTTGCAAGGGTTGGTTTCTCCTGGATTTATATTTCATAAATTATTTACGGAGCCGCGCGCACACACCCAGGACAAGGATTCAAGCGCGAGTCACTCTTTCGTGTCCATCGGTCCTCACTTCGTCGAAGCCAGATGATTTTTAACGACCTGCCGCCGATCGTAAGTTATAATTGCGTGTCTTACCGTTAGTATACAATGGATCTATTGTGATCAAATATTAATGATATACACGGAACACCCTATACGAGTACGAGATTCAATTGTGCTGAAATTTGTTGATCGAAATATGTTTCATTGAATATTAAAGTATTGTCTTATTTGACATTAAAAAGAATAAAAATCAAGTATCTTTTAACCACTGATGCTGATTTAATTGTAAACTATATAAATTTCAATGCAAATAAATATGTTATAAGCCTAAAATTACTGCGTACCATTTTAAAGATACGTAATAATTTTTCATTTAACAAAATCGAATTTAGATAAAATTGATATAATAAAATTATATTAATTTTTAATAATTTTAATTATATAATTTTTGTGATAAATAAATTAAGTAATCTTGTATTTTTAATAATTAGAAATTTATCATATATATTAAAATACTAATTTTTTTATATGCAATCTTTACTAGCCTAAAAGATACTCAATCATATATAATAATCCGTCAACAATGTTTATACAATAAACATGTACAATAGTGTGCTACAAACGCTATTACATTGATTCTTATTGATTGATTGAAGGATTATACATTTCCAACGGAAGATCTCTTTTCGTCTCAAACTCGCACTGTGTACGTGCCACTAAACGTGCACGCACCATTAGACGTAACACACTTACTCGTCGTGAAGTCGAAGAAGTCTCTTATGCGAGAAAAAAGTGAGAAGTTAAGAACGTTTGAGGACTAACGGCTCTATGGTGCAAATGTTACATGTAAGAACATTGTCCCACCGGCCTGTATGCTCGGCATACATTTTTGAATAATGTCTGACATAATAATAATTGAAAAGCATATGTTAACGAACGCGGCTAGTTTAACTTGAAAAAACAATGACGTTATGTAAAACGTTTCAAATTAAATAAAGAAACATTATAATCAGCATATATTTACAATACATACGTATACGTGTGGATTTCTTCTTTTCAAAAATATATTCTCTTCATTTAAAAGTGTGGTGACATAATATATATTTTTTTCATTTTTTTTCTCTAATAAAACATTTAAATATATTAAATATTGTATATTTAAAAATTTATTAAATATATGTATTGTATATTTAAATAGACTTCAATTTTAAAATCATTTTTCAAAATTTTTTCCGTGTAATTGATTTTATATATACAATAGATCTAATAAAGAAATAAAAGAATTTAATCTATCTTCTTATTTACGATTTTTTGGAAAAATCTCCCTTTGAAGAAATAAAGGGAGCTTTTATCTTGCGTAATATCGCTCGTAAAGTTTCCGACAGTCAAAGCGTCTCCGTAAAGAAATCGTCGATTAGCTTATCAGGCTATACAGCTAAAACGAATCCGTGACAGAGTCTCTTATCAACCGGCTGCTTAATCGGCCAACCGTTTAAATGCCGATTGATCGCACTCATTTGCGAATACGATTAAGCACATATTTTATATCACATTTCGAATGCAAGGAAAACGAAAGGCGTCGATCGAGCTCGTATTATTTTCGAGAAATGCGCTTTTAATATAAAAAATCCGTAACACTCACGACGCAATTTAATAATTTTATCGTGGAACCAATGTACAATAAAGGAATCTATAAACTGCAGTGAAATGTACAAGCCGAAAGGGATGCATACTCCTTCATGTTACCAAATGTTATCTTATTCTGAAGAAAAAATTACATTATGTCTACAAATAATAACTACTACGAATGAATAAAAAAGATATTGCATGCTTTTTTTATAAATGTATATGATAATTCAATTTTTATACAAGTGTATACAAAGGAGAATAAAGTTTCTCATAATTAACTAATTTATTAATAAAAATAATATCGAGAAAATCGATAATTTCACAATTATAAACAATTAAACTATACGAGATCGTAGCAATTTAATGAAATTTTTATCTTCATTGAAGATTATGTTATTGCCTTTTTTACGACACATCTCTCAGCAAGCAAAGAAGAAGAAAAAAGAGGATATATGATATTATTGTCTTGATTATACGAGATAAAAACTGCTACTTTTATATCTAGTCAATGCGGAAAGAGAGGATAGAGAAAGAGAAAGAAAGACAGGAATTTTAATTTTCTTCGAAAAACAAAAACTGGTTCTACCGGCGGCGCGGTGTTAGATGCCGAAAAGGAGAGAGTTGGGTGCATTCGAGACATTCCACCCACTCGACGCGCGTTCTCTCTCAGTCTCTACAGGAAGAACAGGCACGCGTGTAACGACATTCCACCCACTACTCCGTTCTCTGTGTGGAAGAGAAGAGCGACACGTGTCGAGGACAAATGCGGGAATAGAACGAATCGGTGCGCGTTTTTGTTCGGAGGATTTTTTACGGCTCGATTGATCGATCACACGTCGGCGTTGAATCGTTGATCGCACGAAAATTCATTTACATAACTACACGCATGATTTAGATTTTTCTCTTTACAGATTCGAAACAACAATCGCGTTGAATGGAGAGATAATCGAATTTTATTGATCTTTCGAAGATATCTCGGTGTAAACCTAAGAAAAATAAAAACGAAACGCACTGTGTAGATATCTCTTAATTTATATATTCTTTCTTTCTATATTTTTTTTCTTCCTCTATACCGCGGAATTTGAGACCACGCCCGTTGTCACCGAGAGAGCCGGATAATCGTGAAATTGCCAGATAATTTCTACGGAAGGATACGTTATAATTTCACATGCGCGTAACCGCATATCCCATCCTCAAATAACGAACGGAGGCGCAATTACGGCATACATAATTATGACGTTCCGAAAGAGAGGACGAATCAGGTTTCGCGTTGCGCATACATCGCGAAAAAACACACGCGGTCCCCTCTCTTTTCTCCTTGTCCTCTTTTCTTTTTTACATCGTTCTCTCGTTTCGTCCTCATCGAACGTTTCTTCATCATCGAAGTGCTCCAAAGATTCCCGGCAAATTTGCGTCGTGTCTCGGCCAAGTGGTTAACACGATGAGCAATTCTGAAGCTTGTCCGCGACTTGACAAATCACCAATTACCATATCATTATGGAATGACACAATCATATGGGGTGTTTCATAAAATTTATATTGATACTCGATAGAATTTTGTCAAAGACAAAATGAGAGAATGTGAGAAATACTCGTATATACCTTCCCCCCTTGTATATCCAATTTTTAAAATAAACTTAGTCCGTAAAAAAAAAAAATCAAATGTCTAAATAATAAATGTCTCATATGCAATTTTCATTATAAATTCAATATAGATATATACTAATTATAAAACTGTTGCTTTTAAATATAAAAATCGTTACATTTACTTTTTTAAATTTTATATATTTTTGTTTATAAATTGGTATATTTTTAAATAGTGCGCTATTGATTTCCATCTACTCAGGAATTTAATGGAATTTGGTCGAATTTAAATTTGGCCGCGTGTTATTATTGATTATTCGCTAAATTTGGTGGCAGTCAATAAAATTGTCTGAGAATCCAATTTAAAAAGATATACGAGGCCAAGTTTCATGCAAAGCTTTACGAAACACTTTATATTGAATACCTTCGCGATTTGATGAATCGCCCGGTTATCCACGCGACTCGTCACTCACGTTCCTTTATCACCCACTTCCGACATTTTTACGGCAACTTTCGTGACGCCAATCACGCGTGAACCTAATAAACGACATCGAGCATTCGTGTAAAAATCTCCGATTGCGACTCGGAGCATAAAATGTCGTCGCCGTGACGCAACAATGGTCTTTCCGAGCCGCGAGAGATCGGAATGACGACATTGCGACCGTTACCTGTCAGAGACACAAAGCGAAATTATATTTAATTGGCGGTAGGACATTTTCTAATCGCAATGCAAAATGAGACAGCGAACCAATAATTAGGAAAAAACCTTTTGTTGTTGAATGTGAGAGAATATTTCGACATCTTGGGAAAAAAAAAAAAAAAAAAAATAGTCCAATAGCGCATGAAAACAGAATGTAAAATATATTCTCATTTTTACAACTAGATCACTTTTCTTCGAGGATTATTAATTTATTTTTATGCCAGCTAAATTTCTTCCAATAGAAATAAATAATGTTCCATCTTCTACTCATCTTCTAATTATCTTAATATTTTGCATTTAGCATTTCACAGAAATATTTTATTTCTGTCACAGTTAACAATGTACTATCTTAAATCTCAGACAAGACTTCGACCTCTCATCAATCCTCACATCAGCCCGAATGCAGTCGGGCGCATTTTCAGTCCTTTATAACAAGGCCCAAATAACATACGAGAAATAATTTCAAGGGCGACCACGAGGGAATTCCACGATTAGCGTTCGTTTTTTCCCCCTTAACGGTGGCGGGCGAGACTACGTTCATGTGCGCGCATACGGGCACCCGTAATTGAAAGCTGTTACGCTCGGTATTTTATGGCTTTGTCCCGCGGCCATGCAAAACTCGATTCTTAACGTCTCCGGACGCGGACGCGAAGCCACCTTGAGTAACGGGCCACGAAAATATGCGCGCGAGCGTGCGCGCCTCCTAATTAAATCCGACTAAATTCATCAAAAATCGTCTTTAAAGTCATCCCGACCGCCCAACCTCCGGCGGCGACGGCGGCATCCTTAACGATGCGCGCGACGAAAACCAAATTCCGATCTGTCTAATTGCCGCGGTGTCCGTAAGCCACAAGCCGGAAATTCCGATCGGCAGATAGGAAGGTCAGCCTACTCATTCAATATGGAGATGATTTAATCGGTTCGACCAGCTAGGACTAAGGGCCCTTGAAGAAGCTCGTATAATTATGGATGCTTAACGATTCCTCATCCTTGTCACCGAAAGAATGAACTGATTCTTGCAGATAAATGAAAAATATATAGTACGCATCACTTTTAAAAAGAAAAAATGAAAGTACGTTTTGAATCACCGATTTTCTGATTTGTATTCCTCCGTTTCTCGGATGCGGATGTCTTTGGATAATAATTTTCAATCTCTTTGTCTATGTTAATTTAATTCTCTGTTTAAATCAATCAAATTAGTCACAGAGTGTGTAAGATCCTAAATCGCTACTATTGGATTGAGGAATAAGTCGGTATATTATCTGAAATAACGGATGCTCCAATTTACGATGGACATACTAATCTCGAGATATATTATTCCAAGGAGTATCGCGCGTTTGATCGCGATATTCAAGCCTACCGAGAAATAAATTGGATCTCATGGCTAGCTATACTTAAAAGGGATCTCATGAAACTAGATAGACACACGATAATATTATACAAGGTCTCTCAAAAGTTATATATGTACTTGCTTTAAAATACTTTTACAGAAGCCAAATCAGAAACATGGTAATTAATTAAATGATAAAACGACTAGAAATAGAGATAAAATATAGGATAAAAATAGAATTTAAAAAATAGAAAGAAATATTAAGATATTTTATGATTTCAAGACTTTACATTATTTTTAAAATTGACAATACAGAATTTAAAATTATCAGAATAGTAAACAATAAGAATTTAAAATTAGCGATGATAACAATAATTATTCAAAATCTTCCCTCAAAGCTAGAATCGCTTTTAATAGCATCAAAAAGATCTATAATGTAAAAAAGAAGTATACCATTTCTGATATACCCAGTATATATTGAGATGTACAAATCGGAAATGCCGCCGATCTAGCACGACTTTTCGTGCGGCACGCGTTCGGAGCGAGACAATAACATGAATAGCCCAGACTAGAAACGAATTAACGTGGAATGAATATTACAATACAACATAATAATCTAAGTAATATTTTCTTTTGTTTCGTTTTACTCTGAATATGTAATTTATCGCGTTTTGATTTACTGTGAAACAAATGAAAAATTTATCTAAAATCTACAATTTAAATGGACAGCATTATACGTATAAAAGTACGTTATATAAAAATAAACTACAATAAACTGAAAAAAAATATATTTAGAATAACGATATGTATATATAGTTAGATATGTATACATTATAAAAATTTTGTATTATAAATTTTCAATTTATTTTTTAATTACTTGATAATTAATAATTTTTTTCATAACATCACTCTCGTTTAAAAACTTGACATCGTTATTAAAAATTTCTCCTTCATTGTTTTCACTACGTCTCGTCAAACTGCTCGATCATCATGAGAAGAAAAATGCAAATGCATTAGGGGATAGACAAATGCACTTTAATATAGAACCATTTAAATATAGAGTTTAAATATAAATTATGCAAAATACCTGACATAATAAAAAGCTTTACGGTATGTTAAAAAACAAATACTTAAAGTCTAAATATAATTTTCAATCACGAGCTATTTTAAACTCTATATATATTCGCTATATGTATTTTAAATTTATTATTGCATATTGGAGATGTAATTTAAGCTTTAAAAGCGCATTAATTTCACCGTTTCTTTCTCCCGTCTTTTTTAGACAAAATGCGTATTCTTAATTTTGTTAATATACATGTTGGATAATTTTCATTTTTTAAGAATGACGCGTTAAAGATATATGTTAAGATTACAGAGTGATCAGAGTTAAATAAAATGTAATCGTATTAATGATGATTTCGAATGCTAATAAAATAGTAAAATTAATGCGCTCAACGATTATAATTATGAAATCATCAGTAATCATTAATGACGAATAACAGAAATAATCAAGGCAAAAATAATATGGTCAGTTTTAATTCTAAATATTTATATGATTATTAGATTATAAATAATTAATCAAAAAACAACTCGATTTTTCAATATCATCGTTTCCATAAATTAAAAAATAAATTGACATGCATATTGTTATATATATATAATTTCGTTAATGCACATGTTGGATAATTTTCATTCTCTAAAAATGACGCGTTAAGGATGTTAAGATTACAGAGTGATCAGAGTTAAATAAAATGTAATCGTATTAATGATGATTTCGAATGCTAATAAAATAGTAAAATTAATGCGCTCAACGATTATAATTATGAAATCATCAGTAATCATTAATGACGAATAACAGAAATAATCAAGGCAAAAATAATATGGTCAGTTTTAATTCTAAATATTTATATGATTATTAGATTATAAATAATTAATCAAAAACAACTCGATTTTTCAATACCATCGTTTCCATAAATTAAAAAATAAATTGACATGCATATTGTTATATATATATATATAATTTTGTTAATGCACATGTTTGATAATTTTCATTCTCTAAAAATGACGCGTTAAGGATGTTAAGATTACAGAGTGATCAGATTTAAATAAAATGTAATCGTATTAATGATCGAGTTCGAATGCTAATAAAATAGTAAAATTAATGCGCTCAACGATTATAATTATGAAATCATCAGTAATCATCAATGACGAATAATAGAAATAATCAAGGCAAAGATAATATGGTCAGTTATAATTCTAAATATTTATACATGAGCTATAAATCACATTAATAAAAAAAAAACCCCCCCCCGATTTTTCAATACTATTGTTTCCATAAACTAAAAATTATATTGACAATTTTAAATGTTTAATAATAAATTCTACTGACCGACCGATGCACCGCCCTTGCATGTCTCACTTCTTTCTGCATCTGGTAATCGCGAGATCCCTTCCGTTTCCGGTTGCTCCCTTCGCTTCAAATTGAGACGAGACACAGTCTATCAATTTGTCCACTCATGCATAATCACTATTCTCATATAATCACTATTTCACTCGTAGTCCAAAATCCGCCATATGCAATGACGCGGTAAAATTATTTCCATGCCGATTATAAACATGAAAGAACATATAATCGCGTATTAATAAATGGACGGAGACGATTTTCCGTGATTCTAATCGATATTCTCGATACTCGCGACATCCACTTTATACACGGGATAAACTTGTGATGGATAAAAAAAGGCGAGAAATACGGAAAGAATATTTCAATCTCGCACGCTAATGCAATACGACGGTTACTGTAACGGTTACGGAAAATTTAGGCAGGTCGAATAGTAGTAGATGGGGAGGGGGGAACGCGTCGTCGAATATCCGTTCCAGGAAAAGGAGCGAGCGCGTCTCTTCCAAGAAATAAACCGTACGCGAAAAATCCTGCGCGAGATAAATGAAACTAGCTCGAGCGACGCTCTTTTGCGATCTCGATTTATGAAATTGTGAATATAACTCTGAAAAAAGGATTACATTTGAAAACAATATTAAAGAATATTAAAGCAGAAACGTGTGGAACGCGACGCGCTTATATTTTCAACGCAATATTATTATATACGACAGCGAGTAAATTATTTCAGCGCCTAAAAATATGTTAAATAATGTATTCATCGATCGTTGTATCGTATTATAAAGTCGATATATCAAAACTACAAATTACTCTCGATTCGGATATTTCGAATATTCGTTCGGATGCGAAATTCATTTTCGATAGATAAAAGATGCGTGGGAAAAATCTTGTCGTTTGCGAGTATATATATATCGAAAGATGCCTTAATCACGATTACACGGGTTAATATATTACACTCGGATAATCGCCTGTTATTCGATACAAGACTCCCCCGACACTCGTTCGTACGCGAATCTCACTTTCGACGGATAAAAAGACGCGAGAAACACGGAGCGCGACCGTAATTCGTCTTGAGACTCGCGCTTGTGGGAAGGGACTGACACGATTACGGAAAATTTAGGCTGGACGGGTGATAGGTGAGGAGAGGGGAGGACCGCGTCGCCGAACGTCTCGGTACAGAAGCGTTCAAAAAACATTTGGTCGTAAACATTCAGATATAAACAAAGAAGCGCGGCTCGAGAGAAAGAGAGAGAGAGAGAGCTTATATTACAAAATCTCGATCAATTTTCATGGCGAAACGATAATACAACGAGAATAATCGTTGAATAGAATGTGTAAGATTCGAGGAGGAATATATCTGAAAAGCAACTCACACACCACATATGAACATTCCTAATAAAATATTCTTATTTAAGAGAAAAAAAAATGTGTTCGGTTAGTCGACAGTTCATGGTTGTAAAATTGACCAATCACGGTCATTCGATTCTTGATTGGTGATTGGTTAGTTTTAAAACTATGGATGTTACTGAAATCCAATTAAGGGTGACATGTCAACGTTAATCAATGTCTCTGAAATGCCGCGAGAAACCACGAGTACCAACAGCTAAATGAGAAATTTTACAATTGGTGAAGCTTCGCGTCGCGTTTTTCACACGTTTCGTATTTCAATATACTTTAATATTCCTTTAAAATATATGATTCTTTTTCAATTATATGTATAATTTCGCCAGAAAATAATCGCGAGATTGCAAAAGTATCGCTCGAGCTTCGTTATCTTATCCTTGTTCGTATCGCGAAGGTTTTTTGGCGCACGATTTTTTTCTCGCAAAAAACTCGCTCGCTCCTGTTCTTGGAAGAGATATTCGACGACATTCCCCTCCCCTCCCCCCACCTATCCGTCCAGCCTAAATTTTCCGTAACGCTCTTCACACAAGCGCGATTATCGAGACGTATTACGGTCGCGTTCCGTATCTCTCGCATCTTTTCATCCATCGATACCTCTCTCATTCTCATTTTTGTCGGGAATGAACGCACGCGGGCCCTTTGCGCTTTACTCATCCGTAGCGAAAACTCGCGTTTGCTCGCGTGATTAAAGAGCTCATCGCGCGAAAAGTTATCGAAATGCCGCGTGGAAAAATTATGATCTCCGCGAATTAATTATTCAATTCTCATTTCATCGTCTAATGAATTTCAGAATCGTAAAATAATTATTGTAGCGTAGAATTGTCGGGGGATCGATCTCGGTATATGTTTACTCAGTAATCCACGGATACTTGAATATCGTCATTGATGCTCTCGGATAATCAGCGAACTCCCGTGCATCAACGATTTCTCTAATTTCGTCTTAGGCCGAGATTCGCACGGTCCTCGGGCGACCCATATTAAGTTAGCCCCCCCCCCCACCAACGCCAAATTAAATCAAATACATCAAATAATTTAGTGCTAATTATGTGCTAATTAGTTGCCGTAGTCCGAATTTTGTTGCTCAAACCGTTTAGCAGGAATTTACAATCAAAGTGGGGGGTGCTAGCTTGACATTAAGCCAGCCCCCCCCATAGTGAAAAAAAAGGATCGATTTTTAATACTTTAAGACGAGCAACAAATTCAGTTTCTTATATATTTCGATAGTATATTGTCCACAGATTATTTTAATACCAAAAACATGCGAGCAACAAATTCTTTTAGTTAATTTATATAATATAAGAGCGCGTCGTATAGGATCCGCGGCGACAAAGTATCGATTTTTAATACTTTAAGACGAGCAACAAATTCAGTTTCTTATATATTTCGATAGTATATTGTCCACAGATTATTTTAGTACCAAATACATGCGAGCAATACATTTTTTTATTTACTTTTACTTCGCGCAAGTGAATGGTACGGCGCGGCGAGACTGAGTATATAGTGGTATTAATTAAATAATATACTTTTTTAAAAATATTTTTATGTTATTTTAGAGCAACAAAATAGCAACAAATTCTAGTGTATTTTATTTTTTGATTCGAGCATTCTATATATTTTTTTCACTATGGGGGGGGCTGGCTTAATGTCAAGCTAGCACCCCCCACTTTGAATGTAAATTCCTGCTAAACGGTTTGAGCAACAAAATTCGGACTACGGCAACTAATTAGCACATAATTAGCACTAAAGTATTTGATGTATTGATTTAATTTGGCGTTGGTGGGGGGGCTAACTTAATATGGGTGACAATAACAGCGATAACGACGGGAGTAATAGTAATAATAGCAATAACATCTTTATGAGCATCCCGAGAGGATGGACGAGATTGTAGCTTTTTGACCTCGCAAGAACGCGAGAACGAGAAAGGGTCAAAAGTACGTGCAGACCCGGCCCTATTACCGGCATCGGGGATCGGTAGCTCGAAGTCCTAGAAGCGACTGAAAAAATTACGAAGAGAGAAAGAGAGAGAGAGAGAGAGAGAGAGAGAGAGAGAGAGAGAGAGAGAGAGAGAGAGAGAGAGAGAGAGAGAGGTCTCTCGTGTCATGGTGAGCCAGCAGGCCAGATAAAAGCGCTCGCTCAAAATAAAACGCGCGCCGCTCGAAATGAAAGTGGATGCTGGGCAAGGTGGGAATAGTGATAGCTGTCAAAGCATGTAACACCTACGCGACCACCTTCACTTATCTGTGACGGAATCTTTACCGAAATGTGTCTAATATATCGCATATAATATTATTTATTTATAAATATCTTGAGAAGAAAATAGATGGATCACTTACGTTGAAAATTAATAAATCTAATTATTTTGAGATTCATAAATTTGACATTATATAAGAGCACACTTTTAACCTTTTAAAATACAAAATTAATAATTAATTTGTGAGCTAAAGTGATTCTCTCCGTAGAGACAAAATTTTTATTTTCATGAATTTATATATCGTACAGTTAAAATTGTGATACAGTCATTATAAAAAAGTTAATTTGATAGAAAATGTGTACGATTCTAAGATTTAATTACATTCTACGGGGCAAATCTTTACTTTAGCTCTCAAATTAATTATTAATTTTGTATTTTAAAAGACTAAAAGTACTCTGCGCAATATCGGATTCATAAATTTCGAAATATATTAAATTTATTAAGTGACCGATCCATTCAATTTCACTCAAATCAAATGCATAAACATATAGATATTAATAGTAACTACTTAGACTACAAAAAGGGAAAGATAGAGTATGTTGCTTAGACATCATAGAATTAATAAAAAATTAATACAAATATATTACTAAATATTTATGATTATCATTTACATAATTTAAAAAATTGCGATATTATAATTTTACATTAACCAATTTATTCCTGAAATGTTCAATAGTTTCTCGATGATTTTATTTTTAAAACCGCGCCCTGTTATTCGATAGTTCAGACATAAAAGCGTCGAAGTTGTCGTTAGAACAAGCAGTGACCGTCGTCGAGCGAAGAAAACGGAAGAGAGAAAAAAAAAAGAGGAAGACCCCGTGCTCTCGCGCGAGTTGAGCCACGTTGAAAGACTAATTGACGAGGAGGAGGTCGGTAAAGGATGAGGACGAGAGAGGCCTGACGAGCCGGCGTGCACCCCCGTAAATATCGTGACACGCGCTCAAATTAATGGCCCGGTCTTACACACACCGCGAGAAAGCGAACGAACTGGTATTCTCTCGATGCCGCGCCACGTCGAGATCGAATCAAAACACGGTCGGCCGAATCGCCCTTCTATTTCGAGCAATCGAATCTTGCGAGTCGATATATCGTTTGACTCTTTCTAAGAAAAAACTTAAAAAAAACTACATGTGTCTAGACCGGACATTTAAAAACTTTTAAATGTCGATTAAAGAGTATCATCTCATAATATCTTAACGGGAAAAAAAAAAAAATATACTGTAATATTATGTAATTGCATAAATTTACATAAGATATTTATTTCTTATATAAATAGCTATATATAAAATATTATATTCTTGTATTATTTTATATAACGTTGGATTCTCTCACACTCACTCAAATTCAGAAATAAATCTTATCGCGGTGCTGACACGACCAAGGATACTAAAGGTTCGTTTTTTTTTTCGGACAAAGTTACCTGCCCCCGAAGAGCGAGGGAGCACACGTCCGTGGGAAAATCTTATAGAGCGAAATCTTTTAATTAAAGTCGATTTGAGGGCGGAGGCATCGCCACGCGCGTTTCAGTCGCCCGAAGAAATTAACTTTGGTCCGCGTTCTCCACGGGCCCAAACAAATTGGAGAAGATTGGGTCTATGGCCCCTCGGGCCATTCGGTAAATTTTGAATAACGTGAAAGAACATTTTCCGCATATAATGTAAGACGTGGTTATGATTTAATAATAAAGCTGTCTGTTTACGTGGAGGTATTATATACTTCTTAAATATACGTCGCAAAAGCTGTCACAATCTCCAACATTTATTATGGAAGCCAAATGTGTTTCTAAGGCATGCTAAGCATAATTTATTCCAATATTATATATGATCGGATTATTGTATTCATCGAACAAACGCCTATAATATATATATCAACGTTTTTTATTGTAGATATTTAAAAGGAAGACATCTAAATATTGTGTCTAGTTTCTCATATAATTTGATATTTTCCAATAACTGTATATCTAAATTGTAATTCAAATTTTTACAAATGTACAAGATATCTGTGTACCACAAGATTTGTTCGAGAAGGTCAGAATTTAAAAAAATATATGAATCATGAAAGGAAGATCTCTCTTTCACAATTTTTTATTAGGACAAATTTAGCTAAATGTTTGAAAATTATTGAAAAAAATTCAACGCAGCCTAAATCAGATTTTGTTAAGAGATTTTTCACAGTTATTTTTTTCTTTCAAACTAGATATTTTTCTACATAAGTAACTGCCATCCAGATATTCAATATTGCACTTATAACAACGTTATCTAGAACAATATTTACGTAAACGCGGAATTTTCAGAGACATTTTTCCTATTCCGTCTCGCAGCCTCGAATTATAGCCAGGGCGTTAAAAGCTTTTATTGACCGAGTAGATGGAACGATCGTGACTCCAACATGCGGAAGCGCATCTTTTTTCGTCTTTCTTTTTTATTCCAACAAGTCAAAACGGGAAACGAGAGTGTCGTGGTGCGAAGAGTTTGTGAAAATAACCGAACGTGAGGCGGATCCGAAATAGAGTGACCGAATTACGCAAGTGCGACGATATGATAGCGGATTAAGATCTAGGGCACGGGAATTAATTTTTAAATAATTATAAACTGGCTCTCTCTTTCTCTCTCTCTCGAATTTTCGCAAAAGAAACGAGAAACGATTTACGATCTGCATGACGATTAAATAATATTCCTCTCGCTAGTAACGAAGCGATATAGTACTCGTAAACTCCACACGGACTTTACACCTATTCATTCGCTAATGAGGAAGAGATAATAACTACATACGAGTTGTTGTAATAAAGCAACTGCACGCAATTTCTTACTCCGTAACCGACATATCGATTTTTATTCGACTAGAAATTACATTCAGCTAATCCTCTAATTTCCGCCTCTCTCATTATTATAAATTAATGTAAAAATCTTTATATATACAATTTTAACCCTACATAATAGATATATCAAGCTCTAAATTAAAATTAATTAAAATATTTGTCTCTTATATATATATATATATATATATATATTCAAGTTTCTAACGAAATTTCCTTCTATTTCGAAATTCTATGAACTTTCCAATTTTTTCGTTCAGGAAATATCAGTTCTAAATTGTTCAAGTAATAAATTGGTATAAGCAAATGTGTCAACTTTAGGTTGTTTTGTCCCTTCTGTATTGAATTACCCGGCGCACTTTGCGCGCGCGACTAATTTTTCAGCGGCTCGGTTTACAAAGCGTGCATAATGCAGGCTGCTCTCACGGCCGCGCAATCAACCGCCTACCACCAACCATCCAAGCAAGAGCAACACGAGAGCCGATGGAAAGCCGCCGATGGTAGAGCTCCGCTGCAACAAGCATGAACGCAACAAGCCAGCTAATCCCCTCGGAATCGGCCTCCGCGGCATATAAAGCCGCCCAGTCTTCGCGTTGTGTCCCGGTGACAGATGACGCGAGACGCACGTATAAAGTATATACATTGTAAATCCTAATCGGCGACCTCCGAGATGGGGCGCGATTCGAAATTAAAAATCGACCGACAAATTTATATCGCCGAGATAAAGAAAGGAATTTAATCCCACCCGCGCGACGAAATATTATAGATGCATTGTACACGTGACGTTCAATGCTTGGATTCATATGTACCTGAAGAAAGCATTAGACGCGGGGATTATCGTCGACGAGTAATAATTCGCAATGCGATTTGTGCTGTGCCGTAGACGAAGGTAGAGATATTGGAAAAGGTGGACTACTAGTAGAAAGATTATGGTCAGACAAGCGGATTAACCGAGGAGATTAGATAAAGTTAAGCGTTGCCATTTAGTATATTCAACTGATCGAATGGTACAACTAATTTCAAGCCAAATTAAAGAACGAAAGAAGTTGATGAAAAATTTAAGCTCGAAAAAATTTTAAATTTCAATTATTTTAAAATTCAATACTGTTTTTTTTTTTTTTTTTTTTTTTTTTTTTTTTTTTTTTATAAGAAACAAGACATATGTCGCTGTGATAAAATCATCGCATATGTAACGACATTTTCGCTGATCGTCGTCGATGTCGCACACTTCGACTCGTGAATCCGCATCACAATATTTATGCTTTCCGATTCGCCGAGATGCGCACGAACGAAATATGCGTTTGCTTTCACCGTGAGGATATTACTCGATTATTAGATTAGCAACGCGCCTTTGATGTCGCGCGAAACTCACGCACCGCCGTACCGGATTCGCCAATCGAGAGGCGACAAATGACGCATGCACCAAGGGCTGCCGTTATAAATCGCAATTATCGATAAATGCGGATACCGTGACAGTGGCAAGACCGGTCCTAGATACTTTGCCCTGTCGCAAATGAGATATGTTTCACGCAACCACCACACGTATATACAATAAAAGAAAAGACAGAACGAGTCATATTAAAAACAAGATGGTAAATCAGAAAATTTTTCCAAATTTTATACACGTTACTTCTGAATCTATCGTGTATCGTTGATCTCACATTTATGGATATTTAAAATTGATTTTTTTTCACTTTCGCGAATATTTCAAAGGATTACAAATTTCCTTAAAATTGATGGACTTTGACAGATACAATGGAAAAGTGATCCGCGTATAATATGTTACTTTTGTCTATCGAAAAAGATTATGAAATTGCAACAACGGTTTATCGTCAGATTTTCTTACGGCGATTAATCCGTATAAAATATACAAGCTAAATATATTAAAGCAATTCAGAGAGGCTCGCAAGGATAAATGACACGTATCGCATATGTAGTATATTATCGCGTCACGATTAAATCGGAGATAGTAACGCCTTATGTTCTAAAACATCTGTGATTCGTGTCTGAAGAAAACCGCGCCAAGTGAAATGTAGAAACTGATAGTGATACGTAGGCGAATATGAATGCATGATATTCAACGGCCTGATTGGATAAACGCATTTATATCAATCGTAAAGATTACACGAGCAAATGAAAATCACAATTTCAGATATTCTTCCTTCGGAATTTACTATCATACATATATTTGGTATTTTTTAGATAAAAATTACCGTTATACGGTTACCAGTTTTATTCAAAGAGATGTTATTACATGTGTAAGAGTTCGATAGAAATAATCAATAAATATCTTACGAATAAATGAAAGGCAATTTTCATTTACATAATCACCAGTGGCTGGAATCACGTTTTACGGCGCACAAATCCCTATCTCATTATTTGCGTTAAATTGGAATGTCAATCCACACGCTGATTTTCATTCGTCTCGATTCTGTTTAGAAGAGGAGTATCATCTCGTTTCTATCCAATTCCATCATACGTGCTGAGCTTCTCGCGTTATTGGCCACTGAATGACATCGCCAAATGAATTATTAATGACTGAAATTATAGAGAGTCGAGATAACTATACCGGGCTTCGACACGCGGCTAATTATAACCATCGGTATTGTTGATTCGACGATAAATTAGTTCACGAAACTCACGGAGCCTGTCTACGCAGGCCACTGTCTAATAATTCGCGCTAAATTAGAACGTCGTCGTATATCGACTTTTTATTCGTCGCGGCGCTATAGAAAACATCGGCCGGTTTTCCACTTAATCTGATCTACGCGCTCTGCCACTCTTTTTTTTTTTTTTTTTTTTTAGATTTCAGCCGTAATCGGAGTACGCTGATGAATTATTAATGGCTAAAACGTGCTAAAATTATGATCGGTAACTGCTTCGTACCTGTCGCGATACGTGTTTTAGTTAATAATCCCGAGTATTAAAAACGCGCTCGCCATTGACTACAAATTATAGCGCGAGGAAAATTAATGAAGCGTGACTGATCGATCTCTTTCATGTCTCTTTCTGCTTTTCATTTACTGTTTCCCCAGAGACACCGCGTATTCTCCGCGGATAACACGATAAACACGATATGCTCGCGACATGTGCTGTAAAAAGATTTATCGAAAGATAACAATGTTACCTCTTTCCCTCATGATAATGGATTATTATTATTAATTTCGCTGCGCAAAAAAAAAATGGATAACGAGAATTCGAGATCCGTGAAATAGTAAGGAAACTAATATAATCGAGCGGATGATGTACTATCCTAGCGCGAGGCATCTTAAAAACGCGCGATCGATCATAAGTTATGCGGGGACGCTAATTAATGAAGCGTAAGTATCGTTAATTTCACGCTGCACCTACCGACGTATTGGCGATTCGAGAGAGCGCACGAGCCTGATCAAGGATATTCGCAGCCACCGTTATACTTCCGATCGTCTCCTCCTCGGTCTATTACGTTCCACCGTGGCCCGAGATGTCAATGATCGCGAGGATCGTGACGATCGTGATCGCGAGGCACGCGGCTCATTTCATACTCTCGTGGGCGCGTGGGCGCGGATAATTACTGTTTCGAAATCGGTGCCGATCCGCGCCGCATCGGGATCGTAACAATGATCGCGCAATGGGCTCTCAATCGGATGATGCATTATCGACTTTTTTTCGGACACGTGGCACGTACAATGAAAAATTAATCGGGTTTCTCCCTCATCCTCCTCACCTTCCCTCTTCTAGATCACAAGATTCTATGCATTTCGTTAACATATCTCTTCCCGTGTTTTTTTACTATTCATTTACCGCATCATCTACCATATTTGGTGCATTGATGATATTCTTTAGAGCTCGATACGTTTTACATATCTAAACTCTGTGTAAAAAAAAAAAAAAAAAAAATATTGTACATAATTTCTTACAATGCAGTATAATTACAATGATTAATATCGAGTGTCAACGACTGCGTCTCGACTGGAAAACTTTTAATTAGCATTCATGCCAGTGTGAAACGAATAATGAGAAATTCAGAAGACCAGTCATTTCGCAAGGTAACTTCTCATCAATAGCTTTTAATTCGTCTATCTTTGGTAGAGTGATAGGGAAAGAGAGAGAGAGAGAGAGAAAAGTCCTCGAAATCGGGCACACCTGGGCAGTTATATGACTGGGCGTGCCTGTGTTGGCTGCGCAGACTGGCAGGACGCGTGGGCCGGCACCGTATTATGCTTATCCCCCTGAGAGAGGCGACTCTCGCGCGCGAAGCCTGAATCGGGGTCTCAGGACCCGCGGTGCGGAGAAAACGCCGTGTCCTGGCAGCCGCGACGGGAACGGGCGTCAAGTGAGACGCGAGACGGTATATAACGCGAACGTGGGCGACCAGGTGCAGCTTTGCCAGTCGTGCTATAATTACAGGTATTCGGTACCGCGATAGCGTGAACGTCTGCCTTTCATAAATAAAAAGTACTTTTGTGTCCGCGAAGAATTAAAGGGTTCACAAATATACATATGATTTTAATTTTCTCAATCAAGGTTCGAAAATATGTCTCTCACATTGGAAATTAATAATAATATGTTTGATATCAATATCTACATCTATTTGTATATCTATGAAAATTTAATATATCTGTAGAATACGAGTTTCTCAATTCGCGATGCAGTATCTGCAAGTGGCGAAGCGCAATGACAGCAGCAGCTTCGAGCTATCGCCAGAAGTACGCTATCTCGCTGATAAAGGGAGAAGTGCAACTTAATCGGGAACAACGCGTTATCTTCCTCGATACGTAACCCGCGGAACTTCTGCGAAAATTACGTACCAGGAAAAGATTGATAGCGTCGTTGAAGAAGCGCGCACGTGTGCTCGAGGGTATCGTAATTCCTCCCACGTATGAAATTTGCGTACGAATCGGATGGCGCGTAAATCGCCATTCCCGCGTCACGATAAAACGATTCGGCCAGGTAACTGCGAATCGTCGATATCCGAAAATCGATCCAACGAACGAACAGCATTGCGATTAACGCGGCGCCGCGTAGTCGCGATCGAATCGAGCAAACGATAAGATTCACGGAGAAAGGGAAGAGTGGGCAGCGTCTTCCGCTGAAGACTCGAATCAACCGTGCATCGATCTTAATTTTTATAACGTCTTTCGCATACGAGATTTTCTCGCGATTAAAAAAAAAAATCTCAATTTTTTTATTAAAATATTTCATAAAAGGTATCAAGAAAAATGAGTTCCATCTCAGATAAATCTAGTCTTCTCGTTCCATTTGCCACGAAAGTATCTCGGATATAGTTTTCGCTGCATCATATCGCGGAAAGCGTAATCAATGTTGCGCCTTGCGCGAACAAGAGTGGCGATTTTCTCAGCCGCTTGCACTCTTTCATTACGTATTGCAAAACACGGGCGCTTCCGTGTCCTCTGATTGACGCTTGGCGCTCGAGATGGCGAGCTAAACTCCTCGTTAACTCGAGTCGAGCCCCGCGGGTATCGGCGGAAAAACTTCTAATTATATACGACGGCTTCCGTCAAAGATCGACGACACTTTACCGGTGCCGATCGACTTGCAAATGACCAGGGAAAAGGAGCAGGGATCTCTCGAGGAAAGCGACGCGATAGCCTTGTCGGTTCAGGCGACATTGTAAGTTATCGAGATTAAACGATTAGCCGCGGGGGCCCCGGGCACGGGACTTTTATTCATCAGCGTCATCGTATCGCGTCGTTGACATCATCGTGCGACGTTCGACCGTAAACCGATCTCGGGGAAAAAAAAAAAAGACGAGGGGATCCGAGCAACAGGGGATAAAAAGAGAGAAAGAAGAGGGGCCGCGCTTAATCTCCGCTTATTAAATAAATCACGGGCTCCCTGTTACTTTGGGCAACGCGATATTGCCTCGAGAAGTCAGCCTCTTATAATTCCTACATTAATTTCTTTAATAGTTCACGAAACAATCCCGGCGACCGACGGGGTACATCATGCCGGAACGGTATCATTGGCCCCGGGGGAGGAATTAAACGCTCTCCTGGATCGTAAAGGAATTAAATTATAGTCGTAAATTATTTATAACGCGCGTCGCTTTATTTAGCGCGATTAACGCGATGAAAAGGGGCATGGCCTGCGTGCGTGGCTGCGAAACGACAGCGATTTAATAATTCTTCCGAGCGTAATGGATCAAATTTTCTCGCGAGCCGCGCTTTTTCATCGAGGTCTTAATTTTCGGTATGTAAAATCGCGCGACTCGTGGAACTTGAAAGCAATTTTTTAACTAATTTTTTAAATAATTTCTAAAATAAGGAAATATTTTGGAGAAATATACAACGTCATATTCTTTTATCTCTGATATTATTATATATTAGATATATCGTCGATTATAGTTATTTATTATGAATTTAAATGATGTGGATAAAATAGTCGAAATATATCGCGTGTTAATTTTAACTTATTTTATAGGCCTTAGACATTAATTCGCACTTATAAAAGAAGGTTTCAACAGTTTCTAGATTTCTTGCGCTTTCGTTGAAACGATTGTCCGGTAGACCTTGAATGCTAACCGTCTGACGTGTTTTATCCACCCACGTACCGACAATGCGTTGCGTGTCAACACGCTCACGCATGATTCTTGTAAGAGAATACCGCATAATATGCAAAAAGGAGATGAGAATCATCGCGAATATATAAATTCCCCTTCTTTACTCCTAAATTATACGAAGAATAAAAAAATATAAATTTTTCTATAAATTCATATATATGTACAAAGCGTCAAACTGTACAGAGATGAGATTGTTCGGGAATAGATTCTTCTAAATTGTACGAATAGAAGAATTGTAAGATTATTGTAAGATTACGCTATATTTTTCCTACGAAAAACATCCGCATAGTCTCACCTCTAACGGCGGCGTTCAGTCTGTCAAGATTGGCGAGTGTCAGCGGAACTGGACCAAAGTGCATGACGACGATTTTGCCGATGTGTCGCGCGTCACCATTACGTGCCATGAAGATGCCGGTGTAACCGCGTCTAACGTAGTTGCCGCAGGTGTCGTTCACGACGAGATCGACGGTGGCGTTCATCAACGCGCCCTTGATCGCCCGCTTAACGCGCACGTGAAGTAGCTGGCCCTCCTGCCGCAACTCCTTGATCTTCCCCGTGAAGATGTAGTCCGACTGGCGCACCTTGCCCAGGAACATTGTGTCGTTCCTGATCGTCGCCGTCAAGTTCGCCCGACACTCCAGCAACTCCCTCGTCGAGAGGCTCGCCAACGACAAGCTGGTCCAGAGGACCATAAAACTAATTATCGAGTAACTAGGCATCTTGAGATGTTCACTTCACGTCGTCATCATATCGGTCTTGATCTTCGATATGAATGTCTTCGCGCGGTCTGCCTTGTGAATTTTACTTGGCTTTTTTTCGGCGTCCACTCGGTGATGAAATTTTTCGCCAAAAGTTACGCTACATATTATTTCAACGCGATCGTTTTCCTCCTTTGTATAGATTCGACATTAATCGAGATTAATCGGAAATTCAAATGCAAGCTCGTTTTTTTTTTTTTCATTAATTCCAAGTCTCAACTCGATGATTTATTTCGAGAATTTTTCACCAATCCTATAATTTTAATAAGAGTCCTTATTTGACAGGAGTCTGTTTAATCGCGAGTCGATTAATTCTCATTTTCGAGACGAAGACATATCTTGAAGAGCTGCTATCGTCAACAAGCTCTTCCAAGAAGGCGTCTTTAATCAGAAGTAGCCGGGATCAATCGATGGCTCCGAAACAGAAGGCTCCCCGATCCCGCAGCGCCTTCGGGCGTTAATCAGAAGTCGGGCACTCGAATGTCCGCCGGTTCGGTTGATTAATTCCTGGCTCTCCGAATCGAGGACGGGTCTCACGGTGGCGGCACAGGCTGGACACCCGGAGTCCTCTAAATGGAAACGAGTCCGATCTCGAGCAACAGGTTGGCGCCGCGTGTCGACCCACGCTCGCCGATTTCCAATCCGCGTGCCAGCGTTGGTTTGCCTCTCGTGAAGAACAAGCGCGACGTTTCTCGGTCGATCGAATCGATAAACTGCCGTCGTCCTTCTCTCGCAACGTTTTATCGTCGCCCTGATGAGGCCAGACGCCGAATGCGATCGTCAACGAAACCGCGCGCTCTATCCACGCTTCGATCATCAACTGGTTACGATCGAGCCTCCGAACGATCGAACGTGAATTCTCTATAGTCAGCCTGCTCGTTTCGATAAAATCAGAAGTCTAACCGCTCGTTCGCGCCACTGTATGCCATCGGGAACATACCATTTAAATTTTTAAAAAGCAAACGTATTTTTATCGAAATTCATTATACGTAAAATATTTTTACGCGCTGAACATGCGTTACATTTTTGAAATATATCGATTCGTCGGAGAATTACGAGATTATCGCGAAACTTGATCGAATCACTTCGAATTTCGATAACGTAACGCGCATGAACTTTGCGAACACGTCAACTCAACCATCTATTTTAATGATGGCCCGTCTAATTAATGAATTAAATTTAGCAGGTACTCATTGGACAGCTTTACAATTATATAATCGCGATCCATTAGCATTCCAAGAAGCAAAAATATTTCAAAGAGATACCAGTTGTGAATATTCATTAAATTATTCCGCATTATCGAAAAACATTAATAGCGTTCGTGTCCTTTTCAAGTGAAACTTAATTAATCAACATACTGTCACTCCGATATCAGAAACACATTTATTTTAATTCTCCTTTTGCAGAGAAAAACGTCACCGCTCAAAAGCGAGAAATTGAAGAATGTTCAGCTGTCACTCGGTTTCTAACAAATTTAAATCACCTAATCCAATATATCGTCACGTTTTACATTTTTTATACGAATGTTATAAAAAAAGTATCGAGATTTTCTTATTCAGTTTCATCAACACTTCTTCAATTATTATACCATAGAGAGCACATCGATAATATTCGTCATAACCGCCAGCCAACACATTTCATTAAATTTTCTCTGCACGCAAGACACGTATACACAAGACACTGGAGCGGACCACCATTTGATCACTCGCACAATCTAACAGATGCTGCCAAAAGCACTGTCAGCGCAAACTCGTCAGGTGTGTCGAGGTTTGCCACCGCGCGAGAGTGAAAGAGCAGTGATCGAGCAGTGGTGGTTGGTCGCGTGGAGGCACGCGCTGGACTGAGGAGGGCTAAGTGTGGATGCTGCAACTACAACGTGTAGGCGTAAGTCGCCTTAGAGAACGCGGTGGACCGAGAGGGGGAGAGAGATGAGGAGGGCGCGAAGACGCGCGAGTGCCGTGTGAGTGTCCGTGACGACGGTACACGCGCCCGTGCACGCGTGTGCGTGAGCGTCATGAGAACGGGTGATGGAGAGGGAGAGAAATCTTATCCGGGAATGGCAGTGAGTGAGCGAAAAGGCACACAGGTACACGCGCACGAACCTCGAGAATACCCGCGACGCGTTCGCGTCGTTGCTGAATAACGCTTGCACGCGCCGCACGCACGCGAATTATCACGTGAAAAAAGGTGAGAGGGCAACCCGCGGCTGATTGGCACTTATAAAGATTCCCGTGAAATAACCGTATCATAATAACATTTTCAATTTTTATTTTTACGAATAATATTAATAGGATTTTTTTAATATATTAATTAAAGATTTTCAAAATGCATCGAAAAATTTATAAAACTTTGCGAATACATAGAGTTTTGATAAATAATGCTATTTTTGCTTTTTATACTCGAATTCATTGTAAAAAAATTAATTTTAAGCAATTGATAACTATATATTAAAAACATTATAAGTCTTGATAAAAGAAAATAATTTTTCTGATCACTTTTCGATTTACAAGTTGAGAATAGATAATAAAACTTCATTTAATTTCACGAAATTCGTTTTGATTTGTGTGGCTGAGCTATCAAAATGTATTGAAAAAAGTCTAGTGTCCAATTTAGCCTCTGCGATATTTTCAACACTATCAATTTACGAATGTGCCGATCGACATCGTCGAGAAAGCAGCGAGGGTTAAACGATCTAATCGACACTTGCTTAACGATCTTGGGCGATCTCGGATGGTTTGTAATTGATGGCGATCGATAATGCCGGGCGTTACAACGACTTCTCTCCTCGAGGTATCACCCACGAAACGGTGAGAATCCGGCCTAACGAGCCTGTGAAAAAAGTTAATGGCTCGACTTCGACAACGACTTCGTAGGTGGAAGACAACGCGCGCGTTCGTCCTCTCTTATTTTACGATGATAGTTTCGAGACGCGACGCGGCATAACTATTGGCCAGAGTGTGACGTATGGTGTCGTCAGTTATGGTACATCATAATTTTCGCGTATACTCGCGTGTCGCGATGTCATGCACCTTCGCCAACTGGGTGTGGATTCAGCAAGATTCTTGTCTTTTGCAACACATCAACCAGACTCGGTCTCGAGTTTCGAACATTCGCAGAAACGATCCTTATGATACAACTCCTAGAGATTTGCCTACGCCTTTTAAGATAAAGAGAAACGGAAAGACAGCCTATTCCAAAAAAAATTTTCTAGACATTTTAATGTTATTTAAAACTGAGCATCAGGGGATTATATTTCGAGAGAATAATATATTTTCTCTAAATACGATTCCTATTAGTTTATCGTGTATACAAATGTTACATCATTCTATCATTTTTCTTCAAGTTAAAATTAGTACTGGAAAGATTTGTTGCATATTGAATTCTACGAGGATTGCTTCTCTCGAGCACTACCTATATATCTTAATATCTTGCGTTGTATAATATACTGTATAACATGTAGCGTTAAATGGGATTGTGCGATTCTCAGTCTGCGATAACATTGAACGTGATCTTCATCAAAAGCCAGAATCGCAACACCCACGCTTAGCGCTAAATACGAGATATGAATACAGAATAATATCTCCAATCCATAGAGTAATATATCACAATCTTGTAAAATTTCAAGATACTAGCCTGCAATATCCATTACGTCGTCAAATAATTACACCGTTGGCATCCCACACGAGCTTTCATAAAACTGCGCACGCCTCGATCTAATGGACCCGGTAATAAGAAATTACGCGGTTAAGTCAACAATTTATGCTACAGTCGGGGATTAATTAGTATTGTGTGATAACGAAACACGAAAATCTCATTGCTCGCTAATCATGATACAAATCGGCGCCCAAAATCTACGCGTAAACGCAAACAAATTTAAAAATTTATATAATGAAATGTCATATAAAGTATAAAATTCTGTCACGTTCTTTTTTTTACATTAACGCTAATTTAACGTGAGAAATTAGCTTCCTCTATTCACAACTTCACTTCTCAAAAGACATATTTAAAAAATTATAATTTATATATAAATTATATAATTTTTTTTAAATATGTTTTTTCAGATGCTTGAGATGTTTTTTTTTTTTTTTAATTTCTTGATATATATTTAAGATAGTATATGTCCCCTAAACTATTATATCAAATTCATCTCGATCCAAGAGATCGCACAAGATTAATATCTCTGTGCATCTTTTATGAGAGTGCACGATATTAGCCAAGACATCGTCGCGCGCAAAATTAGCACACCACGTGTCGCCGAGGTGCGACACGTTTAGCAAGGGGAATCCCAGCCATACGTTTCGCCGCGGCGTATTGTCACCGATGGCGCGTATATAATACACTCGGCCGACGATAATGAATGCGCCGTGGTCCAGACTCGTGCCGTACACGACTAAACGAGATCTCTTTCTCTCTCTTCTCCCGCTGGATGCTCCGAATCCATCTACCGGCACGCGATCCTTTTCGCGACCATGGAGGACGCTTCCATGGGGGCATTAAGTCCCCATAGGATGCGCGACCCGAACGACGAGCGAGGCGAATCCGGTCGTCCCGAGATGCCCACGCGATATATATATCGCCGGCAATCGCGTGTCCTTGCATCGTCCTCACCGCGTTCGCAGATCGTATCCTGAGCGGGAGAAAGCGTGATGTCCGAGTTATACGACCCCTCGTATCTTACATACGCGCCGATTCTCGATACGCGTAAGACTCTGCGAAATATCGCGTGTAACGCCGAAACGAGGCGTGTACATTCTAGTTTTATCGCAAGATCCGTACTGTTCCTAGAGAACAGATCTCTATAAACGTTTCTGTATCTTGCAAATATAATGGATATATATCTCCTAGAAATTCTATAAACAATATATTTTTATAATTTAATACGGTATAAAGTTGATAAAATTAATATGAAATTGCAAACAAAGAGATAGCAGCGATTCGTTGAATCTCGCAAAATCACGCGTTTACTAATCGAAGGAGAAGAGAGAGAAAAAAGAGATCAATTAATATTTTGCATTTCACTAATGTGAAAAATTCATGAAAATATAATACAATTTTTCTGATTATTTCTAACAGCAAAATTCTTGTTATTTTTATTACAGTGCCTTTACCCTGGAAACTTCTGGGTAAATATATGATATATGACAATATTTTTCCGACGTTCGTGAAAATGATCGATGCTGTCCAAATGGCGCAATTAAGTATTGCCAAGAAGATTGCGCGGTCATTCACGATGATACGACACCGCTGACTAGAGTGTCATTAAACAAATCGTCTTCACCCAACGCGCGATATTTGCATACGCAACTAGACAAATCGCGCCAAACGAAGGGAAGAAAAACATAGCGATGGAAAGACGAGACGAGAGCTACCGACTGATATCCCTAACTAACGAATGAATCGATTTGCATGGCTCGTTAACAATACACGCGTAAGGAACGCTAATGCGCTATTTTGTTTCGGATGGCCTCGTCGCGGCAAATTTGTATCCGAATAAAAAGAAACACGCTCCCGCGTCCTACCTCGAGAATCCTACTCCTTCTTTCGTGCATATCTGTAGACAAGGACGATCGTTCTGATCGCGAGTCAAACGACTCGCAAGATGAAATGATTAAACTGGTCCAGAGAGAGTAATGTCATTCCTTCTTCTAATACATTAATCCTAGCCATTAATACAATTTTAGAAGTTTATTATATCTTTATCTTGGCAATGACATTTTTTTTTTTTTTACAGTAATTTGGTAAAAAATCTATTTTTTTTTCTTTCTTTTTTTTTTAAGATGAACGCACATTTCTGTTTACGATATTTTCAAAATCGCTTGAATGATAAGTTATGAGCACGACAAGTCGCCCAAGATACTGCAGAATACACACGGATCGTAGGGGAAACCGACCTGTTGACGGCTCGATGAAGATGAGTTATGGCGACCGTCGCCTCTGGGTCTCGCGAGGCCCCTTCCCGAAGACCTCTCCTCCCCCGTCATTCCACGAGATCTTACAAATGCTCGCGTGCACATACGCCGTAATGCCGACGTCGTTAACTCTTTATACGTCTGTCAGGTCCGTTTGAGTAATGTCATTGTCGACCGATATCAGGCAGCCGCCGTCGCAGCCGCTATTTCCCTCCGAAATGGACCGCGTCGATCGAATTGGTCGTACATTCTCGAAGGAATAAGAAAAATTGCGATTCGTGCAAAATATAGCTTCTTGTATTAATGATCGCATGCAGTGTATCGCAACTTTTCTCGAGATAAATTTTTTTTTTTTTCTTTGCTTAATGATACGCAGGATAAATCGAATGCCATTTCTCGTCATATTCTCTTTTTTTTTTGCAGAAACGTCGCAAACAATTCTCAATCGAATAACAAAAAAGAATATCAAAATTAATAACTTAGAATCACAAAGGATATATAATGAATTGAGATTCTCTCGGTAGCTTCTCGGTCGCTACTGACGACGAGTCTAACGAAAAGGTAAGTGATGTAAATAATCTCATCATTTTCTCAACTTCTAAAGCACATAATCTGACAGTGCGGTTCGCCGTTAATCGGCGCGCATGCACGATAAATCGATGTATGGCGAGAAGGAAGACGGCCGAACATTCCTAACCGATGCGGCGACATCGGCGACGTGTCGTCGCGGATGCCCCCGGGTACTACCGGGGGCCCGACGCAGGCCCATATAAAGAATGCGCGCGCGCGTGCAGGCAGGTAGAAGACGGGAGCCGGCGTTCACGAAGATGAAGGAACGGAGAGACGGAGGACCGGACGGACGTGGACATAAAATGCACGCACGTCGAGACATGTATGTGTGTGCGTGTACTTAGCATAAGTCTCGCACCCGAGGCACTCTCTCATCGTATTTCATGCCGGCTATGCTTATATGCTCGCGTCGCTCGCCGCGTATAACCGCCTGCTTCTTCTTCTTCTTCTTCTTCTTTCTCTTCGTCGTCGTCGTCATCGTCGTCATCTTCGTCCACCTCGAACTTCGTGTCTCGGGTGCGAGGATAGAAATCGCCTCCGGTAACCGAACGCGATCCCGCAAGAACACCTAACGATGTTACTCTTACTAGCGGAGGATCGAATTCTGTTCGCCGAACTGACGGTATTGCAAGTCGCAAAGCTTTATCGCCTGCAGTAAATGCGTACTGTTTAATTTGTTTTGAGCAAGAAATAACCCGTATCCAAGAAAACGTAATATTCTCAAAGTAGGACAATGTAATTATGCGAGAAGAGGCAAATAAATGTTAGCTAATATGATGATAAGATGTTAGAGATAAGATACATAATCGAAAATTAAATTCAAAATGTATGTATATTTGACGCGTAATAATTTTTTTCTTTCAAACTGCAACATGTATAAAATTCAAAACTCTGTTCAATCTTCGTCTCCGTTTAATCGTTCTCGGTAGATACGAGAACGCGTAGATAGGGGCTTATCAGCGACGTGAAATAAAAGCGTTATGGGCGTTATAATGACACCCGCATTGGCGATTTAACGAGCAGCTTACGTTTGTGCCGGACGTTCGCGAATTATCAGATGTCAGCGGAAACGATATCCTCTCGCGATATTATTCTGCGCCAACTGAATCCGTACGAAGCGTAACGCGCGACTATATTTGCAGCACCGATCTCCGCGATTATCGGAATTTACCCAAACGCTCGATAGACGTCAACCGAAACGATCGTCCGTCTCACGTTATGAACTTAGCGATACGCCGAGTGTTGGAGGAAAATTCGCGACGACGCGATACTTTGTATCGCGAAATATATACGTATGCCAATATTTTATACGGCTATCTGACCCGAGATAAATCTATTCACGTGCATGGATCAAGATTTAAGTTCGTTCCGTGAAGACCCCGATAATGCAAAGATGTTTATAAAGATTATTTCAAGATTAGATAGACAAATAAGAATGCAAC
This sequence comes from Polyergus mexicanus, assembly GCF_030449975.1. Lineage (NCBI taxonomy): Eukaryota > Metazoa > Arthropoda > Insecta > Hymenoptera > Formicidae > Polyergus > Polyergus mexicanus. Next base: position 981,110 of record NW_027223342.1, read on the forward strand.
TTGGCGAAATTCCGCGTGGTATTTTGGACATATGTAGAAAGCAATTGTACACTCAACCTTGGATTAAAACCTCGTGTAAAAAAGTTATTATTTACAGCGAGAGACCGGAGAGTGGCCCCCCGGCTTAACGAGCCCTTTAAAAAATTTATGCGCACCTTAAAACTTTCTTAACCAGGATTAATGCGGAAGAAGAAAGAGAGAGAAAGAGAAAGGAGGCCGCGCGCGAATATACTTACGCCAGGCCTATCGTCGGAAATGACTTATAGCGCCCGATTCGAGGTTTCGTATGTCGTAATAACCTAAATTAAGTCTGCGAACTCTCTATAGCGTTGCTTTCCCCCCATTCTTACGAGTCCCTGCCGTATGTTCACCGTTATCGAGAGGATAATAATGCTTCTCCTACAGCTCGAGATGAGAGAGAGAGAGAGACATGAAAAGAACTCCAAGACATATACGCGTGGACCCTCTCGACGTCTTCTTCGAACAAGGGTAACGTGTGTGCGGTCCCTTGAAACTTTACGCACGGCCATTTCACGGAGGATGTGACGCAAACGCGACATGTGAGGTAAAACCGCATGGTCTGCGAAGATTTCGGGAGATACTCCCTTGACTTTGATACGCGAACTCGGGCGCGAAAGCACGAGGATAACACTATCGTTGATAAGCTCTATCTTACGTGCAGCACGTATTCTATTTATTACAAAGTGATTCCGGCATAACTTTTTTTCTTTCTAACAAGAAAAAAAATTATATACATTTAGAAACCACTTTCGATCCACTCTTATACACATTCGTATATGATCATCTCTCATTTCTTTCATGAATTTTAACACTTGTATTATAAATATGCGCGTAGAATAGATTATCGGGCACATTGATCCTCATTCATATATTTATGAATTTATAGATCCATCAATCTTATGTTTATACATCTATGAATTCATAAATCTACGGATTGATGAATCAATAAATCCATAAATTTACACGTCCATAGATCCCCGGCAGCGCGAGAGACTGCGAGATCCATTAAAGAAAAGAAGTTTACATATCCCATAAATTTATAGATTCGTAAATCCATCGTTTGCTTCATCCATTCATAGCTTATGTGCAAAACTTTGGCTTTATAGATCCATGAATTTCTACATTGGCAAGCTTACAATCCTCTATAGTATGTTCACACATCGATAGATGGTTAATTTTTTTACGCATCATACGCGATTATAATAATTATCGAGAGATTTCACTACTTTGAATCAAAATATTCTCATTTTATTTATCGCTATATGTAATAGAAGGTTTTTAATCGTATGATATGATACTATTGTGATACCTATAAAATAAAGATTCGTACGAATCGTGTACACTGGAAAAAAAAAAAAAAACTGTTAACTTGACTAAATCTGTTCAACTAATTATCATTTTTTTAATTAAAATATTTATATATATTTAAATCAAATACGATATATTAAATTTAACATGACGTATATTTGACTTAAATACCTAAATATTTCAATTTAAAAAAATAGTAATTAGTTGATTTAGTCAAGTTGACATTTTTTTTTCAGTGTACCAGACAAATCAATAAAATCAAACAAGAGAAATCGATAAAGAAGCATTTGCTACGCCATCCCATTCATCGGGGCATGGATCACTTATCAGCCTCGATCTCCGATCCAAACAAAAATTGTCCGCTTGACGATTCAATCTACATCCATTTACCCGCTAAACGTCTACGGCATCCTTATCGGGCGGCGCGGAACGGGATCGTCGTACGGCGTGTCTTATCGCAGCTGGATCCCCGTTTTATGAGTCGCGACAATCGTAAATACGACGAAGAAACACGCGCCCAATCGGCAGAGAGACATGCGACGCTTTGATTGTGAGAACCGTTCAATCAGCGCGTGCACCTTTGATTCGCGAAACGAGGCGCGATAAAATTCACGTCATTTCACGTCATGAAAAAGGACGATTTAATCTCGACGAAGATATACACTTGACGTTTACGCAGCATGGATTATTAATATGGCGAGTTTGAATTGCCATGAAAGATAAGCTCGAATGATAATAATTACAAGTAAATGCAAAGCCGTTTCTATATTGTAACATCTAAATATTAGTCTATCAAAGTATTAATGCTACTACACGTGCGCTTTCATAAATTTCTCATAACTTGACTTTAATTTACGCAAAAAATAAATATAAAGATTGATATAATTATATTTTAATATAAATTATTAAATCAAATTTTCTATCAAAATATCCTGTTTTTTTTTTTTTTTTTTTTTTTTTTTATTATTATATGACTGTAGATGTTATAAATCTTTGCAATAATTCGATATGTAGAAATGGCGGCTGAATTTCTGGATCAGATCTGATTTCTCTGATTAATTAAAGAAATTTGATTAATTAATTCCTGTAAATTACGACTGTTACAGCCGTCAATTCTACAATCACGATATTTTGCCGCATATCGATTGCCTCTCAAGTGCAAATCGCGATAAACGACGACGAAAGACGGCGATTTCTTACGCTCGCAATCGGAGCTTCAGCGCCGATTACAGATCTTGACGTTCGCGTCGGCGTCGTATGAGGCTCGTTTCTTTGCCGTACGAGGTGCGGTAATCTTAAACCCGAGAAAACGAGCGTCCTCGGGCACGAACGCCGCCGCTGCTGCCGGACGACGGAAATGAAATACGGGTGAGAGACGAAGGCACGAACTTAATTTAGGTTGTTACGGGCGCGGGGTCCCACCGTTCTTACTCACGCTCGCCAAAAACGCGCTAGCTGGTCCCGGACGATAAGTCATTCCGACGATAAGCCGTCCGCGGGACGCAAAACGGCGAAGGTCCGCGGACGCAAGTCCGAATTAAGGGTTTCACGAAGAAAAATGCGCGACCGTTATCGCCGGAAGAAAAAAAGATCTTCCCGGCGGAGAGCATGGAATTTCATTTTTATAGTGTAGAACGCCGTGTTATAAAGTATTACTTTGTCTCGGAGACATTATTGCCGCAAAGTGGCTGAGAAATTGCAGGCAATTACGTTCGGACATTTTTAAGCGGTACGCACGATATATTAATTTGAGAAGCAACTCGTGGGATCACGGAAAATATTCTTCGCGATACACTTAAATTTTCTCAATGTTACAATAAAGCTTAATTCTTTACCTTTGGAAGAATTTAAAAAATGCTCCGACCTCATTTAAACTTTTACCATGAAAAGATTCAACTAATTTATGTTCATATTACTATATTTATATATATATATTTTTTTTTTACATGTATTTATATATATAAAAATATTTTATATTTATATATATTTTTTATACGAAATAAAAATTAGCTTTTTTTAAGTAAGTAAAGTGATTCTTTGCATACCAGGCTATAAATAATATCGCCGCGAAAGCAGTTTGACGTTCACCGTATCTCACCCTTGCGTACTTCAGTCTTAGCGAAAATAATGAAACTTCGGCGAGATACTTTATATGGAACCAAGGGACCGGTCAGAAGGGTGTGGTCCCTGACAGACAGCCAGGCGATGGTCTTAAATCCAAGCCAGGCGGCGAACAGAGACCAGATCCTTCACATCCACCGCGAACCACTTAGTCAACGAAAGAACGTGCTGCCGCGGGAAGATTCTTATCTGGTGTTTGCCGGGACGCGCCGCTCGTTAAACCTCCGATGCACTTTGGGGGTCGATATGTACATAACGTACCTATAATTTTCTTATCGCACGTGTCAATTTGAGGGAATATTGACATACCGAGATCTTTATTTCATCCTTTGTTACGCGCGCGTTGCGGATAAGCAACGTGAAAATTTAGTTATCGATCTACGCTTCATTACTTTCGCGGATAGGATGTTTGGATAAAGTAAAGGGTAAACAGTTTGTTAAAGGATTAAAGAGACAGAGACGCGTGTATTATAATAAGAGACATAAAGTACTCCGAAAATTTCGCCCATTATTTCTGTTTAAATTTAATAATCACTTATTCTTCTGTTGTATAATCATATTTATTAATTTCAACGATTATATCGTCATTAATTTTTTTTAAGAATAATCTCAATGTACCTATACAAAAAAAAAAAAAAAAAATCAAATATCAAATTTACTCTTGCATCTCTTTAACAACTACTACACAGCGGAACTTTTAACTGAATAAACCTCTAATTAACTCGTAGGTGCGCAACAAAATTGCGCTCGTATTATTTCTGTAAGAAACCTTCAATTAATGCCCGAAGCCTGCCTTCTCTCTTTCACTCCTTCCCTCCTTCACTCGAATGCGCATTTAGATATTATAATAGTTAAGAATATTCCGCAAGCAACGCGTTGAAACTACAACAACAAAGTGATTGATCAGACGAGTGCGGCATTTATGCCTCGCGGTTTCCGCCGACAATTACGGGTTTCAAGGATGCCTCGTGCCGATAGGTAGGCAAAGAATTCGTCCTTCCTCGAAGGAAGATACGAGAGAATGACGAGAGAAACGGCAGTGTGCCGGGCTATTGTCCAGTGAGAGAATCGAAGAAGCGTCGGTGGAGTGAAAGGAAGGAAGACGAAGGGCCAAAGGGGGAATCACCCCCGGGGGCACGGCATAAATCGCTATGGACAGACAGCATGTTCGACTAATTACAGATCCCTGATTACCGAAGGGCGCGACCGCGGCCGCCTAATAAAGAGAAAATAAATTAATAAACCTCTAATATCGTGGCCGGCCCATCTCGCCTTGTGGCCCGGGATAAAAAAGAAGTGTTTATTAATTTATTGTGATCGGGCGGCGATAAAAAAGCCACGCCGGATCAAAGGATTCGAAAATGTTCCTCGTATTGCAACGACTGAAACCGGATCCGCCTTCGATCTTCCGTCTATGTTAATGTGACTTCATCGCACAGTCACTGAAAATTTATTCCTCCTTCTTAGATTAATGTCAAAAATCGTGAATTATTTCTCTATGAATTATTATAATTTATATGTAAAATTACATCTCTCTTCAGTATTATTTTCTTTACCTTTTTAGCAGTATTTTTTCTAAAATGTGGAATAATATAGTTTATTTATTTTCTATTAATTTCTTATTAACACGTTAGAAAACATAAAAAATAAATACTTTTCTCCTATAAAAATATACTCTCTAAAATATAATAGAATCAAAATGCACAAAGACAAATTTTTTATTTTCTTTCTTTACTTCATAAGAGCAGTATATATCTGATAGACTATATAAATTATCTTGCTTAACCAAAAGATTAATTAAGCATAAAAAAATTTATCTTCAATTTTCTCTATTAACATGTCTCAATTTACGTCTAGATATTTTCGAATCGACAAACGAGCGTTTCACGTTCATCTTTCTATATCATTCCACATCGAAGATTGAAGCATCAAAGAAACCGTCGGCGAGAATCGATCTACTGCCCGTATCGAATGGGCGGCGATAATGCGATGGAAAGGAGACGAGATCGAAGGAGGAGAAGGGCAGATAGCGGAACACGTTCAACTTCCGCGTGGGCCTTTCTTGGGCCTACAAGATGACAGCGGCAAAGGCGTTTGTCCGTTGCTGTGCCGAGATCTCGAAAGGATTTATTTTCACGGCAGCGAAGATGCAACTATAGTTACTCGACGAGGGGCAACCGGGATCTGTAATGAACTGTAGCGAAACCTGGTCCCGGGTGTGTTCGCGGGGGCGTTTTCACGAGCAATTAATGCGACCTTAAAGGGGCCGTGCGAAACACTTCTGTGAGAAAGAAACCCGACCGAGAAAGTAACGCCGTCTTGATTTTAATTCGAACTTTTACATATTTAATTGTTGCAAACATTTATATCATCTATAGAGTAATCCTACTTTTAAAAAAGACATGTTAAATCGAAATTCTTAACTTTTATTCTTAATTTTTACACTTCAACCCCAATATTGCAAGAGATATCTCGATTTTTCGTATAATATTTTGCAAAAACTTAACAGTATATCATTACCGTGCGATCATATGAACGTGAAAGAATTAATTAATGCTGCTAATGATTAAAACTTTGTAAAAAATAAAAGATTAATAATTTAACGAATATTTAATTTCGACACAAAATTCATAAATATCAATTAAATCAAAATCAAATTATAAATTTCGGAATAATTTACTCATGATTCAGCGATGTCGAAGCAGTCGTTAAATTTCGTGAACAAAAAAATAATATTTAATCGTCAGCTTAACATCAGGTCTTCAGATTCTTATTCAATAATTTTTCTATTAAATGTTAGAAGAATTAACAATATTTCTGATATTTATAAAGTTTGAAATATAATTTCCCGAATTTATCGACGATGTTAAGATATGAAAACACACAATCTCTTAAGCTTATAAATATTTTTAAAATAGATAATATACAAACCAATATTTTTTTAACAAATATATTAATTTAGAATTTCCATTATATTGCCATTATGCATTCTTTCGATAAATTTTCGTCTAATTTACAAAAAGAAAGGAAATTTTATATCTAACTAGAACAACACAGACAACACGCTGCGCGCGCGCTTTTATTTAAAGACATTTTCCGATTTCTTTAACTTTTTTTTCCTAACTTAAAATTTTTTTTTCACAAATTGTCAAACTGTCAAAATTCTCATGATTTGACAGTTGCAAATAATACGAATGAAGCAGGTCGCAGCGCACAAGCGAGACAACCAATCGACATCGCGAAAAAGAGACCTCAACACTTCGATATATTCGAGTTCGAGATTTCATACCATTTTTATAAAAGGAGAATTTATAATATTATTAAAATACAAATATAAATAATATATATAATTATATATAATTATATATAATGTCAATTACAATTATCATATAATTATAATTACAGTATAATTTACAATTAATGATATTATCAGTATCAAATAAATATATCCGATATATCCAATAATACAAATAATTTGATACTATCAGCATTTACTTTAAGTTCAACATTACATAAATTTACATAATAATATAATAAATATATATATACGCATACAATTTTAGATATATAAAATAAAATGTAACATACACATGTATATGTTACATTTTATTTTGTACATCATAAATACGTATGCAATTTTTTAATTATTAAAAAAAGGTGTCGCATCTATATGGGTAATTTTTTAAATTTTTGGTAATTAATTTTAATTTTTCTACAACTTAACTTCTAATTTAAGTTTTTAATTTAAATAGATTCCTTAAGAATGTTAAGAAATTAAATGGTTAAGATATTAAATGACTATTCTAAGATAATTCCAATTTTCCTAACAATCCTACTTTTGCTGGCTAAACCAGCGTAAATCCGAGATCACCGGAATTTCGAGGAGTGTATCCTAAACACTATTTCCCTATTCATATGCCCTATTCGCATGTCCTAATTATATACCCTACTCGCGTGCCCTACTCGCGTGCCCTACTCGCGTACCCTACTCGCGTGCTCTAATAGAATTACCGTATGCTGCTTCCGTTGGGCCAGTTGAACTTACCTTTCATTCATCCTGGCCATATTTATTATGACTATTTATTTAGTCAGAAATGTAGCTTCGCCCTGGGAGATCAATGAAGGAAGAAATTCCTTCCGTTGCCGGCTAATTATCATCGCCGGTAAATGAGCGTAAATTTACGCTCGTTTACGATCGTTTGTCATGCATTAATATAACTTTACTTTAATTAATATAATGCCAAGTTATCAATTAAAATTAATTGATTGAAATTCTTATAATAATATAATATTATTTATAATAATATATAATTTATATTAAAATAAAAATAATAAAGCATTTATATTTTATATAATTTAATAGATCGATAATTTGGCTTTACATCAATTAAAGTAAAACTTTAATTGATATAATAATATAGATGAATGGGCTATAACAAAATTAGTATAAAATCGATGCATGAATACATGAATAAATTATTACTATGTTATATAATTAATAAAATTATTTTAATGTCTTCATTAAACAAATGAAACAGAATTTATCAATCAAAAAAAAAATATTTTATATCCAAAAAATATATAATATTTTATATATAATATATAATATATAATATATATTATATAATATATAAAATATTTTTTTTATAATCTTTTTATATAATCTTTAATTTGGACTTTAATTTATTTTTGCAATAGATGCAATGCATATCAAGAGACCTTAATAAAAATTATTCCATTCAACTGTTTTAGCTCATCCATTTGAAAGCAATGGATTTATCTACAATCTACAATCTACAATCTACAATCTATATCTACAATTTCTATAAATCCATTACTTTAAAATTAAATAAAAGTTTGTCACTCACCGGCACTGATGCGCAACAGCGGAGTTGTTGGTCTTGAGGCTACGTCGCTACGTTGTCTGTAACATATAAATATAAAATCCAAATTATAGCGGCGAAATATAATTAATATTTCGAAATATTTATACATCCGATGAATACACAATACTAACAAAGAAACTTTATATAAATAAATAACTTTATAAATTATAAAAAGATTTTCTTTCACATTGAAACTTTTATAAGATTTATGTAAAAGTTTTTCTTTCCAATTTTCTCTTGTTTCATTCATTCAAATAATAAGACCGAATTAATGCACGTACGCGACTTTTAACTAATTTAACTAATATACAAATAATAAATACTCACCCTAGGGTTGCTCCGCCGATGCAGGAAGCCTCTCCTAGGCCTCCTCCTCCTCTCAGAATGTCACGGTCACTACATTGATCTGTAATATACAAATAGAAGATGCAAATTGTAGCAATACTCAAAATAATTAATATTTTAAAAAATTTATTATACACATTGAATTTTACATTCGATGGATATAATAATACGCAGATTAATAAAACAATCTTATAAATTTTGAAAAAAACACTACTACTAATAATTCCATACATAAGCTATAATCTAAAAGTAAAAACTTTTATAAGATTATAGCTTTCATATAAAAATCTTTTTCTCTAATTCTCTCTTGTCTAAATCATATAAATAAAAAGCCAAATTACGCGATTAATTATTTAAATTAAATTGTACGTACGCGATTAATAAATAATTAATATACAAATAACAAATTACTTACCATAGGGTTGTTCCATCGGTGCCCGATGCCTCTCCTAGGCCTCCACCTCCTCTCAGATTGATTCACACGCGCGATACTTTAAACGTCACTCCCGCACTTTTATTAAAAGATTACTCCCGCACTTTTATTAAAAGATTACTTCCGCACTTATACGCGCGATACTTTAAACGACACTCCCGCACTTTCGAATTTCGGCACGATCGAACCCCGCTTCACGTGAGAATCATACTTCGAGTCGACAGGTCGGGAATTCACCGATTACTTCGAACAAAGGTTAAGCGGAAGCGGAAGAAGACGAAATCGATGGATGGAATAATCGCGAATGGGGTTCGCTCAACTCTTGACCCGCGCCTGCTCCCATCGAGGGCCGACTAGAACATCGTTAGGAACGATTTCATACGAACCACCAAGTCTCTATCATACAGACTGAGCCGGGTTTATCGTAAGGCTGGTAGACGGGTCGAGAATGAAGATACCCACCTTCTACGTGCTAACAATCTAGCATTTCGAAAGCGGGAGATCAACTTCTCTAGCGAGCGAAAATCGAACCTAATTAGAACAGCCGACTCCTCAGATGCCAAACATGTCAGTATTTCTACAATGTGCTGTTAGACGGTACAAGAGAAGGGACCCATTAACGATCATTCCAAAACAATCGACCGAACTCTAACCGATTCGGGCCGAACCGTTCGTCGGAGCAGAACGTGCCCTCAACAGCCGATTCTCGAACCGAAGTTCAAGATTAACCGCGCGAACATGCATCTATACTATGCACGAACATACGTTGCTACGCGGCCGGCATTCACCTCAGCCGCGATACTGAGGCGTTTTAACGTTGCGCCTACATTAATATATTAAATTTATTAATACATAAATATTTATATAATATATAATATTAATATAGAATTAATATTAACTGATATTAATATAAAATTAATTATATTAATAGGTATTAATATATTAACGATTGCAACGCTGAGAGACATCCCATTTAGTCGGCGACAAAGTATGATCCTCGGTTACAATCGTGAAAACGAGATAAAAGTCCAACGCGAAGACGCGACGACGCGAAAACGCGATACCGCGACAACGCGACGCATCGTTGCTCGTACGGCACGATGACGGCAACGACGACGCACTAATGTGCGTTCAACGCACAAATGCGCGTGCCACATATGAGCCATTGTGCGACTCGTGGCAATGCTGTACGGACACGCGACGCGAAAGACGCGAAAGCCGTCCGCGACACGATGACGGTGCCGACGACGCGACAAGCCATCCGCGGCGCGATGACAGCACCAACGATACGGCGGGCCGTCCGCGGCACGATGACAGCAACGACGACGCTGGGTACTTGGTTTCCCCTTCACAGTAAACCTTGAGGACGGTTAAGACCTTAAGGCATACCGTCCAGGTACTGAAGCCACTCCACCACGTCAAGGTGTACCCATGGAGGGTTATTTTATACAATATATAATTTTCTAATATAATATATAACTTAAGAAAGAGGAAAAATATATTTTATAATTGAGAGATTAGTCTAAAGTATCGGACAAAATATTATTAAATTTGAAATATTTTTAAAGAAGTAATTATTGTTTATAAAAAGAGAAAAAAATCGTGACAAAACGATAATTTACAATTTTGATTTCTGTCACTTCGACTCTTGATTATATGTGTATACGTCACGCGCGAAATACGTGTCTCGAGATTTATCGTTGCGATATAATTACGTGTTATTTAAGATATGTAAAAGATAAATAATTATTTATTATATTAAATTATTTCCCGATATTTGTCGCGGTCGCGTTTAGAAAAAGAATTCGACGGAGCGTCTTATACCAATACTTTACTGCTCGAGCATCCTTGTATAGGCTAAATATCATGTTATTGATAATTCGCAGCCGAAAATATTTTGCGCACTATATGACGTATATACAAACGGGTTATTAAATTATACAAGCGTTTTAAATTATATATTATTTATTTAGCAAGCAATTAATATATCACGGAGTTTATCGTTAATTATTCGGACGGATGCAATTCGACTATTTTATCGCGCGTTCTCGATCCGAATCATATTTAAATCGTCGAAAAGTTAAACGATAAAGTATCGGACAAAATATTATTAAATTTGAAATATTTTTAAAGACATAATTATTGCTTACAAAGGAAGAAATAGATTACGACAAAACAATAAATTACAATTTTGATTCCTGTCACTTCGACTCTTGGTTAAATGTATATCACGCGAAATACGCGCCTCGAAATTTATCGTTGCGATATAATTATGTATTATTTAAGATATATAAAATAAAAGATAATTAATTTTATTTATCGAATTAAATTATTTTCACGCGAAATACGCGCCTCGAAATTTATCGTTGCGATATAATTATGTATTATTTAAGATATATAAAATATAAGATAATTAATTTTATTTATCAAATTAAATTATGTTGACGCGAAATACGCGCCTCGAAATTTATCGTTGCGATATAATTATGTATTATTTAGGATTTAGGCTATACAAGATAAAAGATAATTAATTTTATTTATCGAATTAAATTATTTTCCGATACTTGTTGCGACCTCGTTTAGAAAAGGAATTTGATAATGTCTCGCGCTTTACTACCTTACTGTTCGAGTGTCGCCGTGACAATGATTAACCATAAGTAGTAATACCTTAATAATAGCGCGCTAATATTTATGCCGCCAAAGCCGAATATCATGTTATTGATAATTCGCAACCGAAAATATATTTTTCGTATTATGAACAAGCGGAATATTAAACTATACAAATATTTTAAATTATAGATCAATTATTTAATAAATTAATATGTCTCGAAACTTATCGTCATTTTAATTATTCGGACCTTCGATTCGACTATTTTTTTATACGTTTTCAATCCGAATCATATTTAAATCGTCGAAAAGTTAAATGAAAAAGCAGAACGGACGAAATATAATTTAATCTTAATTATTTTTAGAGAAATAATTATTATTTATAAAGGGAAAGAAACATCGCGACAAAACAATTTACATTTACAATTTTGATATCTATCATTTCAACTCTTGATTAAATGTATATACACATCACGCGAAATACGTGCCTCGAAATTTATTGTTGCGGTATAATTATTTAAAATATGTAAAAGATAATTTATATTTATCGTATCAAATTATTTCCCGATATTTATCGCGATTTCGTTTAGAAAGAGAATTTGACGGAGCGTCTCGCACAGCTACTTTACTGCGCGGATGTCGTCGTGTGAATGATAACACATAAGAAAGGAATTTGATGTCGACGGAGCGTCCCACCCCACTATAGTTCTTATTCAAGTGTCGCTGTATGAGTAATAACAAAATCATGATACGTAAACAATAGCGCGCCAATGTTTACGCCACCAAGGCTGAATATCATATTATTGAAAAGTCGTTGCCGAAATATTTTATGTACAATTACATTATATATATATATATATATATATATATATATATATATATATATATATATATATATATATATACATATATATATATAATGTAATTGTCAAAGGGCTATTTTGACGACATTTAAAAAATGAATATTTTATTGCATACATCGAAATCCGCAAAAGTATCAAAAGAACACGATAAGCAAAGAAATCGCACGTAAGTTTGCAACAATGAATACAAAAGTATATCTATTTTTGTTAATTGCCGTTTTGACGGTTGTCTCGATTTCCGATGTTATTAGCTATAGCTGATGCAATAGTTGAAGAAAATTCTGCTCCGCTCCCTCTCTCACGATCTAAGGTATAAAATTATTATATAATATATAATTTTTGGTTTTTTATATTTATTAATTTATATTTATATGTATACTGTACATTTAATTAATAATGTTCTCTTCCTCTCTCTTCACAAAATATCATGAAACAAATAGTATTACATATTTTTTCATGTTTTTGTTAAAAATTATATATATATATATATATATATATATATATATATATATGCAAAAATTGTATTATTGTGTGTATATAAAATAATTCGTAAAAATAATATCAAATGCTAATAGTAAGTTTTTTATTTTTTAAATAAGAAAATCCTTACGTAAAAAATTGTGTAATACTTATTGTTAATATGTCAATAATAAAGAATATATTGTATAACCACAATATCTTTTATATATTTTGGTTATATTTTTATATATAAATAAAGTAAAAATTAAATTTTATTTACTTTCTTGCATTTTAGATGGATCTAATGGACGTAATGCTTTCTACAATAGAGAGTATATTTGAGAGAATCTCTGAGGAACTTGCTTTAATATTTGGGCTATAATATTTTAGACTATAATGCACTTAAAATAAAATATGGCATAAAAAAATTATGTGTAAGTGATTATGGTATGATATATTCTGCAGAATTTTCAATTATTGTGAGCTTTTATGGTAATAATGATGTATATGATATTGTGAGAAAAATTTCATCAAGTAATATTTTTGCTATTAGAATTATGTAAAATATAATATGCTGTTATGTTATTTTATTATTATATATATCAAAATATATATCTCATAATAATGAATTTTCATGCTACGTTTTGTGATTGATGTTAATCCCTTATTTCGAATAATTGCAAAATTCAATTTAGAATATTTTATATTATTTAAACTATTTTTATTTGCACGTTCATACACACATAGAGAGAGTAAAATAGCAATTCAAATGGCAATGTTAAAACACAACTATATGTTGCAGAAAAGAAATATTAATCTTATTTATATTATAAGCAAAGTTTAGTTTAAAATATAATTTCAAAGATGCTTTACGATAAAATAATAAATTGTGTGTATGTTTACAATTATGAATATAAAATTACAACAGTGAAAATTAAAGAGATCGAACAAATTATAAATTACCTAATCTAAATAGACGATAAAATCTATTTTGTAATTAGCTATAACAAAAACACTTGTAGCTTATACTTAATATTTAAAATAGAATTTTTTTTTAAACATTTAAAAGTAAAACCTTATGACATCGCTATTCAAAAATTTACGTTTAATTTTGTCAGATTAGATCTTTCGTCAGCATTTTTTACATTTGCAAGAGTAATTATATTCAAAATAAAAATCACCGCGGCAAAACTCGATATTCAGAATTTTAAATAGATAAAAATTACAATAGTGAAAATTAAAGAATCGAACAAATTATAAATTATAGAATCTAAATAGACGATAAAATCTATTTTGTAATTAGCTATAACAAAAACACTTGTAGCTCATACTTTATATTTAAAATAGAATTTTTTAAAAATATTTAAAAGTAAAAATTTATGACAAGTGTGAATCTCATTTAATTTTCATCAAGATAAAATTGACTTGATATTTGTGCAAAAGAGTCTACGATTAAATGCAAATGATTTCTGTGATGCATTTTATATAAAATTAGTAACAATGATAGGTCAAACAATAGAAACTCAAGAATTAAATGTTTTATAGATATCGAAGAATCTAGTGTAAGGAATAAATAGCTAAAAAAAAAGATGCAAAACCGCGACGGAACGTACGCAGTGTAGGCAGACAAACATGTCTGGATTCACCAGCATTGGTGAACGTTAAAGTATACGCAAGATTAAATAAGGTGCAAATAAGATGTAATAAAAGAAGGAATATTTGTCGTACATTGTTAGATGAAGACGTAAGAGACGGTCGTGTGCACACGTTGCAAGTGAAATATTTAGTTGTCTCCATTTGTGATCACACGCAAAAAATATACAAAATATGAACGAAAAATATAATTTTGCAAATAAATAGAACAGACGTTTTATATCGCTCATTCCTTGCTTATTTCGTGATTTTATTCCGTCTATCTAAATAGTATCTATAGGAAGATCTTTTGTCACTGGATCACAGACTAGAATAGAAAAATCAACTTTCGCGAGTAAGAGACAAAGGATGGAGGGAGAAGAGAGACAGATCGAAAATTGCGAGGAAGCGGTCGCGCGAGCATACCGGTGAGAGAAATGGGTGAAAAAAGCTCATTTCCGTGGAGGTTTATCGGCTGGAGACGTTCTTCTACGCTATATTACGAAGGGGGGCATATGTTCCGGCCAGTCTGTCCCCCTTCTTTGCGCCGACGTACACGTTCTCCCTATTTCGACGATGTCTCCGACATCGGTGTAACGACTGCGTTTTATAAAGTATGTGACTCCGCGGCAGGGATGCGCATTCGCGTTCCCTACTCGTTCTGTCATTCCCGGCTTCCCCCCCCCCTCCCCCTGCTGCGTTTCTTCTTATCCGTTTTTCCACGAGGTATTGTCTTAGCACCCCTCGATCTTGTACCCTGCTCGCAATGTTTTTCAATTTTTGCTCAACGACACAAATGTTCTCATGGTTTCACATAATGCTCTCGACGATACAACGATGATATAACGCGCATAGGATGTTTAAATATAATTATTAGATTTACTAATAAATTTACTAACAAGCAAATTAATTGAAATTTTTGCGCAGATAGCAGTAAGTCCCAAAATTCGCAGTGCAATATAATTATTGAAAATATTTATTTTGTATTTGCAGCGAAAATTTAAGATTCGCTAATATTAAACACGGTCATATATTTTTCGTTCATACAATTAAATATAAAATTTTTGATATTGAAATATGGTAATGAATTTGTACTTATGTAAATCCTTTACTCGATCATCAAGATTTCTTAGCGTATCAATTATATTAAACAATATATATATATCCATTTTTTCCTTATATTTTAACGTCAAATATTAAATTACATTTATATATTTACTAATTGATATTTTATTAAAATTATATTTTTAAAAATACTCTGACCCTTTTTTTCACATTTATTATTTTATACATATATTACATACATATATATGTATATCTATATAATTGTTACAATTTCATTACCTCGAGATTGAAATTTGACTCACCGGTACGATGCGCAACAGCGGAGTTGTAGTACACATGTTGAAATCTGTAAAACATAAATAAAACCAAATTATATAAAACTTATAATAATATAATAATATAAAATGTTTGAAATAATTATCCAGGAAAAATTGTCAACGTATAATTATATATAAAATATCCATAATTATATATAAGAAATTTGCTATCACAATTATCAAAGTAAATGACACGCGTCATTATCGTTAATATATATAAATCATACAAAAATAATATTGTAAAAATAAACACTGTTCCCGCATTATTTTAAGGAAAAATGAAATTTGCAATTTTTATAGATTACACAATATTTTATACATGATTATACATATGAGCAATTTTTGCCGAAGATTTCGAGCAAGTTATATATAAATTTCAAAGTGGGAAAAATAACGAACAATAATTAATTGCATTATATCGCGCAATAATATACAAAGATCGAGTTTATCGCGATGAGAAACAAGCAATCAAAATATTTTACGAATAAGAAATTAAATAAATTTTATACTACTCACCCCACGGTTGCTCCGCCGTTGCCCGATGCCTCCCCGAGCCTCCTCCTCCCCTTCTCTTCTCTGTCCTCCTCTTTTTAATGGCATTCATCACATTCACTCGCGAAACACGATTAATTATGATCACGCACGCATTAATGAGTAAAATACAATCGCGCGGCAATCCTGATTTTTAATCACACGCGAGGCGCAATTTTTTATATCGCGACAGGGAAACGACAGGAAAAGAATAGTCGCATACAATAGTTACAAAAGCTCGGTACTCGACAATTTAAAATATTTTAAAAGAATGCTATCTCTATTATTAATAATTAATATCCGCTCGTATGATAATACGAATGTGCACGAATAGATACGATTTAGCAACGAGTCGTGATAGATTTCAATCTAAGAAATTATATTTATATACACGATTTAAGAAACGTTAATGCGGAAAATTTATTTCGCGATTGACAATTATCAAAATGCATATTAAATACGACTATATTTGTTGAGTTCGGTATGTTTTATCAATGAGCGGCAAGTTCTAAAATATTACAACTTTGATCTGATAACATTAGCGATATTATCAGTTAATATAATCAGTAATTAATAATTTAAGATATACCGTCCGAGTTCTCGTCGCGACCGCGTATCGAGAAATACTACGACAAATAATATCAAGGTAATAAGAGGAAGTATGTAAATAATAGGAAGCGTGTAGTTAATGGCGCGCTCTATACGTCACGGAAAAAAAGAGTGACGCATTTGTTAAACGATTGACGATTACACGCGTTTATAAATATATGAATATATTCAATATATAATACGACGAAGCGACTTACGCGCGCGACCTTGACCCGAGTGTCGACGCGCGAGAAGCAATGACGTCACGGGATGCCTGGAATGTAAACACTAACGCTGGAATGTAAACGATAAATTTTTGTTACGCGACTAAAGTCAACCGTATATAGCAATTAATAATCGCGCCGCTCGACTCGTAATCATTTTAATCCATATGCGTGTTACGTTTAATCGACGACGATCGAGAAGTTTTAAAACAATAATTTTCTTCCGATATTACAATTTAATATAGAAAAACAAGATATACCTTTCTAGAATCTAATCTTTCTAATACTTGTGATTATGTTACGGAGGATACTACAAAATATACACCGAGTGATTCGCGCTGCTACCTTCATTCGAGTATCGCCGCGCGAGAAGCAATGACGTCACGGGATGTAAAAGAATAACGCACCGCCGTAAAATAAGAGTACCGAACTTTTATTACGCGATTGACAGTTTTATTGATTGTGAAATTTAATAGATTAAGAAAGGGCATACCGTTTTGTAATAATTAGTATCTGTCGGAATAGTACTAAAAAGTTTAATTACGGTGAGATGTACGGAGCGACTCACGCCACTACCTGCTCAGTCGAGTGTCGCCGCGCGAATGATGACAAGGTGAACGTGAAGGGTAGTATAAATAATAGCTAAGTTAGTACAAACAACAGCGCTGCAAAAAAGGAGCGCTGAATTTTTGTAACGCGATTGAAAATTATTGAAATGAACGATTAAATTGGATCGTATATAGCAAATAATAATTAATAATTGCGCCGCTCGATTCGTAATCGTTCTATTCTATACACGTTTAATCAACAATGATCAAAAAATTTTGGAATAATAACTTTGTTCTGATATTACAATTTAATATAGAGAAAAGAGATATACCCATAGACTTATATATATATATATATATATATATATATATATATATATATATATATATATGTATACTAGATTTTTAACAAGCGATGTGACAGGGCAGCTATTTACAATTGGGCAGAATATAACTAGGACTGTCACTCCATAGTTATTTTTGAAAGAAAGGCTGCAATATTAATATAAAAGTATATTAAATATTAATATAAAAGTATATTGAATATTGCAGCTTTCCTTTCAAAAATAAATATCGATTGATAGCCTAGTTACATTCTGCCTAATTGTAAATGACTGCCTGTCACATGGCTGTTAGCCATCTAGGTATAGTATAAAAGTCTATGGATATACTTTTCTAATACTTGGCGCGATTATGTTTCGACGGATAGTACAACGAGACGATATACATGAAGTGATTCGCGCTGCTACCTTCATTCGAGTGTCGCCGCGCGAGAAGCAATGACGTCACGGGATGTAAAAGAATAACGCACCGCCGGCGCCGTAAAATAGGAGTACCGAACTTTTATTACGCGATTGACAGTTTTATTGATTGTGAGGTTTAGTAGTTTAATAGATTAAGAAGAGGCATACCGTTCTGCAATAGATAGTATCTGTCGCAATAGTATTAAGATGATTAATTACGGCGAGATGTACGGAGCGACTCACACCACTACCTGCTCAGTCGAGTGTCGCCGCGCGAATGATGACAAGGTGAAGGGTAGTATAAAAGTATAAATAATAGCTAGGCTAGTACAAACAACAGCGGCGTACGCCGCAAAAAAGGAGCGCCGAATTTTTGTAACGCGATTGAAAATTATTGAAATGCGCGATTAAATTGGATCGTATATAGGAAATAATAATTAATAATCGCGCCGCTCGATTCGTAATCGTTCTATTCTATACACGTTTAATCAACAATGATCAAAAAATTTTGAAATAATAACTTTGTTCTGACATTACGATCTAATATAGAGAAAAGAGATATACCCATAGACTTTTATATATATACTAGATGTTTAACAGGCGATGCGACAGGTGAAGCTAGGGCAGCCATTTACAATTGGGCAGAATATAACTAGACTGTCAATCCATAGTTATTTTTGAAAGAAAAGCTGCAATATTAATATAAAAGTATATTAAATATTAATATAAAAGTATATTGAATATTAATATAAAAGTATATTAAATATTGCGCAGCTTTTCTTTCAAAAATAAATATCGAATGACAGTCTAGTTACATTCTGTCTAATTCGTAATCGTTCTATTCTACACACGTTTAATCAACAATGATCAAAAAATTTTGAAATAATAACTTTGTTCCGATATTACGATCTAATATAGGGAAAGGAGATATAACGCGTCGTTCGGAACTTAATTATTTTATGTATCGTGTGCTATTGAAATTGCACAATCAATATTTTACTATCTTTTTCTAAGATGTGTTCATTAAAGGCGGAGCAGCCGTATATAAAGTCGTAAATAAATATAACTGTAATCGAGGAAAAAAGATTAAAACATTATATGTTTATTTCTGCTATTTTAGAGTTCGACGCGAGGATATACGTAATATACAATATATAAAACAGCTTTTTTTACGGATACGCTTATCTCGAAATTCGCGATTCCTGGTAACGAAACGCGAAGGCTCGCCGGGCGATTCTCGGAATCGGCGGGTGAAGGAGGGGGGATGGGGAGCGAGCTTCAAATCGTCGCGAGCGTCACGCAATGTAGACTGTGTTCCGAAATTCATCGCTAGTACTGAAAATCTGTAACATGCATAATATGATCTAGAGATTTCCGGTACTGGCGGTGAATTTTGGAACACGACCATAGTTGATTTTTCGACATATTCCGGTTACAAAACTTTGGAGGATTGAAGCATTAGATTGTTAAAATTAATAAGCTTACGATTATTAAAGCGATAAATCGAGCCGAAATCGCGACGCTTTTGCCGAAATTATTTGCGTCAGATACATTATTCGCTTTGATTTCGATTACCGTTAAAGATATCGATATTATTCAAAAAAGACATTGTTCTATATGATCTCCGCTACAAGGATTGATGCATTAGAATTTTAAAATTAATAAGCTGACGATTATTAAAGGGATTAAGCTGGCGAAAATCACGACGTCTTTTCCTGGGTCATTCGCGTCTAATGAGTCTATCTCTTAGCACATTATTCCTTCTATTTTATTTCGACGCGAGAATATACGTAATATACAATATATAAAGACAGTTTTTTTTTCACGGATACGCTTATCTCGAAATTCGCGATTCCTGGTAACGAAACGCGAAGGCTCGCCGGGCGATTCTCGGAATCGGCGGGAGAAGGAGGGGGGATGGGGAGCGAGCTTCAAATCGTCGCGAGCGTCACGCAATGTAGACTGTGTTCCGAAATTCATCGCTAGTACTGAAAATCTGTAACATGCATAATATGACCTAGAGATTTCCGGTACTGGCGGTGAATTTTGGAACACGACCATAGTTGATTTTTCGACATATTCCGGTTACAAAACTTTGGAGGATTGAAGCATTAGATTGTTAAAATTAATAAGCTGACGATTATTAAAGAGATTAAGCGAGCCGAAATCGCGACGCTTTTGCCGAAATCATTTGCGTCAGATACATTATTCGCTTACATCTCGTCTACCGTTAAAGATATCGATATTATTCAAAAAAGACATTGTTCTATATGATCTCCGCTACAAGGATTGACGCATTAAAATTTTAAAATTAATAAGCTGACGATTATTAAAGAGATTAAGCGAGCCGAAATCGCGACGCTTTTGCCGAAATTATTTGCGTCAGATACATTATTCGCTTACATCTCGTCTATCGTTAAAGATATCGATATTATTCAACAAAGACATTGTTCTATATGATCTCCGCTACAAGGATTGATGCATTAGAATTTTAAAATTAATAAGCTTACGATTATTAAAGCGATAAATCGAGCCGGACTCGCGACGCTTTTGCCGAAATCATTTGCGTCAGATACATTATTCGCTTACATCTCGTCTATCGTTAAAGATATCGATATTATTCAACAAAGACATTGTTCTATATGATCTCCGCTACAAGGATTGATGCATTAGAATTTTAAAATTAATAAGCTGACGATTATTAAAGGGATTAAGCTGGCGAAAATCACAACGTCTTTTCCTGGGTCATTCGCGTCTAATGAGTCTATCTCTTAAAGCACACTATTCCTTCTATTTTATTTCGACGCGAGAATATACGTAATATACAATATATAAAGACAGTTTTTTTTTCACGGATACGCTTATCTCGAAATTCGCGATTCCTGGTAACGAAACGCGAAGGCTCGCCGGGCGATTCTCGGAATCGGCGGGAGAAGGAGGGGGGATGGGGAGCGAGCTTCAAATCGTCGCGAGCGTCACGCAATGTAGACTGTGTTCCGAAATTCATCGCTAGTACTGAAAATCTGTAACATGCATAATATGACCTAGAGATTTCCGGTACTGGCGGTGAATTTTGGAACACGACTATAGTTGATTTTTCGACATATTCCGGTTACAAAACTTTGGAGGATTGAAGCATTAGATTGTTAAAATTAATAAGCTTACGATTATTAAAGCGATAAATCGAGTTGAAATCGCGACGCTTTTGCCGAAATTATTTGCGTCAGATACATTATTCGCTTTGATTTCGATTACCGTTAAAGATATCGATATTATTCAAAAAAGACATTGTTCTATATGATCTCCGCTACAAGGATTGATGCATTAGAATTTTAAAATTAATAAGCTTACGATTATTAAAGCGATAAATCGAGTTGAAATCGCGACGCTTTTGCCGAAATTATTTGCGTCAGATACATTATTCGCTTTGATTTCGATTACCGTTAAAGATATCGATATTATTCAAAAAAGACATTGTTCTATATGATCTCCGCTACAAGGATTGATGCATTAGAATTTTAAAATTAATAAGCTTACGATTATTAAAGCGATAAATCGAGCCGAAATCGCGACGCTTTTGCCGAAATTATTTGCGTCAGATACATTATTCGCTTTGATTTCGATTACCGTTAAAGATATCGATATTATTCAAAAAAGACATTGTTCTATATGATCTCCGCTACAAGGATTGATGCATTAGAATTTTAAAATTAATAAGCTTACGATTATTAAAGCGATAAATCGAGCCGAAATCGCGACGCTTTTGCCGAAATTATTTGCGTCAGATACATTATTCGCTTTGATTTCGATTACCGTTAAAGATATCGATATTATTCAAAAAAGACATTGTTCTATATGATCTCCGCTACAAGGATTGATGCATTAGAACTTTAAAATTAATAAGCTTACGATTATTAAAGCGATAAATCGAGTTGAAATCGCGACGCTTTTGCCGAAATTATTTGCGTCAGATACATTATTCGCTTTGATTTCGATTACCGTTAAAGATATCGATATTATTCAAAAAAGACATTGTTCTATATGATCTCCGCTACAAGGATTGATGCATTAGAATTTTAAAATTAATAAGCTTACGATTATTAAAGCGATAAATCGAGCCGAAATCGCGACGCTTTTGCCGAAATTATTTGCGTCAGATACATTATTCGCTTTGATTTCGAATACCGTTAAAGATATCGATATTATTCAACAAAGACATTGTTGTACATGATCTCCGCTACAAGGATTGATGCATTAGAATTTTAAAATTAATAAGCTGACGATTATTAAAGGGATTAAGCTGGCGAGAATCGCGACGTCTTTTCCTGGGTCATTCGCGTCTAATGAATCTATTAATAATTAATATAATTTTTGCCTAATTTCTCTAATAAATTTATTATATTCATATAAATAAGTTATTTATTTTTATTAAGAATATTTATATTAATTTTATTATAATTAATCAATAATTTTTATAATTATAAATATTTTTTTAATTAATTAAATTTTTAAATATAATTCAAATTATTAAAATTTATAAATAAATTTATTTTTAATTAATATAATTAATAATCAATAATAAATATAAATTATTAAATTTTTTCAAAAATTTTAAATTATAAAATATTTGTACTACTTACAATTTAATTTATTTAATATATATTCATTTAAACTAACGCACAGATTATCCCGTAAATTTCTAATATAAATTTTTATATTTAATTAATTTATTAATAATTAATTATAATTAACAATTTATATTTAAATTAAATTTATATGAAAAAAAAACTAGATAACAAAAAAATCGAATAACATTTCTTCACTAAATGAAAATTTAAAATAATTATTTAACATTAACCTTTATTTATATTTAACTCTTTTTATATCGAAAAATTTTATTTATAAACTCTTTATTTATATAATAAATCCTGATACAAAATGTACAATAAATAAAATTTACTATTTTATACATAAATACCATTCATTTACATTACTTTAAATTATAATTTAAAATAATTATTTTAATATCATTACTAAAACTAAATAAAATATATTAAAAATTTCTTATTTAAAATATAAAATCAATAATTTCAATTTTATAAAATTTTATTTAAAAATTATTTTTTATAAATATAAGAAAAAATAATTTATTTATATATTAAAATTTTAATATATAGTACATTAATATTATAAAATATTAATCGTTTCAATGTAAATGAATTATTTTAAATTAAACTAAAATCTTTTTAATTTTTTATAATTTTATAATAAAATTTTTAATTATTAAAATTATTAACATTATATTATTTATTTTTATTTTGTTTAAATTTATTTAATAAATTTTTTATTGTTTTGAATTTAATTAATTTTGCTTTAATTACTTTATTTGTTTCTAACTTATTTATAATATGATTTTTTATAGAAATCAATAATTTCTTATTTATTTGTCACTTATGTATAAAATTAATTAATAAAAAAATCATTTTTTTATATTATATTATTCAAGTTATAGCGTCTTTATATTAATATTAATTTTTTCTTAATAATTAATAATTTATTTTTTAACAATTATGACTTTTTTATTTTAAACTTTATCATAAAACTTTATTAAAATTTAATACACGTACGTGTATATATATATATATATATATATATATATATATATATATATATATATATATATATATAATTATATTATATGCCAAAGAGATAGAGAAAGAGAGAGTATATTGTCGCACAGAGTTAAATTATAGAAAACGGGAAATTTAATGCTTCAAAATCCGCAAAAGTATCAGGATAACACGATGAGCAAAGAGGTAGCAAAGAGGTCACTTATAGAAAGCGGAATATTTAATGCTTCAAAATCCGCAAAAGTATCAGGATAACACGATAAGCAAAGAGGTAACAAAGAGGTAGCAAAGAGATAAATTATAGAAAATTCTTCACGTCTAACATATTCTTCGCTTACATCTCGTCTACCGTTAAAAATATCGATATTATTCAAGAAATACATTGTTCTACATGATCTCCGCTACATGGATTGACGCATTAGATTTATAAAATTAATAAGATGACGATTATTAAAGCGATAAAGCGAGGTGAAATCGCGACGCTTTTGCCGAAATCATTTGCGTCAGATACATTATTCGCTTTAATTTCGATTACCGTTAAAGATATCGATATTATTCAAGAAAGACATTATTCTACATGATCTCCGCTACAAGAATTGACGCATTAGATTTATAAAATTAATAATATGACGATTATTAAAGCGATAAAGCGAGCCGAAATCGCGACGCTTTTGCCGAAATCGCGACGCTTTTGCCGAAATCATTTGCGTCAGATACATTATTCGCTTTGATTTCGATTACCGTTAAAGATATCGATATTATTCAAGAAAGACATTGTTCTATATGATCTCCGCTACAAGGATTGATGCATTAGAATTTTAAAATTAATAAGCTTACGATTATTAAAGCGATAAATCGAGCCGAAATCGCGACGCTTTTGCCGAAATCATTTGCGTCTGATACATTATTCGCTTTGATTTCGATTACCGTTAAAGATATCGATATTATTCAAGAAAGACATTGTTCTGTATGATCTCCGCTACAAGAATTGACGCATTAGATTTATAAAATTAATAATATGACGATTATTAAAGCGATAAAGCGAGCTGAAATCCCGACGCTTTTGCCGAAATCGCGACGCTTTTGCCGAAATCATTTGCGTCAGATACATTATTCGCTTTGATTTCGATTACCGTTAAAGATATCGATATTATTCAAGAAAGACATTGTTCTATATGATCTCCGCTACAAGGATTGATGCATTAGAATTTTAAAATTAATAAGCTGACGATTATTAAAGGGATTAAGCTGGCGAGAATCGCGACGTCTTTTCCTGGGTCATTCGCGTCTAATGAATCTATTAATAATTAATATAATTTTTGCCTAATTTCTCTAATAAATTTATTATATTCATATAAATAAGTTATTTATTTTTATTAAGAATATTTATATTAATTTTATCATAATTAATCAATAATTTTTATAATTATAAATATTTTTTTAATTAATTAAATTTTTAAATATAATTCAAATTATTAAAATTTATAAATAAATTTATTTTTAATTAATATAATTAATAATCAATAATAAATATAAATTATTAAATTTTTTCAAAAAATTTTAAATTATAAAATATTTGTACTACTTACAATTTAATTTATTTAATATATATTCATTTAAACTAACTCACAGATTATCCCGTAAATTTCTAATATAAATTTTTATATTTAATTAATTTATTAATAATTAATTATAATTAACAATTTATATTTAAATTAAATTTATATGAAAAAAAAACTAGATAACAAAAAAATCGAATAACATTTCTTCACTAAATGAAAATTTAAAATAATTATTTAACATTAACCTTTATTTATATTTAACTCTTTTTATATCGAAAAATTTTATTTATAAACTCTTTATTTATATAATAAATCCTGATACAAAATGTACAATAAATAAAATTTACTATTTTATACATAAATACCATTCATTTACATTACCTTAAATTATAATTTAAAATAATTATTTTAATATCATTACTAAAACTAAATAAAATATATTAAAAATTTCTTATTTAAAATATAAAATCAATAATTTCAATTTTATAAAATTTTATTTAAAAATTATTTTTATTAAATATAAGAAAAAATAATTTATTTATATATTAAAATTTTAATATATAGTACATTAATATTATAAAATATTAATCGTTTCAATGTAAATGAATTATTTTAAATTAAACTAAAATCTTTTTAATTTTTTATAATTTTATAATAAAATTTTTAATTATTAAAATTATTAACATTATAATATTTATTTTTATTTTTTTTTAATTTATTTAATAAATTTTTTATTGTTTTAAATTTAATTAATTTTGCTTTAATTACTTTATTTGTTTCTAACTTATTTATAATATGATTTTTTATAGAAATCAATAATTTCTTATTTATTTGTCACTTATGTATAAAATTAATTAATAAAAAAATCATTTTTTTAAATTATATTATTCAAGTTATAGCGTCTTTATATTAATATTAATTTTTTCTTAATAATTAATAATTTATTTTTTAACAATTATGACTTTTATTTTAAACTTTATCATAAAACTTTATTAAAATTTAATACACGTACGTGTATATATATATATATATATATATATATATATATATATATAATTATATTATATGCCAAAGAGATAGAGAAAGAGAGAGTATATTGTCGCACAGAGTTAAATTATAGAAAACGGGAAATTTAATGCTTCAAAATCCGCAAAAGTATCAGGATAACACGATAAGCAAAGAGGTAACAAAGAGGTAGCAAAGAGATAAATTATAGAAAATTCTTCACGTCTAACATATTCTTCGCTTACATCTCGTCTACCGTTAATGATATCGATATTATTCAAGAAAGACATTGTTCTGTATGATCTCCGCTACAAGAATTGACGCATTAGATTTATAAAATTAATAATATGACGATTATTAAAGCGATAAAGCGAGCTGAAATCCCGACGCTTTTGCCGAAATCGCGACGCTTTTGCCGAAATCATTTGCGTCAGATACATTATTCGCTTTGATTTCGATTACCGTTAAAGATATCGATATTATTCAAGAAAGACATTGTTCTATATGATCTCAGCTACAAGGATTGATGCATTAGAATTTTAAAATTAATAAGCTTACGATTATTAAAGCGATAAATCGAGCCGAAATCGCGACGCTTTTGCCGAAATCATTTGCGTCAGATACATTATTCGCTTTGATTTCGATTACCGTTAAAGATATCGATATTATTCAAGAAAGACATTGTTCTATATGATCTCAGCTACAAGGATTGATGCATTAGAATTTTAAAATTAATAAGCTTACGATTATTAAAGCGATAAATCGAGCCGAAATCGCGACGCTTTTGCCGAAATTATTTGCGTCAGATACATTATTCGCTTTAATTTCGATTACCGTTAAAGATATCGATATTATTCAAGAAAGACATTGTTCTATATGATCTCCGCTACAAGGATTGATGCATTAGAATTTTAAAATTAATAAGCTGACGATTATTAAAGGGATTAAGCTGGCGAGAATCGCGACGTCTTTTCCTGGGTCATTCGCGTCTAATGAATCTATTAATAATTAATATAATTTTTGCCTAATTTCTCTAATAAATTTATTATATTCATATAAATAAGTTATTTATTTTTATTAAGAATATTTATATTAATTTTATCATAATTAATCAATAATTTTTATAATTATAAATATTTTTTTAATTAATTAAATTTTTAAATATAATTCAAATTATTAAAATTTATAAATAAATTTATTTTTAATTAATATAATTAATAATCAATAATAAATATAAATTATTAAATTTTTTCAAAAAATTTTAAATTATAAAATATTTGTACTACTTACAATTTAATTTATTTAATATATATTCATTTAAACTAACTCACAGATTATCCCGTAAATTTCTAATATAAATTTTTATATTTAATTAATTTATTAATAATTAATTATAATTAACAATTTATATTTAAATTAAATTTATATGAAAAAAAAACTAGATAACAAAAAAATCGAATAATATTTCTTCACTAAATGAAAATTTAAAATAATTATTTAACATTAACCTTTATTTATATTTAACTCTTTTTATATCGAAAAATTTTATTTATAAACTCTTTATTTATATAATAAATCCTGATACAAAATGTACAATAAATAAAATTTACTATTTTATACATAAATACCATTCATTTACATTACCTTAAATTATAATTTAAAATAATTATTTTAATATCATTACTAAAACTAAATAAAATATATTAAAAATTTCTTATTTAAAATATAAAATCAATAATTTCAATTTTATAAAATTTTATTTAAAAATTATTTTTATTAAATATAAGAAAAAATAATTTATTTATATATTAAAATTTTAATATATGGTACATTAATATTATAAAATATTAATCGTTTCAATGTAAATGAATTATTTTAAATTAAACTAAAATCTTTTTAATTTTTTATAATTTTATAATAAAATTTTTAATTATTAAAATTATTAACATTATAATATTTATTTTTATTTTTTTTTAATTTATTTAATAAATTTTTTATTGTTTTAAATTTAA
Source organism: Polyergus mexicanus (assembly GCF_030449975.1). Taxonomy (NCBI): domain Eukaryota; kingdom Metazoa; phylum Arthropoda; class Insecta; order Hymenoptera; family Formicidae; genus Polyergus; species Polyergus mexicanus. The sequence goes on from NW_027223342.1 coordinate 1,010,010, forward strand.
TTAATTTTGCTTTAATTACTTTATTTGTTTCTAACTTATTTATAATATGATTTTTTATAGAAATCAATAATTTCTTATTTATTTGTCACTTATGTATAAAATTAATTAATAAAAAAATCATTTTTTTATATTATATTATTCAAGTTATAGCGTCTTTATATTAATATTAATTTTTTCTTAATAATTAATAATTTATTTTTTAACAATTATGACTTTTTTATTTTAAACTTTATCATAAAACTTTATTAAAATTTAATACACGTACGTGTATATATATATATATATATATATATATATATATATATATATAATTATATTATATGCCAAAGAGATAGAGAAAGAGAGAGTATATTGTCGCACAGAGTTAAATTATAGAAAACGGGAAATTTAATGCTTCAAAATCCGCAAAAGTATCAGGATAACACGATGAGCAAAGAGGTAGCAAAGAGGTCACTTATAGAAAGCGGAATATTTAATGCTTCAAAATCCGCAAAAGTATCAGGATAACACGATAAGCAAAGAGGTAACAAAGAGGTAGCAAAGAGATAAATTATAGAAAATTCTTCACGTCTAACATATTCTTCGCTTACATCTCGTCTACCGTTAAAAATATCGATATTATTCAAGAAATACATTGTTCTACATGATCTCCGCTACATGGATTGACGCATTAGATTTATAAAATTAATAAGATGACGATTATTAAAGCGATAAAGCGAGGTGAAATCGCGACGCTTTTGCCGAAATCATTTGCGTCAGATACATTATTCGCTTTAATTTCGATTACCGTTAAAGATATCGATATTATTCAAGAAAGACATTATTCTACATGATCTCCGCTACAAGAATTGACGCATTAGATTTATAAAATTAATAATATGACGATTATTAAAGCGATAAAGCGAGCCGAAATCGCGACGCTTTTGCCGAAATCGCGACGCTTTTGCCGAAATCATTTGCGTCAGATACATTATTCGCTTTGATTTCGATTACCGTTAAAGATATCGATATTATTCAAGAAAGACATTGTTCTATATGATCTCCGCTACAAGGATTGATGCATTAGAATTTTAAAATTAATAAGCTGACGATTATTAAAGGGATTAAGCTGGCGAGAATCGCGACGTCTTTTCCTGGGTCATTCGCGTCTAATGAATCTATTAATAATTAATATAATTTTTGCCTAATTTCTCTAATAAATTTATTATATTCATATAAATAAGTTATTTATTTTTACTAAGAATATTTATATTAATTTTATCATAATTAATCAATAATTTTTTTAATTATAAATATTTTTTTAATTAATTAAATTTTTAAATTTAATTCAAATTATTAAAATTTATAAATAAATTTATTTTTAATTAATATAATTAATAATCAATAATAAATATAAATTATTAAATTTTTTCAAAAAATTTTAAATTATAAAATATTTGTACTACTTACAATTTAATTTATTTAATATACATTCATTTAAACTAACTCACAGATTATCCCGTAAATTTCTAATATAAATTTTTATATTTAATTAATTTATTAATAATTAATTATAATTAACAATTTATATTTAAATTAAATTTATATGAAAAAAAACTAGATAACAAAAAAATCGAATAACATTTCTTCACTAAATGAAAATTTAAAATAATTATTTAACATTAACCTTTATTTATATTTAACTCTTTTTATATCGAAAAATTTTATTTATAAACTCTTTATTTAATAAATCCTGATACAAAATGTACGATAAATAAAATTTACTATTTTATACATAAATACCATTCATTTACATTACCTTAAATTATAATTTAAAATAATTATTTTAATATCATTACTAAAACTAAATAAAATATATTAAAAATTTCTTATTTAAAATATAAAATCAATAATTTCAATTTTATAAAATTTTATTTAAAAATTATTTTTATTAGTACTCTGCGTTGATACCACTGCTT